>NW_022589724.1:20528729-20617827 GCF_004348235.1 Phoca vitulina | reverse complement strand
TAAAACTAATGATGTAATGTATGGGGATTAACATAACAATAAAAAAATTTAAAAAAAAAAAAAAAAGAAAGAAATTGGTGTCCTGAGTGCCAGGTGGCCATCTGAGGGATGGGTGCCCTCCTCCTCATTCCCCTCCCCCTTCCACCTCTTGTAGGATCTGGAGTCAGATTCCCCAGGTTCAAATACTGGCTCTGCTCCTCACTAGCAGTATGACCTTGGGCAAATCACCTAATGCTTCCATGCCTCAGTTTCCACCTCTGTAGGATGAGGAAGAGTAGAACCTACTTCGTGGGTTGTTGTGAGGGTTCGGTGAGCTAATATATGTCAATTGCTCAGAACAGTGCCTGGCCAAGTATTTGCTGTTATGAATATTGTCAGAGTCAGTAGAGGAACAAGAAATTTAGAGCGTGGTCCATGAGTTCTGGGCTCAGGAGAAACCATAGGCAGTGAGAGAGCATGCATTTTATTCCTACAAAGAGATGCGCACCCCCAAGAGGGGGAGAACGCTGGGGGCGGGGGTAAGAGGCTAAGGGGCATTGGCAGAGTCTGAAACAACCGTGAGTCATTTGTGTTTTTCAGGGATGAGGGAGCTGGGGCCAGGCAGGGGTTGAGCCAGGGGAGGTGCCTGAGCTCAAGTCTAGAACTTTTCCTACCAGGCTGTACTCCCTTTATTCACAGAGAGGAAAAGGGGCCAAGCAAGGCTTAGCACTGAGGCACAGCGTCCCTGCACAGAACAGAGGAGTAACGCCGTATGACAAGTCCTGTCACTTTACCCCCCAAAATGCCTCTCAAGTCAGTGTGCTTGCTCCCCTCCACCTCCTCGGTTTCAGATCTCAGTTAAAACAATCCCCCCTCCTCCTGGAAGCCTTCCGGGTCTTCCTGTTAAGTGCTTATAGTTAGGCTTTTTTTTTTTTTTTAATAGCCCTTCTTGGAGCTCGAGGTCACGTTGCTGGGTGGTTATGGGAATAGGGTCTGCCTTCCCTGCTAGATTGAGTGGACCACAAGGATACATAGACATAGGACCTGTGTCTGTCTTAGCTAACACTTGACACGTAGTCATGCTCAGCAAGTATCAACTGAATGAGTTGAGATGGCTCAATGGAGGAGTCATATATTCACTGGCCCAGCCTTGTAGGTGCCTACAGACCATCTCACCGCCTTCATGAGCTTAGGAAATGTCCTCTGAGACTGCTCTATAGAAGCTTCTGCGGCCATCGCTTTGTTTTCTATGGGAAGATAAATCCTGGGTGCAGGATAGCTGGGATGTTCCTGAGTAGGTGGCAGAAGGGAACCCCTCTGTGGAGCCCCACCCTCAGTGAAACCACCCCTAGACAATGGAGAGCTGTTGTCATTTTTTTTTTTTTTTAAATTAAGGTTTGAGATTCTCCAGTGACCTCTTTCCCACCTCTTGTTCTGAATAACCCTGACGTGACTACAAGTGAAAATTCCCAGTCCCTTGATACCATGGGCTATATCTCAAAAGGAAAGTAGAAAACTAGGAGTAGTCAAAACCCAGGCTTTCAGCTCAGCCCAGGGCTTCGCTGATAATAGTTGCAAAACAGCTTTCTCAGAATTAAAAGTAACATGATATGTTTTTATTTCTCATTTGCTTTCAGCCCAGAAGGCTCTTTCTTGTGGATATATCACTCAAAGTAAGTGCTTTGAATTTTAGAGATCTATGGGATGGCTCCTGTGTCCAGTCTGGTACCCCCTACAGTCTATTTTTAGCATGGCAGTGGGTGATGGAGCCCTGGTCAAGGGCTGGGGGGGAAGGGTGGTTTCCCAGGGATCTCGACTACCCGCTTGCCATTCCCTAGACTGACCTTTATCCAACTGTGACTTGTATTTTGCCCTTGCTTCTCATCAAGGGTTTCTTTAAGTGGTATCCTTTGGAGAACATTCTGCCTTGCTGATGAAAAGAATCAGGACAGGTATTCTCCATTATGCTGCCCAGTATATGTTATATAAAGCCCCTTGCAAGAAATTCCTGTGAGACAGAGGATCAGGAAAAAAAGTCAGGGTCTCCTGATGAACTAATCTTTATTATTATTATTATCAAAGGCAGTGAGAACTATGTAAGCCTTCATTTTTCTATCTTTGGCTTGGTTGCCAGGAGGCTCCGAGTAAAGTCTTGAGCTTAACTGCTTGTACTTTCCTCAGCTTTCATTTCTGATATTACTCCTTCCCTCGTGTTAAATCCTGGCTTTTATGCTTACATTCTGTGGGATCTTGCCACTTTGCCCAAACCCACGTGGCCAAATTCTCAGCTATGAAATTAACATAAAGGTAAAAACCTTTATTCTCGTGAGTAGCTGGGGTGACCAAGATCATATGAAAACACCTACCTGGGTGACTAAAGAAATATTTTTCTTCTGTTCCCTTTTGTTTATTTAAGTCTTATGTGGTCTCCCTGTGTATGGTAACCACACCTAAATTATCAACCATCTGAAATACCTGCTGAAAGTAGATGGGCTTTAAAATAGGTTTCTTCCTATTATTATGCCTGTTCATGCCTCACCACCTTATTTGTCCAACCACAGAACACTGCAGCCCCTGGCTTCCCGCTCCTCTCCCTCCTCCAGAAAGCCCCCGCCTTGGAGAGACTCTCACAATGAGAGAGGATGGAAATTTCCCCGTGGGTGGTGAGGGTGGCTTCTGATGACAGTTTCCTGAGCTTCTGGTTCAGAGACCCTCAGATTTCCTGAGGCTGTCCCTGCTGACCTTTGTAGCAACCTGAATTCTAGTTTAGCAAAAGAGATCATTCTTGGAAAAATATGCTGTTTTGTTTTGTTTTGTTTTGTTTTTTTAATTAAGATTTACACCTTGTTCCCGTAATTTTCAACTTTTATAAAGCTCTCTGATGTATGCTATTTCATTTACTTTTCAAAGCCACCTTCATGGTAGATTTATTATCATTATGATTGTCACCATCATTATTATATATCTGACTTTTCAGAGGAGAAAACCAAGATTCAGAGAGGGAAAAGGTCCCATCACGGTCATACTACCAGTAAGTGGCATATCCCTGACTCAGGTTTACGTATCAGTGCTCCCCACCTTGTCACCCCCTCTTCTTTCCTCTGTCCCTGCCAGGGCACCCTGGATGAGCTGAGTGCCGGGGGCTGCCTGAGGGAGGAGAGGTCCGGGCAGGGATAGGTACATCTTCCCCCATTTGGCTAGAGCAGCTTCACTTCTTCTTTTTTTTTTTTTTTTTTTTAAGTTTTTATTTTAATTCCAGTTAGTTAACATACAATGTTATATGAGTTTCAGGTGTACAGTAGAGTGATTCAGCATTCCCGTACATCATCCAGTATAGGGTAGCTTCACTTCTGTCTGTTTTATGAACTGGCATTTTTTTTTTTAAAGAAATTTAAGTGATTTTCTGCCATAAAAAGAGTTTGGAAACCCTCCCTTCCCCCACCCCCGGCCCCCCAGTTTGGGACTGCCTCATTTTCTAAAAATGTCATCTTTTTAATTTCTTAGAAACCCAGAAGTTGGTGACAGCAGAATTCAGAAGGGCTGGTGGTTTCCAAGCTGGTTTAACAATGGGTAAGTTGATGGGATGACTCTCTGTGTTTGTTCATCCACCCAACGCTTATAGACAGTCCGTATAAAAAGGTTTCACAGTCATGACCTTCTTGGTCACTCGCCTTTCTGGCCCTATTGAAGTCATACAAGGAATCTATTTCGTGGTTGAGACTAGGATATTTAAGTTTGGGGGTTTTGTTTGGTTTAGTTTTTCCATTTAACTTGGGGGTGAGTGGGGCTTGGGCTGAAGTTTAGGCTGTGGGAAAGATGATCGCAGCTAATTCAGTTAGCTGTTCATTAGTCCAGCAAGTTCCCTGGCCCCCTGAAATAACCTGAGGGTTCTGGGTCACTAAATTGCTAACTGTGCTGACCTGGAAGGAAAATGAGAAAGGTGAGCAGTGAGCCTTTTCACCAAAAGTATGTGTTTATGAATAAACGTATCGTATCGTGAAGCTTTCTCCAGACGTCCCCTCATTGCACACGTTCTCCATCTGGGAATCCGTGTTCACAGTCACCAGCTCACCCCGTGCCATAAATCAGCCTCCCTGCCTCACTCAGCTTGCTTTCCCTTTGTATGTAGGACCCACATTTACCAAGAAGAGGAAGACATAGACGACGAAAATGAACAAGGAGAGGAAAATAACGAAGAGCTTCAGCTATCAGACTGGTTTAACCCACGGTAAGAAAAGAAGCGTCCCCCACCCCCTTCCCCAGGGTTCAGTAAATCCATTAGCTCCCATCGGGGGTGGCGGGGGCTGTGGAGGCAACAGTGCCATTGAGAACATTCCTGATTGGGGATATGGAGTCTTAGCATCCATCAGAATTTCACTGCAGATTAGATGAGAAACTGAGAGTCTGGATGTTTTGACCCAGATGCTTGAGCAACACAGTGATTCTGACAGCGGCTGTATCACAAAATACTGGGGCTGGAAGGGGTCTCACTGGCCCCGGGGTATTGTGGAAAGCGGCAGCATCTAGAGTCAGAGCAAGAAAATTCTGAGATTCAGCTAACTAATCTGAAAATTGGCAGTGATGATGGAAGATCTCATGAGGCCATGCATGCATTCATTAAGCGATCGTGCAACAAATGTTTATCCAATACCTATGATGAGCCAGCTGGTATTTTTCAAACTACCAGTCACTGTCCATTAATATGTTCAGAAACTAGCTTAATGGGTCAAAATGAGCTTTTTTTTAAAAAAAATTGAAATCAGATAGAAAGTCGGAGGGCATCACATGAAGTAGAAGTAAGGTTAAGTATTGTGTGGTTGAATTATTGTTTCTGTATGTACGTGTATGTATTCGGTTGTGATGTAAAATGCATTTCTCACTGTGAGCCGTGGTCAAAAATACTGTGCTAGACATTGTATTAGGCACAGGAGATAGGAGAAATCAAACAATATGGTTATATTCAATTAGTTCATAGTCTTCTACGGGCAGGAGATGTGCAGGGAGTATTTGCCAAAATTGGGAAGGAGGTGTGGTCAATCTGACTTAAGACAACATGGCTGGGGGAGTAATGAGGGAGGAGCTGTCCAAGATGACCGTGAGGCCGGAGAGACTGGTGGGTGGTGGTGTCGTTGACCAGGATAGGAGGAGGACAGCCAGGTCTAGGAGTGGGGGTAGGTGATGAGCTCTACTAGGGATGCTTGTGGATTCAGGTACCCGGTGGGCATCAGGACTCGAGATTCACAGAGTGCCTGTCTTAGTCTATTTAGGCTGCTATAAACAACAGATATTTATTTCTCACAGTTCTGGAGGCTGGCAAGTCCAAGATCAAAACACCAGCAGCTTTGGTGATTGGTGAGAGCCCACTTCCTGGGTCATAGACAGCCATCTTATCTGTCCTCACATGGCAGGCGGGCGGAAGGGGCGAGGGGGCTCTCCGAAAGCTCTTTCAAAAGGGCACTAGTCCCATTCATGAGGCCTCCCCCCCAAAGGCCCCACCTCCAGATACATCACACTCGGGATTAAGTTTCAGTGTATGAATTCCGGGGGGACAGACATTCAGTCTATGGAAGTGCCCATGAACTCAGTGGAAGATGTGTGGTACACATGTGGGTGGCAGTGGGACCTGTAGGCCTGGAGGGGGCCACCCAGGCAGAGGACTAGAGCCACATCCTATCATATCCACATTTAGAGGGCTGGTGAAGGAAGAGAAGTCTGAGAGGGGGCAGGAAGAGCCGTAGAGGAGGAGGATCTGGAGAGAATATTCCAGTGGGGAGAGGTATGAGCTCTGGAAAGACTGAATATGTTCTGGCAAGCTCTCTTTTGCTTTGGGGGTAGGGGATCACACTAGTGTGGAAGGATGGGAATATTGGCCCCTGCATATGTCATTCAATGAGCTGGGCAACAGGGTAGCCATTTGTGAGATGCTAAACCCTTAGGAAATGCAAGAATATGGAAGCATTGGCGCTTTGTTAAGCCCATTAGGGTGTGTGTTAGGGAGGGGAGGACCTCCACTAGGCTAGGTGGGCTAGATGAGCCAGAGATAGTCACCAAGTCCCCTTCTAAGGGCATTTGTCCTCGCTTGGGATAGGGTGAAGCTTGGGACTTGGGAAGCAGGGTGAAGGCTGAGTTACTAGAGACAAAGGGCCACCAGCTGTGACTGCTCTCCCCCATGCATGATTCAGCTTCTCCGCCAAACAGATGGCGAGCAGATATGTAAAGAATATCAGTTTGAAGAGGCACCAAATTTAAGCCTTCCCAGGGCACCAAAGTCTATTTCCTGCATAAATGAATGATTAGATGAACGACTGCATGAACAAATAAATGTATCCCTTCCTGGAAACGACCTACAACATATTACAGCGTATTGTGTACACATTTCCACATCAAGATCTCTTAGCTTCTGTGACAAAACATCCTCTGGATTTCCCTCCTACTTCTCCGTAGGAGAAGTTCTCCCTTCTCGGTCCCCTCCATAAGCGCCTCTCCTGCTTCCCAGCCATCATATGTTAGAGTTTCTGGAGGCTCTCATCCATTTCCATGGCCTCAGACACCATGGTGTGAGAACGACTCCCACCTTCCCATCTTCAGCCCAAAGGTTCCCTGAGCCCTGACTTGGGTCGGACTGCCTGCTGGGTAGCTCTGCACGCATGTCTTCCATGACCCAGCTGGATTTCCACATTCTACCCTGCCCTTGTTCTCACTTGCCACCTCAAGCCAGAGTCTGGGCTATCTCCCCGGTTCATCCTTTTCCCCCACCCACCCCACAGTCTCACTGATGGATGCGTTCTGTCAATCCTGCCTCCAAAATTCTTCCCATAGCCCTCACTCTTGTTCCTGTCGCCATCTGCTCTTCGCTGGATCACGTGTGCTCTGGTGTGCTGACGCTTAGAGGGAGTTCGGTAAATAACACGTTGTGTGCACCTCACAGCTTTTCTGACCTGCTTGATGATTCACGTTTTACCATATTCATATTTAAAATATTCACTTTGATCACTTCCTCTCCCCAACACCTGGGGACCACAAGGTACCCAGTAATAAGTATGTAAAATTAAAAAGCTACCAACAGCCTAGGTAGGTGTGTGTTTATTTCGTGGGAAGCCTCTGGCCTATCGTGGAGCCAGACACAGTGACCCAGTGGGTACTGTGCTTGGAAGAAAGGCACTGGGGCGGCTCTGAGTCTGTCCTGGCACTTTTCCCTCTTTCTAGAGCCCCATCCTTGTGATCTTGGACAGCTCTGGCAGTTGACAGTAGCAAAGACCAGCTCTGACACATGGGTGGCCTGCCCTGTGTCACTTCTTCTGCGGAGGAGTAGTGTTGATGGGTTTTGCTGACTAAAACTCCCTGATGCCCAGGTTCACCTGCCCAGGGAGCTGATCTGGTTCTCATCCTCCCTCCTCCCCTGCCCCCCACTGCCTGCGTTTTCAAGCTGTCATCCGGCTTCTTAGTCAGGGTCCTTGACATGTTGGAATTGCCAGTGAAATTTAATAATTAGCAGCTGGGAAATAGAACATTTTAATTTTTAAGTAAACATTAATTTTTAATATTGCTGCTTTTTTCTTTCCTGCTTGGAGGAAACTTCCCAGCCAAGTGACCAAACTGGACACTGCTTTTTCTGACTCAGTCTTTCTAGAAGATGTGGACTGAGCGGGGGTACTGTTGTATAGCAGATTGACCACCTGTTGGGAGTGTGAGATTCTCAAGGGGTAGAACGGAGTCTCATTTCTCTGATCTCCGTGCTCAGCAGTGGGTCTCGTGTGGCTTAGGAAACGTGTGGTGAGGGACTGCGTGCCCTGGTCTGGCCCTTCCTATAAATCAGATGGCTGAAGATGCAGATCACTTCTGCTTTTCTCTTACCCCTCCTTCCTTTATTTGTAAAATGGGGATGAGGGTAGCACCCACTTTTATAAGGTGGATGTGAGGATTAAATGAGAGAGTGAAAGTCAAGTACTTGGTCCCTGTGTACCCTAAGTATTAAATAAGTACACTTGCTACGTGCTTCCCCCCACCTTCCTTCTTTTTTTTAAGATTTTATTTATTTATTTATTTATTTATTTATTTATTGAGAGTGTGAGAGCGAGTGGCGGGAGGGTCAGAGAGAGAGAATCTCAAGCAGACTCCCTGCTGAGTGAGCCCAACGCAGGGCTTGATCTCACTGAGATCATGACCTTAGCTGAAATCAAAAGTTGGATGCTTAACCGACTGAGCCATACAGGCGCCCCTCTCTCTCTCTTTTTTTTTAATCATATTACCTGCTTACATGTCCAGCTCATAAACAGTTGCAAGATTTAGGTAGCGGGCTGGGTCAGAACTACTAAAAGATCCTTGCTGGGCTAAAACTAAGGACAGCAAAGAATGAGTCAGTGACACAGGGCAGAGTTTAAGTTCAGAAACGTTGGTTATAGATGTGTAAGCCGTGTGTGTGTGTTTTGTGGTTTGAAATCCTGTCATTCAACAAAGCGGGGGGTTTTATATGACTAAAAGCATCACATAAACTTCTCAAAACATAACAAAACAAAAGCTCATTATTTCTCATTCTGCACTGCTAAAAACGCCAGGGTAGCTAAGGTGGGTGGAAATTATGACGAACGTGGGCTGTGACCCCAGCTTCCTCGGCAGAGCCAGTGAATGTCCGTAGAAGAAGCAATACAGGATGGTGGCTTGGAGCATGGACTCCGGAGTCAGACCGTCTGGGTTCAAAACCAGCTTTGCCTCTTACTAGCTGTGTGACCTTGGGCAAGTTATTTAACCTCTCTGTGCTGCTCATTGATAAAATGGGAATCAAAATAGCACCTCTGAAGGTTGGTGCCTTAGCACGGTGCCTGGTCTCAGCGGAAGTGCTCCGCATACGTTAGTGACCATCAGCAGCAGCCAGCTATGGGGCCTTGGACAAGTCAGCAAGTCTGTCTGAGCTTGGTTTTCTTACCTGTACAAGGGCCGTCGTATGTGGAAGGACTGTTGCCAGGACTAAATGAGAAAGTGTAGTGAAAGTGCCTGGCACAGGTTGGTGCTTTCATGATTGAGGGAGGCAGGAGAGCAGCCTCAGAGTGCCCCCCCCCGCCTCATCTCTGGGGGGGATTCAGCTGTGCCGGGGAAAAAGGGAGGCCAGAAGCAGGGCTCGGGCTGGAGCGGGAGGGACTGTCATCTCGAATTAGAGTGAAGAGCTTGGTGACTGATGGACAGGAGGATGAGAGTCTGCTGAGGCTCTTTTCCACTCTGGGGCTGGAGCTGGAACTGGGGCTGGGGCTGGGGCTGGGACTGGAGCTGGGGCTGGGGCTGGGGCTGGGGTGAGGCTGGAGCTGGGGCTGGGGTGAGGCTGGGGCTGGGGCTGGGGCTGGCACTGGAGCTGGGGCTCGGGTGAGGCTGGGCCTGGGGTTGGGGTGAGGTGGGGGTTGACCCAGCCCTGTCCAACCTCACGCTGGAAAACCCAGCTTAGCTGATGGGATATGGGCAGTTTTGTGAAAAACCCCCCTCCACTGATGTGTAGGACTAGGGGAAGTTCTCACCGGCTCCATCTATTTGCTGACATCTCCCCACAGCCTCACCAGGGCCACATGCACACGGTCAGCAGGGACCCAATGGGGACCACTAGGACTTTGCCCTCTTGGTCTTCTGCCCTCAGTGGATGCAGTACAAGCAGATGTCTCGTGGGGACAGGCCCGTTGGTGCTGGGGTTTGAATCTGATGACTGTGTTTCGGTGTCTGCTTCCCAGCACGGGAAATACAACCACTTCCTGAGCAAATGGGGGTCAGAGCTGAGTCTGGGTCATCCCCTCCTGCGGGGCCCCAGCTGCTCCGCAGCCTTTCCGCCTCTACCCTCCGCAGTTGGTCAGTTTGCTGTCGCTCTTGTGTTGCTTCCTGTGTTTGTGTTGGCTTTGCCAAGTCCCTTTTGAGCATTCTGAGTGCAGAAAACAGGCCTCGCCTTTGCCGTTTGTGCTCCTAGCAAAGAGGCAGCGTGGTCTGAGGAGAGGGTCTGTGCCAGAACCCCAAGTTCCAGCCTTGGCCTCTACTGAGTCCCGGCTTTTCTAGGTGACTCTGTCTCTGTTTGTAAAATGAGTAACACCAGAACCCTCTTAAGTCTGGGCCCCTTTTTGGCCTATAACCAAGTTTTTACCCAGAAATCCCTTTCTGGCAAAAGGCAAATTAAAATAGCTTTGTCTCTTTTGGTTCCAAGATCACTCTCATCCTCCCAAGTCGAGGATTAGGGCCTCCTGCGGCTCAGATGGCACCCGCGGGGATCAAACCCACAGATGCCACTGGCAGTTTAGGAAGGGGCTGGGGACAGAGGGGATGGGATCCGGAAGGAAGACGAGAACTAGGAAAGCAGTAAATGGGGACAGAGGGTATGGAGATGTACAGGTGAGACCCCCATCAGGGCCCCAAAGGCAGCCGTCAAAGGTACCTGGCCAGAGCCTCCTGTCCCTCATGCAGAAGACGCTGCCCTGCAGATGTCACACCAGCCAGCTGAGTGCCTGGGGCTAAGTCAGGATTCCAGGGCAGTCTCAGCAGATCACAGCTGACCCCAGTGTTCCCTTGGACAGTCTCCACCCCACCTTAGGAAAGCTGTCCTGACTCATGGGGCCCTATGTTTTGTCACCAGGAAACGTCCAGAGGTTGTGACAGTGACCGGATGGAAGGCGCCGGTCGTGTGGGAAGGCACTTACAACAGGACCATCCTAGAAAATTACTATGCCAAACAGAAAATTACTGTGGGTTTGACGGTTTTTGCTGTTGGAAGGTAAGTGTCCCTAATAAGATCGACCTCGGCTTTTTCTTGTTTCATTGTCAGATGTTTGTGAGGGGCCCCCTGGGCTCATGGAGCTGTTCCTGCCTTGTCTGAATTCTTAGATAGGAGAATGTTATAACAGGACAGTTTCCATCTCCGTTCTGCTGAGGACCCCAAAGGGCTGAGAACAAAACAATAGTAGGTGAGTCGACTCCTTCCCACCTCAAAGTGAGGGTCTCAGGTTGCTGGTAAAAGTGTCTGCTCCACCCACGGAGCCTAGGGTCAATAGCACACCCACAACGACCTCCTTCCTGACCTCCACGGCTTTCTCTGGAAATTTCAAAAATGGCAGCTGTTGGCCCAAATGTGCATCATTCGTCCTCCTACACTCCCAGACCCAGGACCAAGGACAGAAGGATTTACAGTCCAGACTGATCCAAGCATGGCAGTTCTCCATGTCTTCCATGGGCTCCTCAGGTCCTTTTTGGCCCCCAGAGATTCAGCTAGCCAGAACTTGCCCTTCTAGAGGTTGGGTAGGTTCCTGTTTCGGCTTTCATTTCCTTGTTTAGAACACCTCTTCCAAAACTACAATCATTCTTACTTGAAATTAGTAGCCATAATATTAGTTTTAAAATGTAACCCATTTTGCTCTTTTGGAAAGTTTTTGGGTTTTTTTCCCAAAACAAAAGCAAAAGTTCAATTTTCCTAGTCCCTGCCCCCACCATGGGCTTCTCCTTCTGTTCCTTTCCTGAAAACCACATGGAAAGTTGATCCCTTGGCCTGTACGAAGAGTGTTGAAGGCCCAGGTTGATCTGAGCTTCAGCTCTGCCCACCGTAGGGCCTAAAGGAGAGCTCTGTGAAGATCTGACGGTTCTCCTAAGACTTCCAGCCCGGAACCCAGAAGCCATCGCTGCTGCCAAACTAATCAGGTATGGTGACCTGGTTAGTCACCTGGATGGCATCTCTAATAGACAAGGGTGACTCTGGAGTTTTGACATTTTCACCAGGAGAATGTGTACTGTTCTGAGTCAGGAGCCAATACTCAGCTCACCTAATCCCATGGCATGAATGTTACGGATTGCTTCGGTCTTGGTGTTCCCAAGAAGAACAGAATACCTCCTGTGGCTCCACAACGGCTTCACCGTCTAGCTGCAAATCTGCAGAACCAAACTATAAATCACCTACCCTGGGGAAAGCCCTATGCCCTCCGCTCTGATGCTCGAGAGGACTGTTTGTGCACTCAACAGCAATAAATCCTCGTAAGAGTGGATTTGGACTTCGGAGGTGTGATGTTTGGTTTGTTTTCAAATAATAATGCAGGAAGCCAACAGCAGTGTTTTAATCCCCAAACAATGTTAAACCTCCCTCGGCTCCCTCCCTTGCCCTAGGATTGTCTCCCAAGCTTCTGAGCACAATAGATTTTTCTTAAAAGTTCCAGAGTGCCCAGGAATTTCCTGGCAACCAGCCACAGAGCCATGTTGAACTCCCTGTTTATATTGCTCAGATATCTTCTTTCCATTTAAATAATCAGTACTGTAAACTCTTGGCCTTCTAGTGGCCAGCATTAAAAGCACACTTTATTTTGGTAGTAAAGAAAGGAAATCCAAGCAGTCACCAAAAAAGCACAACGAAGTACTGGTTACTATGACTCGCAAAACATCTTGACTGGCTGCAGCTATGATCAGCAAATTCAATTCAACCCACATTCACTGAGCGAAGCATGAGTCTGGGGTCTGCATGAGTTGTGTTAAGCCATCTGACTCCTACTTCTTCCTTCTCTCTGATCTCCATGGCTTTGCAAGAGCATACAGCTTGGGTTACAGAAGACAACAACATGATGTGTTTGGAATGAAGACATACATAGCTAAAATATCACCACCCACCCATTAGCATGGCCCAAATCCAAAACACACTGTCAGTACCAATACCAAATGCTGGTGAGGATGTGGAGCAATGAGCACTCTCCTTCATTTACTGGTAGGAATGCAAAATGGTACAGCCATTTTGGAAGACCGTTTGGCAGATTCTTAAAAAGCTAAACATAATCTTACCATGCAATTCAGCAACTGCACTCCTTGGTATTTAGCCAGAGGAGTTGAAAACTTATGTCTATACAAAAAACTGCACACAGATGTTTATACCAGCTTTATTGATAACTGCCAAAACTTGGAAGCAACCAAGATGTCCTTCAGTAGGTGAGTGGATAAATAAACTGTAACATCTAGAATATTACCGGTGCTAAAAAGAAATGCGCTATCAAGCCATGCAGATGTGGACGAACCTTAAATGCATGTTAACTTAGTGAAAGAAACCAATCTAAAAAGACTGCATACTATATGATTCCAACTATGTGACATTCTAGAAAAGGCAAAGCTATGGAGACAGTGAAAAGATCAGTGGTTGCCAGGGATGGGGTGGGGTTCGGGGAGAGGTATGGATGAACAGGCAGAATGCAGGATTTTTAGGGCAGTGAAAATACTCTGTATAATACCATACATAGTGACAGATACATAGTGCTACACATCTGTCCAAATCCGCAGAACGTACAACTCCAAGAGTGAATCTTAACGTAAACTGTGGAGTGATAATGATATGTCAGTGTAGGTTCATGGATTGCAAGGCATGTATCACCCCGATGCTGGAAATTGGTAGCGGGGGGAAAGCTGTGGGAGGGAGGGGGAGCAGTGGGTACATCTGGACAATGGATTGGTGTTTGGGGTGATCAGTGGGAGGCTCACAGGGTGAATATGTAATATAGAAGGATATCTATGCCCTATAACCCATTCTCTGGGTCCCAGAAGAGGATATGAGAGTAGTGATGGTTAGGCTTAATACTTCCCCAAAGGACCCAAGGGTCATGTCACCCTTGCATCTGGTAGGACAGTAGCAACACTGGGTATAGTTTGAGGGAGTACTAGTGCCCCCTGATGTTGGTCAGAGGGTACAGACTTCCAGTTATAAGATGAGTAAGTTCTGGGGATCTAATGTATATCATGGTGATTATAGTTAATAATACTGTTATTATACACTTGAAAGTTGTTAAGAGAATAGATCTCAAATGTTCTCATCACAAAAAAGAAACAGTAGTTATGTGACATGATGGGGGTATTAGCTAATGCTATAGTGGTAATCATTTTGTAATATATAAGTATATCAAATCAACTCTTTGTACACCTTAAACTTACACGATGCTATATGTCAATAATCTCGGTGAAGCTGGGGGAAAACTATCTAGCACCCATTTTGCCTGCCCAGAGTCTGAACCAACAGATAAATAAGACAAAGGGCTAAGCAAAGTAGATGATGTGAGTATCATGTTCATTGCAGTTAAAGCGGGTACTGGAGAATGCGGCTTCTGTCTGCAGACTCTAGGCTTCCTGATGTTGAACCATGGAATTAGAAAGATTAGGTATCCAGGCTTCCAGACGCAGAGTAGGGCCTGTTCCACTAGGCTCACTTCAAGTCCCCAAGACAGCACAGGCTGTCTTCAACTGGCTGGTGGCCATTTCCAAGAGTGAGAGTGGTGGGGGCAGGGCTGCAAATGCCCTGTCGCTCTTCCAACATCAGCAGGTCAGTCACTCCTCCTCCCCAAAGTGGAGCAAATGAATGGTGGAAAGCAGCCAAGAATGTTCCCCTATCAGATGTGGAAAACACATGTCCGGGATGGGGAAAATCATTCCTCCCCTACGCTGCCAAACACAGACAAGATGATTAGAAGAGCACGTAGTCTTCCGCACAAATCCCAGCGGTTACATTTGTCCTGTTCTTCTTTGTTTCAGATACATTGAGCATTACTTGGAGGAGTTCTTAATATCTGCCAATAGGTACTTCATGGTTGGCCACAGAGTCATATTTTACATCATGGTGGACGATGTCTCCAGGATGCCCTTGGTAGAGCTGGGTCCTCTGCGTTCCTTCAAAGTGTTTGAGATCGAGCCTGAGAAGAGGTGGCAGGACATCAGCATGATGCGTATGAAGACCATTGGGGAGCACATTGTGGCCCACATTCAGCATGAAGTGGACTTCCTCTTCTGCATGGACGTGGACCAGGTCTTCCAAGATAGCTTTGGAGTGGAGACCCTGGGCCAGTCAGTGGCTCAGCTGCAGGCCTGGTGGTACAAGGCAGATCCCGATGAGTTTACCTATGAGAGGCGGAAGGAGTCTGCAGCCTACATTCCATTCGGCCAGGGGGATTTTTATTACCACGCAGCCATTTTTGGAGGAACACCCACTCAGGTCCTAAACATCACCCAGGAGTGCTTCAAGGGAATCCTCCAGGACAAGAAAAATGACATAGAGGCCGAGTGGCATGATGAAAGTCACCTAAACAAGTATTTCCTTCTCAACAAACCCACTAAAATCTTATCCCCAGAATACTGCTGGGATTATCACATAGGCCTGCCTTCAGATATTAAGACTGTCAAGATATCTTGGCAGACAAAAGAGTATAATTTGGTTAGAAATAATGTCTGACTTTAAACTGTGCCAGTAGGTTTCCGAACTTGAGAGAGTATGATTCCGGCGACTTTCTCAGAAGAGTAACACTTAACTTTTAAACAATACTAACAAAACACCAACACAGCAAATACTTGCTCTTCTTCCTTATAACTTTGAACCTGGCAGTATGGGAGAATGAACCTATGGTAATCAGATGTAAATTCCCAGTGATTTCTTATCTATTTTGGGTTTGGGGAAAATACTATCAACTGAACCAAAAATAAAAAATAAAAAAAATTGACACAGGCAAAGAAAAAGCCAGAAACACTCTGCACGTGCCGGATAACGTACTGGAGAAAAGAGTGCTAAGGAAGTGTTTGGCAACAAGATACAGTTGTGGGGGGTCATCCCCTTGCCTTCAGTGTCCTTGCTGAGTTGCTCGGCAGCAGAACTCTGAGTAAGGACACAGTCCCCCTTGGCAATCCTCGGATGGTTTCAGTAGCCGACTGCTTCAGGCCATTGGCTGTCCATGTTCTTTTCCCATCAGGAAAATGTCATTTGGCTTCTGTACAGAAGATTGGTGGAGATTCCCAATGGATATCACGGTGGTGAAGGTCTGGAGTCCCAGGGAATGTGAATGAGCCAGTGGGGGCTCAGCATGGAGTGAAAACAAAGACTCAAAGTGAGTTTGCCATGAAGTGGCAGAGAGTGGGAAAAGAGGAGGCTGGTCACTGTGGGCCACCCCTGAGGGGCTCAGGGTACGGGGCTGGTGCTTAAACACAGCACGGATGCAGGTGCTGAGTGGGAGGCCGTGTGGGCGATCTCCGGCCTCCTCAGACCCACAACGACCAGAGCAGCGGGGGCTGGCATGGAAGATGCTTCTTGTTTTGTCCAAGTCACTTTCAGTCTGCCGGACTCTGCCACTTGTGTGTCTTCAGTTCTGTGGCCGGAGGAAGTGGATGGTGTCAGGGAAGGCAGAGGCCCGTGGTGGACTGAAGAGGCTGGCTAGGAGTTCCACTTTCCGGACCTGGGCTTCATGACAATCAGTCGTCAACGCGTCCTGCCGCTGCCTGCTTTAACCCTCAGGGGCCCCCAGCCCATCATGCCCCAAAGTGGAGGGCTGACAATCCAGGACTGGACCGGATTGGAGAAACCCTCTCGTTTTCCCCTGCCCCGTCTGCACGAAAGCAGTGTAACAACCAGATACGGTGAATAAAATGGATAATTGATTTTATATCAAAAGCAGAGGGGATGGCAATGGGAGATCCAGTCCTCATGACTGAACATCTTAACATACAGTTCCCTTCTCTAAGAGAAGCTCGGAAATCCTACATATTCTTTAAAGTTAAGAGATTCAGTGTCAAGGAAGTTGGGAGGCAACATCTACATAGGCAGGTATATTTATAGTTTGCTTGTATTCCCGTTTGGGTCATTTTGTTTCCATTTTTAAGTGATGGATTTGAAGAGCCACTGCCCTGGCTCCACAGTGGGCTTATGTGATCCAAATGAAACCCACATTTTTTCCTACCATTTCACTGTGTCTCCTACTCTTCAGTCCTTGCCAAAAAAATCTCACAACCCAGCAAAACCAAACCAAACCAACAAAAATCCTGAAGAAGTGGACTTCGTGAAAGAAAACGAAGACCACACGTCAGTTAGGATGCTGCCTCTCCAGGATTCACGTTTTCCGGGATCCATTCTGGAGCAGAGACAGTTGAGCGTTTAAGTCCTACACCAAAGAAATGATCTATCTTAAAAGATTAGGGGAAAGGGTTGATGTTTACTTTTGAGGGAATCTTGATTTCTTTTTATTCATTTAAATTTAAATCCCAAATGAACAAACTCAACATCTCATGAATAGTTATTCTTAAACATTAAAAAAAATAATAATAAAATTCCTGATTCACAACTGAATAAATTATTTTCTCAGTAGATTCTGGTCTGGTCATGGATTGTGCACTTCCTCCCAAAGATGTTCAGAATCGTCCACTACACAATTTTACATTTTTTTTTTTTTTTTAAGATTTTATTTATTTATTTGACAGAGAGAGACACAGCGAGAGAGGGAACACAAGCAGGGGAAGTGGGAGAGGGAGAAGCAGGCCTCCCGCGGAGCAGGGAGCCCGATGTGGGGCTCGATCCCAGGACCCTGGGATCACGACCCGAGCCGAAGGCAGACGCCCAACCGACTGAGCCACCCAGGCGCCCCCACAATTTTACATTCTTAGACTCCAAAAAGTCCTGAGGTCCTTCTAAAAATGTGTTCACTATTACGAAGAGAGAAGATGGTTGAGAGTCCCAAACTTCCAAAACAACAAATGCTTATGGAGAGCTTTTACAAAGTGGTGCATTGAAGTAATTAACTGCCCACGAAGGAACCAGAAAGAAAAGGCTTGCCCCTGAAGCCTAGGGTGGGGCGCCAGGGCAGAGGGAGAAAACAATGTCATAACTACATCTGGGGGTTATTAGTCCTGACCAATGGGGAATATATGTGGCCCAGGGGGCCCTGGGAAAAGGCTGGACTTCCAGCAAAGTCAGGGTGGGTAGATTGGTAATAAATAGATGAAAGGTGACGAGACTGATGGAGTGCGGCGCACTAGGTACACAACAGGGCATCATTCCCTCATTAGAATTATTTTCATTTTGTAGATGAGCAAAGTGATGTTCAGAAAGGTTAGCCACCTGGCTAGAAAATGACCGAGCTGAAGCTCCAACCAGAGAAGCCGACAAGGATAGATGTGTTGACACCATACATCTGAAGGGCCATGTTTCATATCAAAGAAAATGCAACTTTACAGAAGGATCTTGTAAAGGGGCATTTTTGCCATAAGAATTAATATTTTAAAAACTAGATACATCCCCAAGCCTGTTGTACTATTTCCCACTTTTTCTGTACTAAACCTGCCCTAAATGCATTAAATTAGTTAAAATGGATCATGTAAAAAAAAATAAAAGACTGTGATCATGCTT
The DNA here is from genome assembly GCF_004348235.1 of Phoca vitulina. Taxonomy (NCBI): domain Eukaryota; kingdom Metazoa; phylum Chordata; class Mammalia; order Carnivora; family Phocidae; genus Phoca; species Phoca vitulina. The sequence continues at coordinate 20,599,718 of NW_022589724.1, read as the reverse complement.
ACCCTTACTTTGTGGATGCAGGGCTGATACAAGCCCTGTGGGCACACACTAGCTGTTGTGAAGGCAGGTGCCACGGAGGGCACGATTGGGCGGGGGGAGGGGGGGCAGGTGAAAGAGACAAGCCACGCCTCCACCTTCCACTCCACCTCTAATCTGGGGGTCACATGCAGCTGGAAGGGGACACATTTCTTTAAGCCCTGAAGGGCCTTAACTTCTCTTGTCCTTCTTGGAATGACGCCTCTTTGATGTCTCCCAGCCAAAGTGACCATGTGATTTACCAATAAGGGAATCATGGTTATGGCAATATATAAGTGTTTATTAAATGCACTATTTGTTAAATGTGCCTTATATAAATGAGGAACAGAGGCACAATAGCATACTAACAGGGCGCCTGGGTGGCTCAGTTGGTTGGGCGACTGCCTTCGGCTCAGGTCATGATCCTGGAGTCCCGGGATTGAGTCCCGCATCGGGCTCCCTGCTCAGCAGGGAGTCTGCTTCTCCCTCTGACCCTCCCCCTCTCATGTGCTCTCTCTCATTCTCTCTCTCTCAAATAAATAAATAAAATCTTTAAAAAAAAAATAGCATACTAACAGGTAAAAGGTCATAGAAAGCATGAACGCATAACATACCAATGCATACTTTTTAAGGCGAGGAAAGCAGGGTTAAGTGAGGATGCATTGGTCAAAGCCTCAGATCTATAAGGGTGCCGACTAGAATTCGCACCCAGGACTTTCTGACTCTAAATCCTTTGCTCTTTTGACAGCTCCTGTCTGCTTCCCTCACTCTCTCTTTCACATATGTGCAAGCGTGCATACATGCGCACACACACACATACATTTTAGTCATCTTGTTTTTGAAATTTGAGGACACCAGAGGAATCAATACCCAAAGCTCTCAATTCTTTTATTAGGCATTAAAGAGAGAAAACTTAGTAGACCAAAACCTCTCAGAATGCAGGTCTAAAGCCATCATAGCGCCGTGTTAGAGAGGCAGACAAATGAAACGTGAGCAATACAGGGTCCTGGGAAGCATGGAGAAAGGAAGGAGGAAGCTGCCTCGGAGGGGCTGACTCTGAGCTTTAAAAGAAGAGAAGGAGGTAACCGAGGAGTGGAGCTGGAAGGAGGCTTCAGAGCGAGGAGCAGCAGATGTAAAGCACAGAGGGCTGCCAGGAGACCTTCCCAGAGACCCACACAAATGGTGCTGGGGCCTTGGCACTGGCTGAAATCAGCTGGCAGAGCCCATGTGGAAAGCAGAAAAGACCACGTGAGTACTTTGGCTGGTTGAGGACTCCACATTTGCCTGACATTTGTGGTTCTCTTTCTCCCCTCACAGCAATGCCGGGGCTCCTTGATGGAGTCTACGTGATTTCCATGGAAACTGGTGCCATGGTTGGAGCAAGGGATCCAGACTAAGCAAATCAACACTTCCCATCCCCTTGGTGGCAATGATTGATTTGGGGATGGGCAGGTGACCTAAACTAGTCCACTCAAAGTGAATCTCAGGTCCTTTCAGGAAATGAGGAAGCATGTAGTATTAGGAGCTTGACCACGGGAAGGTCAGCCTTAGGATGGAACAGGGATGCTGAAGGAAATACTGTTCTTGGTGACAAGCCTGAGTCACAGAAGCCTACACCGCCTGTGGGCTTTTCAAATTAAGAGTCCCATTATTAAGTCAGTTGGAAATGGGCTTTCTCTTATAACTGAAAAATATCCCCATTGAACCCTTCTAGAATTGTAGCTGAAAGGCAGGTCCACAGTCTGCCTTTGCATCGGTCCCAGCCCCCCACTACTTCTCAGAGGCACTGCTTAACTCATACCTACTGAATGAATGAATGAACGAATGATCACATCCACTCCCGTCATACTTAATAAGAAGTAACTGTTTTTCATTTAAAATTTTTAAATTTTGATTGTGGACTCCGTCCTACCACAGACCGGATACTTTCATATCTGGCACCTGGAATATTTCCTCCTGTATGTAGTACATAGCATGAGGACTTAGGAATTGCAGCCTGGGCTTCGGGCTCTAACCTGGTGCCATAACCTACTGGGTTTAGTGCTGCTTAAGGTCAGTGATGCAGGGACCAATTGGCTTCATCAGTGTGGAGCAGTGGTTCTCAACCAGGATGACTTTGCACCACACCCCCTGCCCCCCGCCCTGACCCCAGGGACATTTGGCAATGTCTGAAGATATTGTTGGCTGTCAGAGCTGGGAGGCGGTGGATGTTACTCACATCTAGTGGGTAGAGGCCAGGGATGCAGCTAAACATCCTACAATGCACAGGACAGCCCCCGAAATAATGATCTGGCTCAAAATGTCAATAGTGATGAGGTTGAGAAACGGTGGTGTAAAGTTCCTTTGGACTTCATTAAGGAAGAAACACTGGGGAGTCAACATGCATAATACCCAGTGGCCTATCCCCTAGGGAGAGTCCCTGATGGGAGTCAAGAGCCTTAAACTCACCTCTTACTCCTGGAACATTCACAGCTAAAACAGAAGTAGTTCCCTATACTGGACACTAGAGGGCAGGGGTTTCCAAAGATTATACTTGCCAAAGCAACTGCAGTGATTAAAAACATTCCTCTCTGGATCTGGTAAAGACCACACATTTGTAGAAATAGATATGAATAAATGCAAATAGCTATAAGTATCTAAAGAATGTGGCTGTGAAAAATCAGCCAAAGTTAGAACATACTTTTAGTGAGCTGACTGTAACTGTTCAGAATAAAACGTGGTTATGCTAGCTAGGTATTTTAGTTACAAATATTTTGATTGCTGGGGTGCCAGGGTGGCTCAGTTGGTTAGGTGTCTGATTTAGGTTCAGGGTATTATCTTGGGGTCCTGGGGTCAAGCCCTGTATCAGGCTCTGTGCTCAGCAGGGAGTCTGCTTGTCCTTCTGCCTCTGCCCCCACCCCCTCCGGCTAATGCACATGCTCTCTCTCTCAAATAAATAAATAAAATCTTTAAAAAAATATTTTGATTGCAAGGAACAGGCATCCCCCTTGAGCTGTCTAAATCTGAAAGGGAGATTTTGGGGAGGCTATTTTTTGGGATGGAAAGTTCCACTGAATACAAGAGAGAGTTGATAACCAGACAGTAGTATACTGAAGCTGGTTTATGCCTGCTTGTTTCCCAACTCCCTGTGCAGGGACTTCACCGTGGTAGCTTGATACGGGCCACGCTGGGAGTACTGACACCATGGGAATCAGCAAACCCTGGAAATCAGGGCTCTTTTCCCTTTCCTTTTCCATTTTTCTTTTTTAGGAGTTGGTTGTGTAAAAATTTTCCAGCACATCACTATAGCCAGGACATGAGCAGGAGCCAGGGAAGTTCTAAGGGCTTCAACAGCTAAAAATTGTGAACTTTCCCTAGGGGTCTGTCAGTATGGCTCAGCCCCAACTATTTCCAGACTCAGGGTTTCTTTTCTTTTTTTTTTTTTTTAGATTTTATTTATTTATTTATTTGACACAGAGAGAGAGATAGCGAGAGCAGGAACACAAGCAGGGGGAGTGGGAGAGGGAGAAGCAGGCTTCCCACTGAGCAGTGAGCCCGACGTGGGACCCTATCCCAGGACCCTGGGATCATGACCTGAGCCGAAGGCAGATGCTTAACGACTGAGCCACCCAGGCGCCCTCTTTTTTTTTTTTTTTTTTTAAGATTTTATTTATTTATTTGACAGAGACACAGCGAGAGAGGGAACACAAGCACAGGGAGTGGGAGAAGGAGAAGCAGGCTTCCCACGGAGCAGGGAGCCCAACGTGGGGCTCGATTCCAGGACCTGGGATCATGACCCGAGCCGAAGGCAGACGCTTAACAACTGAGCCACCCAGGCACCCCTGGACTCAGGGTTTCTTCCTTCAAAACTTTCAAATTCCTGGAAAAGAAAACACACACAGCACAGCATCCACTCCTGCTCCCTGCCACTGTGCCATAGGGCAGGCTTACCAGAGGATGGATTACACTGCGGGGCAGTTCTCAGAGAAGGACGTATTGTGAGCTGGGTAGATGCCTCTCACAGTGTCTATTGCACGCCACTTACAGCTGTCTAGCTGTCAATCACTTCTTCCCACATATCTAAAATATTCCCTCCTACCATGATCCAAAAACATGAGGCACTACCCTAGCACAGCCCCCTCTCCTAAAAACAGACTGCAGAATCCACGGATAACATCAGAAGGCCGGGCTTCTCAGAGTCCTTTCTCCAGATAATAACTATGTCTCCTTTGGTTCCTTAGAGAACCCATCTGACTATTCGGCAATCTGTAAAATAAATGGTAAGCTTAGCTCACACCTGAAACACACTAGAGTCAGGGTGAGACACAAGGAAGGAAGAGGGAAAAAGTTATAGCAACACTTGTTTAAAAGAAGGAAATGATGGTTATATATGTTAAGAAAGAAAAAAAGAAGAAGAAGAATGTAGCAGGAGGGGAAGAATGAAGGGGGGAAAATCGGAGGGGGAGAAGAACCATGAGAGACGATGGACTCTGAAAAACAAACTGAGGGTTCTAGAGGGGAGGGGGTTGGGAGGATGGGTTAGCCTGGTGATGGGTATTGAGGAGGGCACGTTCTGCATGGAGCACTGGGTGTTATGCACAAACAATGAATCATGGAACACTATATCTAAAACTAATGATGTAATGTATGGGGATTAACATAACAATAAAAAAAACTAAAAAAAAAAAAGAAAAAGAAGGAAATGATGGTTATCTGCTCGAGAGGCATTTCCTTACTCTGGAACTCAGTGGGCCTCTGCTGTAGGTTTCCTATAAGGGCTAGGCACAGTCTATCCATCATCCCATTCTACTGTGGATTCTCTCAACTATGTAAGATAGGACTGGTCATAAGAGTCCAGTGTCAGGGCAACTGGCCTGCAAGCTGGACGAGCTGGGGAGCTTTCTCTCGTCCAGGATCCCACTGAAGGTCACTGCTTTTATTTATATTATCAGGCAAATGGGAGGCAACATGTGTGGGGCACTGCCTCCAAAATCCAAAGTAGCCCATAGGAGTTATGCCTCTCTCTTAGATGTAGGGGGTATAAAGCCCTGGTTCTCTGCATCCTAGAATTACCTGGGGAGCTAATATTGATGCCTGGTTCTGACCCCACAGATTCTGATTCAATTGGATGGGCACTAGGACTTTTAAAAGCTTCTTAATCTCAGGAAACAAACTGAGGGTTGCTGGAGTGGTGGGGTTGGGAGGGATGGGGTGGCTGGGTGATAGACATTGGGGAGGGTATGTGCTATGGTGAGCGCTGTGAATTGTGTAAGACTGCTGAATCACAGATCTGTACCTCTGAAACAAATAATGCAATATATGTTAAAAAAAAAAGAAGAAGAAGATAGCAGGAGGGGAAGAATGAAGGGGGGGAAATTGGAGGGGGAGATGAACCATGAGAGACTATGGACTCTGAGAAACAAACTAGGGTTCTAGAGGGGAGGGGGGTGGGGGGATGGATTAGCCTGGTGACGGGTATTAAGGAGGGCACGTTCTGCATGGAGCACTGGGTGTTATACGCAAACAATGAATCGTGGAACACTACATCAAAAACTAATGATGTAATGTATGGTGATTAACATAACATAAAAAAAAAAAAAAAAGCTTCCCAGGTAGAGAGGATTCCGGAATATGGTGGACTAGGAAGCACCAGGAATCTGTCTCCCCACCTAGACAACAATTACACTGGCAGAATCTGTCTGACGTAACTATTTTGGAACTCCGGAGCCTACTGAAGGCGCGCCACTTCCTAGGGAGGGCTTGGATGGTACACTAAGGTTACTTTTGGTCAATTTCAGCTCTTAGCACAGTAGCAGCCACCCCTTCTCCACCTCCAGCCATGTGGCAGGCTACGGTGTACATGTTCCTGGCAGCTTGCAGGAGCCAGAATGGGCAAAAGGGACCCTGTCCTCCACATATCAGGGGTCTGTGCTCTGATCACGAATTGCTGCTCATGATCACAGAGGTGCAGAGAGAGGCGGGCAGCTATAGTGGCTGCACCTCCCCCACTGTTGCAAGCCCCTCCCCCTTCAGTTGAAGTGACTGCCCCAGGATTTAAAGGGCCAGCACTCCTTTTCTCTCTTTTCATTTTTCTCTTTTCCTCTTTTGGGAGCCAGAGTGGGAGATTCAATAATGACTACATATACAGGAAAATTATTAAGTGACCATGCATGCCCAGGGAAAGGCTCAGAAAAGACCTCAGAAGGCCTTAAATTTACACCTTACGCTGATCCTTGGCTCAGAGACAGCCTACAATAATCAAAAAAGCAAAAACAATAAATGAAAACAATAACAAAAACAGTTAACCTTGGGGAAAAAGGATAATCTGACTTCCAGACTTATCCCAGTATTAGATTTAAATGTCCAGTTTTCAACAACAACAAAAAATCACAAGGCATACAAAGAAACATTAAAGTATGGCTCATTCAAAGGAAAAATAAACAGAAACTGTTCCTGAAAAAGGCCTGATGGCAGATATACTAGACAAAGGCAACTGTTAACGATGCTCAAAGACCTAAAAGAAGACATGGGGAAAGTCAAGAAAATGATGTATGAACAAAATGGAAGTAACAATCAAAGAGAGAAAAAACCAAAAAAGAAACCAAAAAGAAATTCTGGAGCTGAAAATTACAATACCTGAAATGAAAAATTCATTAGAGGGAGTCAAAGGCAGATTTGAGCAAGTGAAAGGAAGAGTCAGTGACCTGGAAGATATAGGACAATAAATATCATGGCGTTTGAGGACCAGAAAGTAAAAAGACTGAAGAAAAGTGAACACAGCCTAAGAGACATGGGACACCATCAAGCGGAGCAACATACACATTGGGGGCATCCCAGAAGGAGAGGAGGGAGAGAATATGTGAAGAAATAATGCCAAAAACATCCCAAGTTTGATGAGAGAGATGAACGTAGACATCCAGGAAGTTCAATCAACTCCAAGTAAGATGAACTGAAAAAGACACACATTGAGATACATTATAATCAAACTTTTGAAAAACAAAGATAAAGACAAAGAGAATCTTGAGAACAGCAAAAGAGAAATGACTCATCACATACAAGGGATCCTCCATAAGATTACTGGCAGATTTCTTGTCAGAAACTTTGGAAGTCAGAAGGGAGTCTTGCAGGGTGAAATGAAAGGACACTAGACAGTAACTCAAAGACATACGGAAAAATAAAGATATCCATAAAAGTAAATACATGGACAATTATAAAAACTAGTATTGTAACAATGGTTTGTAACTCTAGTTTTTGCTTCCTATGTTACTAAAGAGACTAATACACTTTTTAAAATTACTAGTCTAAAAGCTAGTATTATAACTTCAGTTTATGACTTCAAATTTTGTTTTCTACATAATTTAAGAGGCTAATGCATTTAAAAGAATTACTAGTTCATGTTTTTTGGGTATACCATGTATAAAGATGTAATTTCATGACATCAACAACCACAAAGAATGGGGACAGAGGTGTAAAGGAACAGAGTTTTGGTATGTTATTGAAGTTTAAGATGGTATCAATTCTAATTTGAGTATTATAATTTCAGTATGTTCACTGCAATCCCCACGATAACCACAAAGAAAATAGCTACAGAATATACACAAAAGGAAATGCAAAAAGAATTTAAATATTTCATTACAAAAAATAAACACAAAAGAAGACAGTAATGCAGAAAATGAAGAACAACAACAAAAAAGGGCTATAAGGTATATAGAAAACAAATAGCAAAATGATAGAAGTAAGTCCCTCCTCACAATAATTACATAAAGGTTAAACCTTTATTCTTATGAAGTGGCTAGGATGTTCAAGGTCATGGAAAACACCTACCTAAGTGACTAAATAAATGTTTTTTCTGTTCCCTTTTTAAAAAAAAATTCTTGTGCTGTTTCCCTGTTTACTGTAACCACACCTTCTTAATAGTAAGCTGTCTCAAACACTTCCTGAGAGTAGATGGGCTTTCAATATTATTATTTCAATATTATTATGCCTGTTCATGCCTTACCATCTTATTTGTCCAACCAGAGGACAATGTACCCCCAGGCTTCCCACTCTTTCCCCTCCTCTGGAATGCCCCCAACTTGGAGAGACTGTCATAATGACAGAGTGTGAAAACTTCTGAATGTGGGTGGCTAAGGTGGCTTCTTTTTTTTTTTTTTTTTTAAGATTTTATTTATTTATTTGACAGAGAGAGACTCAGCAAGAGAGGGAACACAAGCAGGGGGAGTGGGAGAGGGAGAAGCAGGCTTCCTGCTGAGCAGGGAGCCCCATGCGGGACTCGATCCCAAGACCCTAGGGTCATGACCTGAGCTGAAGGCAGATGCTTAACGACTGAGCCACCCCGGTGCCCCTAAGGTGGCTTCTGATTGCAGTTTAAATGTAAATGGATTTTCATTTCCTCTCTTTTTCACATAAGATGATTAACATTGATCTATCCTTCATTTCACTGACCTTTTCTTCTAGAGTATACAATCCATTTGTAAGCCCATCCACTAACATCCTCATTTCAAATACAGTACTTTCAAAGTTCTAGAATGTCCATTTTTAAACAGCTTTCCTCTGTTCATTTGTTTTGACCAAGTTTTCCATTAAATCCTCAAACATTTTTATAATAGTTCCTTTAAAGTCCTTGGTTACCACTTTGAACATCTGATTTATATTGGGGTCTTGTTCTCTTCAGTATGGGTCACACATTCCTGTTTCTTTGCATGTCTAGGAATTTTCCAAAATGTATACCTGACATTATAGATGACATGTAGAGACTCTGGATTCTGTTATTTTCCTCTAAAGAGTGTTGATTTTTGTTTGGACAGATAGTTAACTGGGCTGGACTCAAATTCCAAACTCCATTTATCCTGCAGGGAGCATTGGCGGAAATTGCTCAATTTCAGATGTTGCTATTTCCTAGGGAAACTGCAGTTTTTCCTAAGCATGGACAGTTTAGTTGTCCTCCAGGGTTTAAGTCAGAGTTTCTATGCAGATTTTGGGGTACCCCATTCTGTGTTTTCCTCTTTCTGTTTTCTATATTATTTTTTAGCCTTCTTTACATGTATGAATTTCATCCTCTGACCGCTCAAGTCTTTCTCTGTGAGTTCTAGCCACCCAACTCTGTGTGAATTGGGAGGTAACCTCAGATGAAAAGTTGTATAAATGTAAATTTTACCCAATACACTTCCCTCCTTTCAAGGATCAACTAGTTTTGTTCCATCTCTTTTGCCTTCAAGTAGTTTTATTTAATTTTTATTTTATTTTCCCTTCCAGGACTTATGACTGTCATCTATGGGAGCATTAGTCTGGTATGATCTACTTTCCTATGACTCAAAACATTCTAATTCTGTATAAATTTAATTATCCTTCTTCACCATCCCCATTTTTTCTTCTAGGAAGAATGGAGATCAACAGAAAACTTCTAACATTAATAATAGATTTTATTTCTTTTATGGATCATGTATGGTATGTAATATTTAGGTCACTGTAAACCATTGGTGAGTAGTAATGGCTTAATTATTAATTTCTTAATGGTGTCTTTCAATGAGCAAAAGTTTTCTAATTATAATAAAGTATAATTTATCATTTTTTTAGTTGTTGTTTTCTGTCACCTTCTAAGGGACCTTTATCTATCCCCAGGTTAGAAAGATATCCTATGTTTTTCTCTAAAAGCTTGTGGCTTTAGCTTTTATGCTTACCTCTATAATTCATTTTGAATTAGCTTTTGGTATGTGTCAGATACACACAACATAGGTGAGTTGCAAAACCTTGAGTGGAAAAAAAAAAAACCCAAATGCAAAGAATACATGCCATGCAATTCTACTTATATGAAGTTCTACAGCAGGAATAACTCCGCTATGGTAATAGAAATCAGAACACCGGTTTCCTGGATGGGAGAGAGTAGTGACTCAAAGGGGCACAAGAAAAAAGTTACTGGGGTCATGGAGACATCCTGTATCTTAATTGAAGTGGTATTTACATAGACATGTACATGTGTAAAAAACCCAATGAGCTATACACTTAAATTGCATGTGTTTTACTTCATGTAAATTGTACTTCAATTAAAAATGTATTATAAAAAAAATCCCAAGTAAGGAAAAGAACTTCAAGGATCCTGTTTTTTTCCCCTAAATGGAACAAAATCTAGTCCCTTGGTAATGACAAAGAGAAGCTACTGGCATATGAATTGTTATGATTGCAAGTATCTAATTCTTTCATCATCAAAAGAGAATCTGATGACATCATCATTCCCAGAAGACTGAAATAATAAACAGGCGAACTGGGCAGTGCCGTAGAACCAATACCGGGTTATCTGATTCATGATTTTTCAAAGGTCTCAGAATGTCCTGCTTGAAAACTGCCCACTTGAGATTTTCCACATGTCTTCTCAAACCACCATACTGTAAATGTTAAGTCTCTAAGGAAGAAACTATATAAAAGTCCTATGTGATCTTAGGAAAACAAAAGGTAAGAGTTTGTCCTTAATTTCAACCAAACTAAGCCACATTCAATTCCTTTTCTGCGCACAATTTTGTAAGTGCATAGACTGAGTATCACAAAGGAGCTTTATAAACTTCATGGCAAAATTCCAAGGTCAAAGTACAAATAATCTAAAAATTATAGTTCAGCCTCTAGCCCATACTGGGAATCAATTTTATATTCAAATACTTTTGAGGAAGAGCATCTATTTTATGCTGTTATTGGTCCTATCACCTATCTTGGAATGATCAACTTCATAATATTAATTCATTAAAAATAAGTTCCTTCACAACTATGCCCCTCCTTAAAGTCCAAGTAAGTATTTTCACAATTATCTCTTTTCTCTGACACCCCACCCTGTAAGTTAGGCCGGGAAGTGGCATTTGTATTTTGATTTTCTGTAGGAAAAGCCCTGTGCACTCTAGAAAACACAAATGAAGGTTATAAAATCTCTTGCATCAAGGCCAGCTTAGACCAGCTAATGTCCTAGCTAGCTCCCACAAAAAGTGCCTCCACAGACTCAACTCTATTTTCATATAGAGAGACATCCAAGGACCAGATGTGCCTCAAATCCTAGCCAATATCTATTAAATCAGCTGGTTTAAGTCATGGAGAATCACAAATTCAACACAGCTTACTCTGTATACATCGTGTACCATTGTGCTATATTTAATCTACTTTTATCTGTTTCTTTTTCCTCTCAGGAAAGGATGAAATATGGAAGAAAAATAATTCAATTGTTATTATTTTTATTGTTTCTATGGGCTTTGCACAGACAGTATCATTTCAGGTAATTTTTAAAAATTAATGAATATTTTATTCTGGGGTTTGGTGAGGATCTAGTTTGTCAGAAAGGTGATAGGCTAACCCCCTGAATAAATAAGCATCCAAATGTATCAATCCAATATGCCCAGAAATATCCAGATGGCATTCAAATATATCAGCATAAACATAACCTTCAGCATAAAAGTTCTTTGTTTCTAATGTGATCAAAGCTAAACATAATTTTGGTAGGCTCATATGTGTGAGGAGAAGCAATGTTAAGCTACCAAGATAGTGACCATGTAATTATGGCAGTTAGCAAATGTTAGAGAAACTGCCATTTTTAAATAGGTGGCATCTTTAAGAAACATCCCTAATATTGGTGACTTCCAGCACTATGTATGGTATCTGCTCTCCACATAGTTACACAAGTAGAAAGAATTCATTGGCAATTAGCAAATTCCATTGTTTCAATGATATTAAGTTAGTTCTTCTTTCATTTGTAGCTCAAATAACTAGGTTTCCTTTTTTTAAGATATAGCATATGAAGTCCTTAACTGCAGTAATTTTTTTTTATCATGTTCATTACTGTATCTCTCTACAACCAATAATGTTGGCACGTAGTATGTGTCTTAGTCTGTTCGAGCTGCTATCCCTCTGTGCTCTCTCTCTCTCAAATAAATAAATAAAATCTTTAAAAAAATTAAATGTGGAAACCCTTTGTATAAGTTTAAAAGTAATATAATTATTTTTGTTTATCTTAAGCACAAAGAAACTACAGAAGATACACCAGTGCCGGTAAGTCTTATTTACAAATATGCTATGACCTCTTCTTTGAGGACAAAACCTGTTGGAGGGCAGTGGGGTACCTGCAAGTCCTTGGCTCCTGCAGGCAGGGTAAACCAAAGTAATTTTCCAAACATATGTTGGAGATGCTCGTGTAAGGTCAGAGGACTAGGAGTACTAGGAGTGAGAAGTGGTTAGGGGAAACGTGTGATGGGAGCCAGAACCCAGCTTCCAGGAATCTTGGGTCTTTTAAAGCTCTGGGAAATCACACAGGAGTAAAGTTTTGGTTAAAAGATTCAGGAGATTGTTATTAACCACAAGCCACCTACAAAATCATACTATCAGAACGTACGCAGAGAGGAAAACTTCCTTAAAGATTGTGCAAGACCCCAAATCATAATATGTTCTTCAGTTTCTCCCTGCAGTCATGGGAACCCACATAGTGGAGTGAAAGAAACTTTCTTTCTGATGCTTGTTGTGTGGAAGAGCCTTATGTCTCTGGTGGGTCGATGGTGCACAACACTCTCACCAGGACCGTGACTCCCTATGTGGGTGAGCTGCTCTGTGCATGAAAATAATACAATAAGATGGTTTTCATGGGCAGGGTATGTTTCCCCTCTACAGAGCCATGGCTAACAGGGGGCAGTAACTCTCAACCACCTGAAAACAAGAGGAAAACCCCTAGACAAAGGTGGGAACATGCAAGGGAAGGCTGCTGCAGCAGAGGCTGGGAGAAAGAAAGATTTAATATGTTTCCTGGTAAAATGTACACAATGCAACACAATCTAACAATCGTTCTATCATTAATATTAGCTCTCCTTAGCATCAGGCCTTACACATATGGCCTTAACACACTAATTCTCAGCATCCAAAGGCTTTGCTGTCAATGAGGCAGGTGCCTGTGTAGAAGGCCATGGTCTTAGTCATACCCTGGACACTGCAGTGCTCACTCATGACATACAGCTCAGCTCCACAGCTGCCCAATCCCCTCCTGAACTCAGCCCAGGATCAACTCTCCAAAGATAAGCTAGCTAGGGGGCTGTTAGAGTGTATAGCAAGGAGGAAGTAAGGACTCAGGCCCAACTATTTGTCTTTCCACCTGCTGTGTGACTATGGACAAGATAATAAAAACTCTTTGTGCCTCAATTTCCTTATCTAGTAAAATGAGGATAATAATAATGACAAGAATACCTATCTCATAGAGGTGGATTAAATTAGATAATACTTAGGAAAGTATTCCATAAGTATTAGCTATTAATGAAGGGAATCTAACCTCATCCAGCAGGTTAGAGTACACTTCCCTTAAGTAGGGATATTTAACACGAGACCTAAAGGCTATGTGGGAATTAACTGGTTGAAGTCGTGGCGTGTTTAAGGAAATTTAAAGAGGCAAGTGAGTCTGGAAAACTGTCACTGTGGGGCTGGGTAGGAGACGTGGCTGGAACAATGTGAAGGGTCAGATCATGCAGAATGTCATGGCCATATATGGAATGTAGATGTGATCCTCAGGACAATGGGAAGCCACCGAACCCTGTTAAACAGAATAATGATATGGGAACACTGGAGCTTCAGAAACATGACAGTGGAAGCACAGTGGACATATGGAGAATGGGTTGAAAAAGGCCAGTGCAAGGACAGGCAGAGGGGATCAGAGCGTTAATCATGGGGGATGGGAATATGGAGGCTCATACTTCTGCCTTGCCAATCCAAGTGATAAGGCAACATATGAAGGGGACCTACTTTGGGGAAGACAGGATGATTTTCACATTAAATATCTTGATCTTGTGGCATCGGTGCAAACTTCAAGTAGAAGACTTCAGAACACAATTGGATGTCTGGGTCTTAAATTTCTGGGAGAAGTCTAGCTGCACATACAAATCTGAAGCCACAGGAAAATGCCTGCACGCAAGTTAACTGATCAAATAGAAAGCCTAGGCGAAACCCTTCAAACCAAGGCTCCTGAGCAGATAGGATATTTAAGGCCAGAAAGTAGGGTTATAATTCCGTTGCAATAAAAGGGGGGAAAATTAGTGCTCAAGATAAATTTGGAGGCAAGGTGGCAGAAGATTGAGGGAGCTTTCATGTGATGACAGCTATTTCTCTATCAATGAGAAGAAGGAGAATGAACATTGTGGAAACACATAAAGGTTTCTGGGCAGCCCAGAGACTGTTAAGTCGAGGTAAGAAATCATGATTTTCCATGCCACTCCCATCAAAGTTCATCATTGGTTTTCATACTGCTTCACGCTTATCTTGCACTTTACATCATATTATAACATAGCCCATGATTTGGTAGACACTCAGTTACCTCAAACTCAAATAGATACAGTGTGATTCTTTGCATTATTCCTCCTGATAGGTTTGTGGATACTCAATCAAAAGAATTAGAGCTATCAGACTGGTTTTCTCCCAGGTAAGAATTCCAAATCAAACACATGTGAGATTGATCCATAGATTGTTCAGAAGTTAACAGATGGCAACAATACTCCAAATGGCATTCCAACTGTTGGATGGCAGATGGATCTTTGATTACATTTTAAAAAATAAGCAGTGGCCAAGATGCATTGGGAATGGACATTAGGGCCTACATCCTCCATAAATAAGAGTGTGGAATGACAGAAACCCAAAGGCCCTAATGACAGAAACCCAAAGGCCCTAAAATAGCAGGTCAAAGTGTGAAGGGTATATCTGAGATCTTTTGGTTGATTCTCCTCATTTCACCAATGAGGGAACCAAAGCCCAAATCAGATAGATGGGCCATCTGTGCACTTTTCACTTTAATATGGTGGCTTTCCTCTGGCCTCTCTGCCTCCCTCTTCTTACTACACCCACCTCTCTTTCTCCCTGGTGCTGCAGGGTTTCAGGACTTGTCCTGATTAAAACTTTGCAAGGAGATGTCCAGTTAAGATCATGATTGGATGATGATCTGTGACTCATCCTTCCATGATATCCTAACTTTTATCAGATCTAATCAGGACACAGAAAGCACGCAGAGAATTTAATACAAAGAACTGTTAACTAGCATAAAGTTGTTAACTAGGTAACTTGAGCTTAAACTCAAGCACTCCACTGTGCTAGTATCTCCGAGCTCTTGAAAGGCCTCTTGGGACAGAGAACCAGCCCTCTAGGGAAAGGCACCATGAGGCTGGGTCTGCAAGTGTTGGAAAAGCTGAAATCTGGATTCAACTGCTGGTCTGGGAAGGAACTGCTAATATGGTGGTGTGGGATTTGAGGGAACAGGAGGCAGGCAAGGAGCCCACTGGAAACAGGAAAGAGCAAGTTCCTTCTTCCTCCAGGCTTGTAATTTTTCTCCAGTGCCCTCTATTAGCAGAGCCTCATAGGGTGCCCACTGTGGCTCGCAGAGTCCCAGCTCAGCACAATAAAGCCGAGTATAGTGGGGTGGGTTTACTGATGAAAGATGCTAGCTTAATAACTGGCACAGGATCCCACTAACAAGTAAGGCATATCCTTGTAACTCAGGATGATGATTCATCCCAACAGCTGAACAAAGAAGAAAACCATATAATCATTTATACAGATTCCAAATTAACTACTGATAAAATTCAACTCCCATTGCATTTATTTTTTTTTCTTTTTCTTTCTTTTTTTTTTTTTTTTGCATCGGGCTCCTTGCTCAGCAGGGAGACTGCTTCTCCCTCTACCTGCCTCTCCCCCTGCCTGCCACTCCCCCTGCTCGTGCATTCTCTCTCTCTGAAATAAATAAATAAAATCTTCAAAAAAAGATTTGTCAATTTTGTTGATATTTTCAAAGAACCAACTTTTGGCTTCATTAATTTTATCATTTTTTTCCTTTTCCTCTATGTCAGTTGTCTCTGCTCCAGTCTTTATTCTTTGTTCCTCTGCTTGCTTTGGGTTTAGTTTGCTATTTTTTTCTAGTTCCTTAAGGTGGAAGGTTAGGTTATTATATGATATCTTTCTTCTTTTTTAATATAGATGTTTACAGCTATACATTTCCTTCTGAGTATTGCTTTTCACTGCATCCCATAAGTTTTGGTATGTTTTATTTTCATTTTTATTCATCTCAATGTATTTTTTCATTCCCTTTGTGATTTTTTTCTTGACCCCTTGGTTGTTTAAGAGTGTGTTGTTCAGTTTCCACATATTTGTGAACTTTCCAAATTTTCTTGTTATTGATTTCATTCCATGTCAATGAACAAGATAGTTTGCATGTTTCCGGCCATCTTAAGTTTATTGAGATTTGCTTTATGGCTTAACATATGATCATCCTGGAAAATGTCCCATGTGTATTTGAGAAGAATATGTATTCTGTTGTTGGCTAAAATGTTCTATGTGTATCTGATTCTTTCTTCTGCCTGCTCAAATCTGCTGTTGAAATCTTAGGCAAGTTTTTTTTTTTTTTTTTTCCAGCTATTATACTTCTTAGCTCCAGAATTTCTATTTGGTTCCTTTTTATAATTTCTATCTCTTTATTCACATTCTCTATTTGTTAAGCTATTGTTCTCCCGGTTTCCTTTAGTTCTTTGTCCATAGTTTTCTTTGGCTTTTTCAGCACATTTAAAATAGTTGGTTTAAAGTCTTGTTTTAGTAAGCCTAATGTCTGGGCTTCCCTAGGGACAGTTTCCCTCTGAACGGACCATACATTCTTGTTTCTTTGCATGCATCATCATTTTTAGTTGAAAACTAGGAATTTTGTATATTATAGTGTGATCACTTTGGAAGTCAGATGCTCTCACCTCCTAGAGTTGTTTGTCTGTTTAGTGACTTTTCCGGACTATTTTTAAAGACCGTATTCTTTGTCTTGTTTGGTCTGCAAGGTCTCTGTTCCTTTAGCTTGTGGTCAGCTAGTGGTTTGACAGAGATATCCTTAAATGACTAGAGCAAGAGTGGTGGTGATGGTGGTGGTTGGGGGGTTATTGGAGAAGAAGGAGAAGATGAAGAGAAGGAGGAAGAGGAGAAGGGGAAGAAGAAGAAAAGAAAAGGAAGGAAAAGAGGAAAGAAAAGAAAAGAGAAAAGGAAAGAAGAAGAAGAAAGAAAAGAACCCTCTTACAGTCTTTGAAGATTGGTTCTGTGTTTGGGCTCTCCTTCAACACAGCCCAGCTATTTACAACTCTGCCTTAGACTTCACTTCCTGCTTGCACTGAGTCTAAATATCATCCAGAGGTGAAAGCTTAGGATCTTCAGGGATCTTTTCACAGCACGTAACCTGCCCTGAACATGTGCATGGATTTCCTAATTCCTTGTTATACACAGGATCTTATCAAAGCCTTTACTTTTCAAAGAACTCTCTTCCAAACTTTTCTTCCCAGGCTTTCAGCACATCTAGTGTTTATTCCAACTGTTAATTTCTTGCCTCAGGTGGCAGGGGCTTGTTCCTTTTTAAAATGTTTTCAAGGGGCGCCTGGGTGGCTCAGTTGGTTAGGCGACTGCCTTCGGCTCAGGTCATGATCCTGGAGTCCCTGGATCGAGTCCCGCATCGGGCTCCCTGCTCAGCAGGGAGCCTGCTTCTCCCTCTGACCCTCCCCCCTCTCATGTGCTCTCTCTCTCTCTCATTCTCTCTGTCTCAAATAAATAAATAAAAAATCTTAAAAAAAAAAAAATAAAATAAAAAATATTAAAAAAATAAAATAAAAAATAAAATGTTTTCAAGGACTGCCCTCCACTTACCCACTTTTCCATTCTGAGAGGGTTCTGAGTTAAGCGAAACAAAGGAAAGCACTAGCAGTCCAGTCCTTTGAGGAACTCTCATGTCCAAATGAACAAACACAATTCCTTCGGAGTTAGATCCACTCTTCTCCTCCAGAAGTAGGTACTCACAATGAGAACACGGTTTGCCGTTTTCAATACCACTCCCAAACTGGCAGGGAGTTGGTGTAAGGATAAGTTAAAATACCACAAAGCTTTCCTTCTCCTATTGTGTTGTCATCCTTTTCTTTTCTTTTTTTTTTTTTAAAGATTTTATTTATTTATTTGACAGAGAGAGAGGTAGCGAGAGCAGGAACACAAGCAGGGGGAGTGGGAGAGGGAGAAGCAGGCCTCCCGCCGAGCAGGGAGCCCGATGCGGGACTCGATCCCAGGACCCTGGGATCATGACCTGAGCCGAAGGCAGATGCTTAACGACTGAGCCACCCGGGCGCCCCATCCTTTTCTTGATTTAACTTTTGCTTGATTGCTCTAAAACTCCAAACTTTGGCTACCTTCCAGAGTTTTGACAAAGTTGTTTCTGACAGTATGCAGTAACATTAGCCTGGCAGCATTTTAGAATATGAAACTGGAAAGGTCATTTTTCAAAATATGGTCTCTGAAAATAATTAATGTCAAAAAGCCTAAGACCAGGAGATTTTGTCCAAATACAGGAGATATTGCTATTTTAGACTTTGGGTGACATTTTAACTGTGTCCTCAAAGATCTTGGAATCACAGTATAACTAATTTGTAATGTACTTTTGTAATGATCTGGCCATTTGTGAGAAGCTGTTTCTCCAGTTTATCATAACCATCAAAGCTTCGAATTAGGAGTAAGGAAATGCTGCAACCAGACACAGGCTTTATACATTAGTAACATCTATTGCAGTTTTATTAAAAGATATCCTCATGTCTTTCTTACAGTGAATACACGAACCTGTCGACCACCAGCTGGTCAGCTCCGGTTGTATGGGATGGCACTTTCAATGAAGAAGTATTGGAAGAGTATTATGAAAAACATAAAATTACTGTGGGATTGACTGTATTTGCTGTAGGAAGGTAGGTAATGCCAAATGTCCTTTACATTCAAGCTTTTTACTGTAGAAAATGGTAGATTATCAATAATCCCACCTCAGGAATCTAGGAAAAGTGGGACAAAATAAAGCCAAAGTAAACAGAAGTAAGGAAATAGTAAAGATGAGAACAGAAATCCATGAACCTGAAAACAGAGAAGCCATAGAGAAAAATCAAAAAATCAAAAAGCTTTTTCCTTGAAAAAAAAAATCAATAAAATTCACAATCATCCAGGAAGTCTGGCAAAGAAAAAAAATTGACAAAAATTACAAATATTAGGAAAGAAACAGGGCATATCACCTCAGACCTGGCAGACATCAAAAGGATCATTGGAGAATACTAACTCTACACATATACATTTGAAAATTTAGGTGAAATGGACCTTGAAAACACTATCACAACCCACCCAACATGAAATTGACCATTTCAATAGCCCTATATCTGTTGAGGAAATAGAATTCATAATTTTAAAAACTCCCAAAGTCTTCAGGCCCAGATGTTTTCACTGGAAAATTCTACCAAATATTTAAAGAATTAACATCAGTTCTACATAATCTTCAAAAAATCAAAGAGAAAGGAACACTTTCCAATTCACCTTATGAAGCAAGTGCTGCCCTCATATCAAAATCATACCCCAAAAAGTACAAGAAAGTATTAAGTTGAACAATGTACATATTACCCATTAAAATTATAAATTTTTATAAAGAGCTTCTCAAACTCAACACCCAAAAAACAAATAATCTGGTCAAGAAATGGGCAGAAGACATGAACAGATACTTCTCCAAAGAAGACATACAAATGGCTAACAGACACATGAAAAAATGTTCAATATCACTAGCCATCAGGGAAATACAAATCAAAACCACAATGAGATACCACCTTACACCAGTCAGAATGGCAAAAAATTAACAAGACAGGAAACAACAAATGTTGGTGAGGATGTGGAGAAAAGGGAACCCTCTTACACTGTTGGTGGGAATGCAAGCTGGTACAGCCACTTTGGAAAACAGTATGGAGGTTCTTCAGGAAGTTAAAAATAGAGCTACCATATGACCCAGCAATTGCACTACTAGGTATTTACCCCAAAGATACAGATGTAGTGAAAAGAAGGGGCACATGCACCCCAATGTTCATAGCAGCAATGTCCACAATAGCCAAACTGTGGAAGGAGCTGAGATGCCCTTCAACAGACAATGGATAAAGAAGATGTGGTATATATATATATATATACAATGGAATATTACTCAGCCATAAGAAAGGATGAATACCTACCATTTTCATCCACATGGATGGAACTGGAGGGGGTTATGCTAAGTGAATTAAGTCAAGCCAAGAAAGACAATTATATGGTTTCACTCATATGTGGAATATAAGGAATAGTGCAGAGGATCATAGGGGAAGGGAGGGAAAACTGAATTGGGAAAAATCAGAGAGGGAGACAAACCAGGAGAGACTCTGGACTCTGGGAAACAAACTGAGGGTTACAGAAGGGAGGGGATGGGATAACCGAGTGATGGGTATTAAGGAGGGCACGTGTTGTGATAAGCACTGGGTGTTATATGCAACTAATGAATCGTTGAACACTACATCAAAAACTAATGATGTAGGGGGGCGGAGCAAGATGGTGGAGGAGTAGGAGACCTGGATTTCATCTGGTCCCAGGAATTCAGCTGGATAGGGATCAAACCATTCTGAACACCTACGAACTCAACACGAGATCAAAGAAAAGAATAGCAACAACTCTCTGAACAGAAAAGCGACCACTTTCTGGAAGGTAGGACGTGCGGAGAAGTGAATCCGAGGCGATATTCGGGAGGATAGATGGCGGGGGAGGGGCCTCCGTGGGCCGCTTCTGGCCAAGTGATAGAGCCGCGGAGCACAGAATCGGAACTTTTAGAAGTCTGCTCCGCTAAGGGACGGCGCTCCAGTGGCTAAGCAGGGGGTGGAACCCTCGCGGGACAGTGTGGTCTGAGGACCCTCGGGGTCACAGAAAGACTGGGGGTGCCTGAGTGCAGCAGAGCTCCCAGGTATCGGAGCAGGGAAGCCGGCTGCAGAGACGGAGCCGAGGTGCAGGCTCTCAGCTCGGGGTTGCCATAAACCATGATCCGCGGCACAGTCGGGCCACTGCTCCTCCAGCAGGGACCCAACAAGCGGCAGATCCGGGGAGACTCACCTTCTTCCCCCGGGAGGAGAGGTGCGGGAGCGCACCGCAGGGATCTGCTGGGTTTGGAGACTCCACACGGGGTCGGGTGCCAGAGGTAGAAACACTCGGTCACAGGCCGGTGAGCACGGAGTGCGGCCAGAGACCGGGGAGACGGGAGTGACTGACTGCTTTTCTCTGGGGGCTCACTGAGGAGTGGGGCCCGAGTTCTCGGCTCCTCCGGGCGGAGATTGGGGGGCCGCCATTTTCACTCTCGGCCTCCAAAGCAGCAGGGAACAAAAGCTCCCGAGAGCAAACCCGAGCAGATTACTTAGCCGGGACCGGGCAAGGGCGGGGCAATTCCGCCTCCGGCAAAGACATTTGGAAACCACGGCAACAGACCCCTCCCCCAGAAGATCAGCAAGAACCGCCCGCCAAGACCAAGTTTACTGATCAATGAGAACGACAGAACTCCAGCGCTAGGGGAATACTGCACATATAATAGATAGCTTTTTTACCATGATTCTTTAGTCTTTCAAAGTTAATTTTTTTAACTGTCTTTTTTTTTTTTAATTTTTCTTTTTCCCTTTTTCAATCAACATCTTATCAATCCCTTTTTTAAAAAACATTTTTATTTTTCATTTTTGGGTCATATTCTATCCCTTCATAGTAGTTACCCTTATTTTTGGCATATATATATAAGTTGTTCTCTCTTTAAAATTTTGAGATACAGTTTCTTCTAACAGATCAAAATATACCCTAAATCTCTAGTGTATGGCTTTTTTTTTTTTTTTTTTTGGATAGTGTATGGCTTTGTTCTAGTCTCCTGCCTGATCACATTCTCTCCCTTTTTCCTTTTTTTTTAATCCTCTTCTTTCTTTTTTCAAACAACTTATCTTATCAATTCCTTTTATAAAATCTTTTATAATTTTCATCTTTACAGTCATATTCCATCCCTTCATTGTATTAACCCTTATTTTTGTACATATATAAGTTTTTCTTTCTTTAAAATTTTGGGAGGCACTTTTCTTCTAACAGACCAAAATACACCCAAAATCTAGTGTGTGGCACCAATCTATGCACCAGCCTGATCATATTTGATCATGTTCTGGTTTTTTTGTTTTGTTCTGTTTTTGTTTGTTTTTATCTTTTTCTTTTTCTTTTTTTTTTTCCTTTTCTTTTTTCTTTCTTTCCCTTTCTTTTCCCCCAGTTTCAGGTCTTTTCTGATTTGTTTAGAGTATATTTTCTGGGGACGTTGGTACCCTGTTAGCATTTTGTTCTCTCATTCATCTATTTTGTCCAGAGGAGTCTGGACAAAATGACAAGAGGGAAAAAATCACCTCAACAAAAAGAACAAGAGGCAGTACCAACTGCCAGGGACCTACTCGATAGGGACATTAGTACAATGTTGGAACTAGAGTTCAGAATGATGATTTTAAAGATACTAGCTGGGCTTGAAAAAAACATGGAAGTTATTAGAGAAACCCTTTCTGGAGAAATAAAAACTAAAATCTAACCAAGTCGAAATCAAAAAGGCTATTAATGAGGTACAATCAAAAATGGGGGCTCTAACTGCTAGGATAAATGAGGCAGAAGAGAGAATTAACGATATAGAAGACCAAATGATGGTAAATAAAGAAGCTGAGAAAAAGAGAGATAAACAACTGGATCACGAGGGCAGAATTCGAGAGATAAGCGATACCATAAGACAAAACAACATTAGAATAATTGGGATCCCAGAAGAAGAAGAAAGAGAGAGAGGGGCAGAAGGTATATTGGAGCAAATTATAGCAGAGAACTTCCCTAATTTGGGGAAGGAAACAGGCATCAAAATCCAGGAGGCACAGAGAACCCCTCTCAAAATCAATAAAAATAGGTCAACACCCCGACATCTAATAGTAAAACTTACGAGTCTCAGAGACAAAGAGAAAATCCTGAAAGCAGCTCGGGAGAAGAGATCTGTAACCTACAATGGTAGAAACATTAGATTGGCAACAGACCTATCCACAGAGACCTGGCAGGCCAGAAAGGACTGGCATGATATATTCAGAGCACTAAATGAGAAAAATATGCAGCCAAGAATACTATATCCAGCTAGGCTGTCACTGAAAATAGAAGGAGAGATAAAAAGCTTCCAGGACAAACAAAAACTAAAGGAATTTGCAAACACGAAACCAGCCCTACAAGAAATATTGACACGGGTCCTCTAAGCAAAGAGAGAGCCTAAAAGCAACATAGACCAGAAAGGAACACAGACAATATACAGTAACAGTCACCTTACAGGCAATACAATGGCACTAAATTCATATCTTTCAATAGTTACCCTGAATGTAAATGGGCTAAATGCCCCAATCAAAAGACACAGGCTATCAGATTGGATCAAAAGACAAGACCCATCAATATGCTGTCTGCAAGAGAATCATTTTAGACCCAAAGACACCCCCAGATTGAAAGTGAAGGGGTGGAAAACCATTTATCATGCTAATGGACACCAAAAGAAAGCTGGGGTGGCAATCCTTATATCAGACAAATTAGATTTTAAACCAAAGACTGTAATAAGAGATGAAGAAGGACACTATATCCTA
This sequence comes from Phoca vitulina, assembly GCF_004348235.1. Classification (NCBI taxonomy): domain Eukaryota; kingdom Metazoa; phylum Chordata; class Mammalia; order Carnivora; family Phocidae; genus Phoca; species Phoca vitulina. Next base: position 20,576,253 of record NW_022589724.1, on the reverse strand, counting down.
CTTAAAGGGTCTATCCAACAACTGTAAATATCTATGCCCCTAACACAGGAGCAGCCAATTATATAAGGCAATTAATAACAAAAGCAAAGAAACACATCGACAACAATACAATAATAGTGGGGGACTTTAACACCCCCCTCACTGAAATGGACAGATCATCTAAGCAAAAGATCAACAAGGAAATAAAGACTTTAAATGACACACTGGACCAAATGGACTTCACAGATATATTCAGAACATTCCATCCCAAAGCAACAGAATACACATTCTACTCTAGTGCCCATGGAACATTCTCCAGAATAGATCACATCCTAGGTCACATATCAGGTCTCAACTGGTACCAAAAGATTGGGATCATTCCCTGCCTATTTTCAGACCACAATGCTTTGAAACTAGAACTCAATCACAAGAGGAAAGTCAGAAGGAACTCAAATACATGGAGGCTAAAGAGCATCCTACTAAAGAATGAATGGGTCAACCAGGAAATTAAAGAAGAATTTAAAAAAATTCATGGAAACAAATGAAAATGAAAACACAACTGTTCAAAATCTTTGGGATACAGCAAAGGCAGTCCTAAGAGGAAAGTATATAGCAATACAAGCCTTTCTCAAGAAACAAGAAAGGTCGCAAATACACAACCTAACCCTACACCTAAAGGACCTGGAGAGAGAACAGCAAATAAAGCCTAAACCCAGCAAGAGAAGAGAAATAATAAAGATCAGAGCAGAAATCAATGAAATAGAAACCAAAAGAACAGTAGAACAGATCAACGAAACAAGGAGCTGGTTCTTTGAAAGAATTAACAAGATTGATAAACCCCTGGCCAGACTTATCAAAAAGAAAAGAGAAATGACCCAAATCAACAAAATCATGAATGAAAGAGGAGAGATCACAACCAACACCAAAGAAATACAAACAATTATAAGAACATATCATGAGCAACTATATGCCAGCAAATTAGATAATCTGGAAGAAATGGATGCATTCCTAGAGATGTATCAACTACCAAAACTGAACCAGGAAGAAATAGAAAACCTGAACAGACCTATAACCACTAAGGAAATTGAAGCAGTCATCAAAAATCTCCCAAAACACAAAAGCCCAGGGCCAGATGGCTTCCCAGGGGAATTCTACCAAACATTTCAAGAAGAATTAATACCTATTCTTCTGAAACTGTTCCAAAAAATAGAAATGGAAGGAAAACTTCCAAACTCGTTTTATGAGGCCACCATTACCTTGATCCCCAAACCAGACAAAGACCCCATCAAAAAGGACAATTACAGACCAATACCCTTGATGAACATGGATGCAAAAATTCTCACCAAAATACTAGCCAATAGGATGCAACAGTACATTAAAAGGATTATTCACCATGACCAAGTGGGATTTATCCCTGGGCTGCAAGGTTGGTTCAACATCCGCAAATCAATCAATGTGATACATTAATAAAAGAAAGAACAAGAACCATATGATCCTCTCAATAGATGCAGAAAAAGCATTTGACAAAGTACAGCATCCTTTCTTGATCAAAACTCTTCAGAGTATAGGCATAGAGGGTACATACCTCAATGTCATAAAAGCCATCTATGAAAAACCCACAACGAATAGCATTCTCAATGGGGAAAAACTGAGAGCTTTCCCCCTAAGGTCAGGAACGCGGCATGGATGTCCACTATCACCACTGCTATTGAACATAGTATTAGAAGTCCTAGGCACAGCAATCAGACAACAAAAAAGAAATAAAAGGCATCCAAATCGGCAAAGAAGAAGTCAAACTCTCACTGTTTGCAGATGATATGATACTTTATGTGGAAAACCCAAAAGACTCCACCCCAAAACTGCTAGAACTCATACAGGAATTCAGTCAAGTGGCAGGATATAAAATCAATGCACAGAAATCAGTGGCATTCCTATACGCCAACAACAAGACAGAAGAAAGAGAAATTAAGGAGTTGATCCCATTTACAATTGCACCGAAAACCATAAGATACCTAGGAACAAATCTAACCAAAGACGCAAAGAACCTGTACTCAGAAAACTATAGAATAGTCATGAAAGAAATCGAGGAAGACACAAAGAAATGGAAAAACGTTCCATGCTCATGGATTGGAAGAACAAATATTGTGAAGATGTCAATGCTACCTAGAGCAATCTACACATTCAATGCAATCCCTATCAAAATACCATCAACTTTTTTCAAAGAAATGGAACAAATAATCCTAAAATTTGTATGGAACCAGGAAAGACCTCAAATAGCCAGAGGAATGTTGAAAAAGAAAGGCAAAGCTGGCAGCATCACAATTCCGGACTTCAAGCTCTATTACAAAGCTGTCATCATCAAGACAGTATGGTACTGGCACAAAAACAGACACATCGATCAGTGGAACAGAATAGAGAGCCCAGAAATGGACCCTCAACTCTATGGCCAACTAATCTTCAACAAAGCAGGAAAGAATGTCCAGTGGAAAAAAGACAAGTCTCTTCAACAAGTGGTATTGGGAAAATTGGACAGCCACATGCAGAAGAATGAAACTGGACCATTTCCTTACACCACACACAAAAATAGACTCAAAATGGTTGAAAGACCTCAATGTGAGACAGGAGTCCATCAAAATCCTAAAGGAGAACACAGGCAGCAACCTCTTCGACCTCAGCCGCAGCAACTTCTTCCTAGAAACATCACCAAAGGCAAGGGAAGCAAGGGCAAAAATGAACTATTGGGACTTCATCAAGATAAAAAGCTTTTGCACAGCAAAAGAAATAGTCAACGAAACCAAAAGACAACTGACAGAATGGGAGAAGATATTTGCAAATGACATATCAGATAAAGGGCTAGTATCCAAAATCTATAAAGAACTTCTTAAACTCAACACCCAAAGAACAAATGATCCAATCAAGAAATGGGCAGAAGACATGAACAGACATTTTTCCAAAGAAGACATCCAAATGGCCAACAGACACATGAAAAAGTGCTCCACATCGCTCGGCATCAGCGAAATCCAAATCAAAACCTCAATGAGATATCACCTCACACCAGTCAGAATGGCTAAAATTAACAAGTCAGGAAATGACAGATGTTGGCAGGGATGCAGAGAAAGGGGGACCCTCCTACACTGTTGGTGGGAATGCAAGCTGGTGCAACCACTCTGGAAAACAGTATGGAGGTTCTTCAAAAAGTTGAAAATAGAGCTACCATACAATCCAGCAATTGCACTACTGGGTATTTACCCCAAAGATACAAATGTAGGGATCCGAAGGGGTACGTGCACCCCGATGTTTATAGCAGCCATGTCCACAATAGCCAAACTGTGGAAAGAGCCAAGATGTCCATCGACAGATGAATGGATAAAGAAGAGGTGGTATATATATACAATGGAATATTATGCAGCCATCAAAAAGAATGAAATCTTGCCATTTGCAACGACGTGGATGGAACTGGAGGGTATTATTCTGAGCGAAGTAAGTCAATCAGAGAAAGACATGTATCATATGACCTCACTGATATGAGGCATTCTTAATCCCAGGAAACAAACTGAGGGTTGCTGGAGTGGTGGGGGGTGGGAGGGATGGGTGGCTGGGTGATGGACACTGGGGAGGGTATGTTCTATGGTGAGCGCTGTGAAGTGTGCAAGACTGTTGAATCATAGATCTGTACCTCTGAAGCAAATAATACATTATATGTTAAAAAAAAAAAAAAAAAGAAGATAGCAGGAGGGGAAGAATGAAGGGGGGGAAATCGGAGGGGGAGACGAACCATGAGAGACGATGGACTCTGAAAAACAAACTGAGGGTTCTAGAGGGGAGGGGGGTGGGAGGATGGGTTAGCCTGGTGATGGGTATTAAAGACGGCACGTTCTGCATGGAGCACTGGGTGTTATATGCAAACAATGAATCACGGATCACTACATCAAAAACTAATGATATAATGTATGGTGATTAACATAACATAATAAAAAAAAAAAGAGGATTTCTAATATTTGCCATCCAAAGAGCTTTAACTGAGATGAAGAGAAAAAAAAAAACAAAAAAACGAATAATGTACTATATATTGGCTAATTGAACATAATAATAAAATAAATAAATAAATAAATATAAATAAAATAATGAATTTTATCAACTTTATAGCAACTCATTATTAGATATTGATAGTAATTTATTCTTTTTTAAAATAGACCTTTTTAAAAAGTTTTATTTATTTTTTTTAGTAATCTTTACACCCAATGTGGGGCTTGAACTCACAACCCCAAGATCAAGAGTCACATGCTCTTCTGACTGAGCCAGCCAGGCGCCCCGATAGTAATTTATATTTAAAAAGAAAATACCACAGGGGTGCCTGGGTGGCTCGGTTAAGTGCCTGCCTTTGGCTCAGGTCATGATCCCAGAATCCTGGGATTGAGCCCCACATCGGGCTCCCCACTCAGTGGGGAGTCTGCCTCTCTCCCTCCCTCTGCTCCTCCCCCCACTCATGCTCTCTCTCTCACTCTCTCTCCCGCTCTCTCTCAAATAAATAAATAAAATCTTAAAAAAAAAAAAAAAGAACACAGAAGGAAAGAGGAAGGAAGGGAGGAAGGAGGGAGGGAGGGACGGAGGGAGGGAGAGAGGCAGAGAGAGAGAGAGGGAGGGAGGTAGGAATCCTTACAGAAGAAGTTCCTGTATACCTCTTTCCCAGATCCATTCTGACCCCTCTCCATTGCTGCCCCAGGATCTGTAAGTGGGCACAGTGAGTGACCCCATGCTGGGGCAATGTTCCTACTTTCAGAACATAGATGGAGCTTCTGCTTCCTTCCCACCCTCCTTCAGTAGAACACAGTGAGTCTTAGAAGAGTCCTATGCAAGTGAAGGGGCACTGAAACCAAAGCCTCATTAACTTTATCATAAAAACTCCTAGTGTGTGTTAAAGAACCCCTGAAAATCTCAGTAATTGATGGCATCAAGTGCCTCTGAAATTAGGAGTGTAGGTGGGACTGAAAACCTAGATTGAAAGTATCTATATAGAGCATTTAGACACGAATATTTGCAACAGGGATGAACAAATAAGCCAATATAATAAAACACAAACGCCCACGCAAATGTGAAAGACTATGGCTATGGCTATTACATTGTGGATCTGTAGGGAAAGACTTCCATAAATGATGCTGGAGAGAGTTGATGTCCGCATGAGAACACCGCAATTTTACCTCTATGGCATATATGTATGGCAAGCATATACAAACATAATTCCCAGGTAGTTTGAAGACCAAAAGTTAAAGGGAAAACCATAGTATATCTTCGTGAAATCAAGACAAGAAAGGAGTTCTTAATCAAGATACAGAAAATACTGATCATAAAGGAAAAGGTTGATAAATGTGACTGTATTAAAATTAACTTTACCTAAGAAAACATCAGAAAAACCCAAACTAGAGAGAAACTGAGAACAGACTGGAGGAGCCTAAGGAGACATCATGACAAAATGCAGTATGTATTCTGGATTGGAGCTTGGAAACTAAAAAGGCCATGAGGGGAAAAACTGGTGAAATCAAAATAAAATCTGTGGTTTAGTTATAGTCTTTAACCAGTTATAGTCTTTAAGCACTGATAATTTCCTAGTTTTGACAAATGTACCATGGTTAAGATATTAACATTAGGGGAAGGTGGGTACAGCATATATGGGAACTCTCTATAACATGTTTGCACCTGGGGCGCCTGGGTGGCTCAGTCGTTAAGCGTCTGCCTTCGGCTCAGGTCATGATCCCGGGGTTCCGGGATCGAGTCCCACATCGGGCTCCCTGCTCCGCGGGAAGCCTGCTTCTCCCTCTCCCACTCCCCTTGCTTGTGTTCCTGCTCTCGCTGTGTCTCTCTCTGTCAAATAAATAAAATCTTAAAAAAAAAAAACAAAACATGTTTGCACCTGTTCTGTAAATCAAATACCATTCCAAAATAGAAAGTGTTTAAAAAATTGAGGAAAAAATGTTCTCCATTATAGTGAGAGCGCCTGACAATAACCTTTTTTTCCATGTCAAAGACATCCAACTCAAATAAACCTATTGCCAGTCTTGACGTGGTCACTAGCTAAACAACTAGGTAAAGAGCCAGGCCACCCCTCCCATGAAATTCCCCTTTTAAAGAAAGGCCTGGGTAACCTACATTACCCACCACTTGAGTGACCCTGCGTTTTCCTTCCTGTGCTTTCATTCTTGCTCTTGGGTTTTAAATTGTGAAAACCTAGGCCCCCCACCCTGATAAGGGCAGAACCCCCAAAGTCCCCCCTTCTCTCTCCCTACATAGGACCTCACTCTGTGACCCTGCGCTTATCTTGTACCCTCCAGGACTTGTGAGAAATAAACCTTGTTTTTTCAAAGTTCTCTGATGGTTGTTGCTGAGATGCATCTTGCAAGTGTAATAAGAACCACCAGGGCTGGTCCAGCCAACATTGGCTCTGGTAGGGGAAATGTCTGTGGGGGTCTCACCACAACTAGCAGGGTTCAGGTGAGTCCCAGGCATTCCCAGCCAATAGGATTACTATCAAAGCCTGAGAACAACAAAAACAGCCCTATATTATGCCATACACAAAAATTAATTCAAACGGATAACCAACTTAATGTGAAAGTTAAAACAATAAAGCAACTAGAAGAAAACATAGGAGCATATTTTCACTACTTTGAGGAGGCAACGATTTCCGAAATGTAATACAAAAGCACGAACCATAAAAAATGTGGATAAATTGTATTTCTTTGGATTGGAGTTGCTAGTTTCCAACTCAGTAGAATATTTTAAGTGATATTTTTCATAATTTATCTTGCTTTAATTATTTAAATTGCCATAATTTTAGATATTCCAAACGAGAAAGTTTTCTCTTGACTCCATCTGCTATGTTTCTTAAAACTTAGGTCAATATTCAGAACTTATTTTTAATGATTATATAAACATTATTTGAAGCTGAGGCATGTATGATTACCCTTCTTTTTTTGAATTTACCTGAGGCCATTTATTATTCTGAGAATTTTCACTGGGTGGAGAGACCAGAAAAGAGAAAGTTTTGTTTTCTAATCCTACAATCTTAGCACTATACTAAAGGCCACGAGGCAAAATAAGAGAGACCTTGCAGATAGTGGTCGCTGACCATGGTACCTCTAACCTTTTCTGCATAACTGACCCCTCATAAAGCAAGCCCCAGACATCAATCACTGTTCTTGCAATGCCCCAAGACCTTCTTGCCTCCAACCTAAAAAGCAAGTTCCCTCTTCTCTGATAACCCTGAAGACTCTGGTTCTCATCTTGCACTGGGCTCTATGCTGTTTCCTGATCTCAACAAGTTTCATTCCCCCTCGTGAGGAAGTCCTCTTCTCTCCTATAATTCACAGAACCCCGTCAAGGAGAGGAAAGGCGGATGATTTCACTTGCTTTTACACCACTTAAATACAACTCAAGAAGTATATCTAATATTTGGTTTGCTTACTAGCATGTTTGGACAAACTACAGCCAGGATAATTTAAGTAGTATGTGTTCCACCAAAATGTAAGACAATGAACTTAGTCATTTCTTATTTGCTTCACAGATATATTGACCACTATTTGAAGAAATTTGTATTATCTGCAGATGAGTTTTTTATGGTTGGCCATAAAGTCATAATTTATGTCCTGATAGATGACTTCTCCAGGATGCCTTGGATACAGCTGAGTCCTCTCCGTTCCATCAAAGTGTTTGAAATTAAGCGAGAGAAGAGATGGCAAGATATCAGTATGATGCGCATGAAGGTTATTAGTGAACATGTTATGGATCATATCCAATATGAAGTTGACTTTCTCTTCTGCATGGACGTGGATCAAATCTTCATAAGGAAATATGGATTGGAGACTCTGGGGGAGTCAGTAGCTCAGTTACATGCTTATTGGTACAAGGAAGATCCTACAGTGGTGCCATATGAAAGAAGTGAGTTATCAGAAGCATATATACCTTTTGGTATGGGAGATTTTTATTACCATGCTGCTGTATTTGGTGGCACTCCCATTCAAGTTCTCGATATTGCCAGGGAGTGCTTAAAAGGAATCATGAATGACAAGAAAAACAGCATCGAAGCAGTGTGGCATGAGGAAAGTCACTTAAACAAGTACTTCTTTCTCCATAAACCCACTAAACTCTTATCACCGGAATATTGCTGGGATTTTACTAAAACAGATGTTCCTTTTATTTACAGTATCAAACTCTTTTGGGCTAAAAAGGATTATGAACATCTTAGGGTGACAATGTAATTATATAGCACTTCCTTCAGGTTGCTGAAGTTAAGAGCATCATTTTGTCTTATTCCTTAGGAAATTAGCACTTGATAAATTTTACCACTAAAAAAAAGAATCACTAACAAAATGGCAAGGCCACCAACACAGCATACTCATACTTTTCCTCATATTCATTTTGAATTGTATAAGATGGGATATAGCAGTTGCAGAATGCATGTATTGACATCAGATGGAGATACAGTGATTTCATATCCTGTGTGAGTGTTGAGGAAATATTATTTGTTGGATCACAATGAACAAAATAGAATCTCTCACAAGAAAATGAAACCTGAAATATTTTTATTGATCCATGTAGATACACATTTCTCATATTGCATAAGAAAGGGGATTGTCTAGAGGTGTGGATAAGAAGTCACTGCAAGAATAGTAATATTCTCTCTATGTAAAACATTAAAGACGTTAAAGTTGCCACCAGATGGACAGATAATTACTTAGGAAACTGAGTCATTCAAAAAAATTTTTGAATTTGTAGTTTTAAAACTACAAAGTTGTTTGTTGTAAAAACTAATTGAAAAGAAAATAAACAAGATACAGAGAAAATTGAAAGCCCCGCCTTTACTCTCCCTTTGAAAACCTACCCTTCAATAATCCTTTCATATGCATTTACATACCTACCACATGAATACACACACACACAGACACACACTCACATGCTTATTTAATATTTTATACAAACTGATTTATACCACACACATGCACACATACATGCACACACAAAGATTTTATCACTAGTCAGGGTCCAGTTAGGAAAACAGATACTACTATTCTCGGTATTTTAAACAGTGGAGATTTAACGCAGGGAACTGGACATATAAAAGAGGAAAACACATACTACTATTCTCGGTATTTTAAACAGTAGGGATTTAACGCAAGGAACTGGACATATAAAATGAGGAGTACACAAGAGAGAGTGGAGCAACCCATAATTTTTTCTTTTAAATGAAGGCAATAGCACTCCTAAGGCTGAAGGAAAAATTGTAGAATGTCCAGAAATCACTAGAACCTAGCATGAGTAGCCAGGCACGAGTGGGGACAACAAAGAGAGGAGTCCCAGTCACTGCTAAAGATGGAGACAGAGACAGACACAAGAGAGAAACATACAGACTTTTCTCCTTCTCCTATCCTGTCTTCCTGTTTTCCACTGTCCAGTGCTATCCACTAGTCAGATGCAAGGGAGTCTGGGAGACATAGGTCCCTGCCATACTGAGCAGAGCGCAGGAAAAATGAGAGAGGAATCTGACAGTAAACAGACAAATGGCTACCACAGTTCACCCATTTTGCCACGAAGCATCCATACTCCTCCTTCCACCCATGCCTAACTCCCATAAAACAATGTCATGTTTCTACCTCGCAGAATTCAACCAACTTTTGTATAAATAATCACTTTCTTCCCAAAAGGGTGAAACACAAAGTACCACCCGACATCGTTTCCCTCATCATGTCCAGGAACCCAAGATGATATGAGGTCCTCTCCCTCAGGACTGTATGTGGCTCTTCAGTTTGATGAACTCTGATCTAAATTGTAAAGAAAAGAATAACTAACACTCCTCCTTAAAAAAAAAAAAAAAAAAGGAGGAGGAGGAGAAGGAAAAAAGGAAAATAATTGGTTAGCATATAAAAAGCTATATATATATATCATATATATATATACACACAGATTTATGTTTATAATATAAATATACATGCCTGCTATAGTCCTCATTTCTGTAGCCAGTTCTAAAGTCAAGTTCATATTGATCACTTCTTTCTTCCACCACCAGTTTTATGTTCCTCACCCTCTGCTAGAAGGTCAGCTGAACAGGGTTCTTTACTGGTGAGATGACATAAACATTTTCTCTGTGGGATCTGAGTCTTTAGTGGGTCTTTATTCATTGGATTGCCATGGTTTTCCCCTAACAAGGACTGTTGGATAAAGTAGTTTAAGAGGCTCCCAGGGAACACCTTGAATTCTAAATACAGCCCTCATTCTACTATTGTGTAATAGCAGCCTGCTTTCATCTTGATAATTGTGATAAGTTCCCTTATCCAGTACAGAGACCCCTTCTCTGGCTGTTGATTCAGCATGATGAGAAGGCAAAATGGCCAGGGGAAGTCTCAGATCCCAATTCAACAGGACCATCACTTTATTTCCTAGTGCACTAGGACCTCCAAACTCACTGAGCCCAGGGTTGCAGAGAAGGAAGTGAATATTGCTTCGGTAGATTATTTGGTGTGATTGTAAAAGAAAGCCTCACATCTCTACTTCCTAGTTGCAGGATCTATGCATTCTGGCTTTGAGGAAGACAATATGATATAGCGACCACTATTTTAAGATATATCCCATACCTTTAGGACAGCACCCCAATGTCACCAAATGTTGTCTTATAGTTGATACTGTAACTGAGTCTTCTTTAGGCCATTTCATAAAGTTAGCTGCTTCTGCGTCATGAGTTACATGGTAAGACCAGTGAATTCCATGGATAGGAACACTTACTTGACAATAAAATCTATCTCCTTGTCAGAGGCAATGAATAAAACATTCCATAAGTCTACAAGTGGTGGTGCTCGCAGAGGCACTATGGAAAAGAAAGGTATATCTGTACCCAGAATATATTTGTTTGGGGACAAATCTCTTCTCCTTCCCTGATGGAAAAGATCCAAGGTAATCAATATGCCACCAGCGGCCAGACAGTCCCTCAGAAGAAAAGAGTCATACGATGCACTCAGGATGGCCTCTGCTGTTGGGTGGTTGTGCCTTTAGCAGCAGAGAAAGTCAAATCGTCATTGATGAGAGGAAAGTCTACCTTACTGAGCCATCAGATAGCCTCCATCCCTGCCACCAAGGCCACTTTGTACATGGGTCATCAAGAAAGCACTGTGGTGGCTGCAAAAAGAGGCTGGCTGACATCAAAGAAGTTTTTCTCTACTTGATTACTAAGAGCCTCCTCTACTAAGATTGCTCTTTGGTGAGTATTTTCATGGGACAGGCACATCCTTACACTCTGTACCTATTTCAGAAGCCCATAAAGGACCTCAGACTTTCTTGTCACCAATTTTTCTTTCTCTCTTTTTTTTTTTAAAGATTTTTTATTTATTTATTTGAGAGAGAGAATGAGATAGAGAGAGAGAGCATGAGAGGGGGGAGGGCCAGAGGGAGAAGTAGACTGCCCGCCGAGCAGGGAGCCCGACGCGGGACTTGATCCCGGGACCCCAGGATCATGACCCGAGCCGAAGGCAGTCGCCCAACCGAGCCACCCAGGCGCCCTCTTGTCACCAATTTTTCAATCAGCAAGTCCAATCTCATAGAAATGACTTCTACTGATAATGGATTACAGCTGCATATATCCAAGCTTTTAGCTTGTTGGATCAGAAAGCATTAAGTTCATGGTGTGTAGGAGAAGTCATAGTTGAAGTAAATTTAGAATCCCATGTGTCCAGTATTCATTCTCTACCTGGCTATGAAAAATGCTCTATTTAGTATCTATACCTGCCACTTTAACTGGCTAAGGGGCACAGATCCTTGCTCTGCAGACTGTCTTACACAGAGCCTTGTCTTGTTCTGGGTCTCCCTCAAATTGGTTTCTCAACACACAGGTCAGAGTGGCACTCATGTACAATATATGTTGTCTCCTATATCCAAAAAGTCCCTCTGAGCTTTATGCATACTCTGATTTCCTGGTAAATGGTGCAAGGTGCAGGAACTGCCTAGAGCCAATAACCCTACATGCTTTGCAGAAATGTCACTGATGTGTCAGGCCCCTGAATTTTTCTTCCACCTCCTGGCATACATTTGTATTAGCATGACATCTGGGATTCTTGCTCCTTTCTGCTCAAAATGCTCAGCACGGCGTGAACAACGGTAGTCTGTAAGATGTCCGGGTGGTCAAGGGCGCTGTGGATTACATTACGACAACGCAGAAGTTTGTGTAACTCTGAGGTTTACTGATGTCTGTCAGGTAAAAGCAAACTGCTTTGGATAATCCATACTAACTGGTATAAGGAAAAGCATCTGTCACCTGCAGACCAAATACCAGAGACTGCTCTAGCAAAGATACAACACCAGAGCAGTAGCTGTAGTTGGAGTCACCACTTGATAAACTTTATGATGATTGCCAGGCAGACTGCAAATGTCTCCATCTTTAATGCTGGCCAAACAAGCAAGGATATTAACAAATCTCAGGGAAGTGTACCTGCTTCAATAACTTCAGAACCTCAGTTCAATCCAATATTATATTCCATTCATCTTCATCTAATATCATTAGATATTAAACAAGGGTGTAATAGGAATCGACAACCTGCAGTGTTGGAGTTTTTAATGGCAGCACTAATCTTTACAATTGCCACAGGGAGCTGTTATTATTATATAACTTTTGATTTACTACTTTAGTAGGAGAGCCTTTTCCATTGGCTTCAATTTGACCCTTCTTACCATGTTCATCCTTATACCATGAGTCAAAGACTGATGTAAGTATTCTACTAGTTGCTGAATATATATTTTTCAACCATGAATTCAGGAATTCAGAAACCACAGAGTGGCTCTTTTATATGATGGGACCACTGTGAGATAAACTCAGGGTAGAATTTAATTTATCCCCTATTCTCCATAAGCCTCTGTTTAGTAGATCACGATGCTATTTCTAGCCTCTAGAAATTGTCAGCTTAGAGCTAGTGTCCATTCTGCATTTTCCTCCAAGGACACAGTCATCCTACTAAGTGACCACAGGTCCTCCCTTGAGGTGACATAGACTCCTCTTCAGTCAAGAGACTCCAGGCCTATAAACTGACTTAGGTATGGGAACATGATGAGATACCATAACTTGTTACTGTGACAATTCAAGTCAGGTTTCTGCTCACCAGGGCTAGGGTTTCCCCAATAATGTAAATCCCATAGTTCTTATTGAAATCTGAGAGTCCATTTCAATATCAGTATCTCCCCACACTGATTCATTTCTCAATGACTTAGTGAAAGAGAGAGTCCTAAGTCCTCCCCCCCGCCACCCCCTGGAACATAGTTGGGGGGAAGGCAAATGGTGTGAACACGATAAATTCACTTCAGCATTTCTGTCTCCCTAAACATTTGGATTTCTTCTACGTCATGCCAGAAAAGCTATGACATCTTAACCTCATTGATTGTAGGCTACCACTGAATTCAAATTTTAGTTAACATCCAAGAAAACTTTTAGAACCACTTACAGCTGACTAGGACAACGTATTAAATCCAGAATATCAGGTAAATGTACCTGTTTCAATAACTTCAGAACTTCAGCTCAATCCAATATTATATTCCATTCATCTCAATCTAATATCATTAAAATCCATTCTCACATGTGTTTCCCTACTAATACAAATTAGCAAGAGCTTGAAATTTTTTTAATGTACCTATCTCCTACTGGAGCAGACCTTGATTTCCCTCCCTGAGGCATGATGTTTCTGACTCTAGGTATTAGGTCTTCAGGCAATGAGAATAGGCATCACCTTATAAATCAATCACCTTGGGTAAGATCTTTATGGAGTCTTTAAGCAAGAAAAGACTTGTTTTCTCAGAGAGATGAAGAGGAGGAGTTGTTTCCACTGACAAGGGAAGCTCAGAAGGATTAGAATTACAAGTTCTCAGATTCATCTGAATCCACCCAAATGTTCTCCTTCCAAGTATAGGGATGACAGTCTTTCCAAATTCTCTAATTTTAACACGAGACCTTTTTTCAAGTTTCTATTTAAATTCCAGTTAGTTAACGTACAGTGTAACATTAGTTTTAGGTTTAGAACCTAGTGATTCATCACTTACATATAACACCCAGTGCTCACAAGTGCCCTACTTAATCCCCATCACCCATTTAGCCCATCCCCCCACCACCTCCCTCCAGTAACCCTGTTTGTTCCCTATTGTCAAGAGTCTGTTTTCTGGTTTGCCTCTCCCTCTCTTTCTCTCTCTCTTCTCTCTTTTTATCCCCTATGTTCATCTGTTTTGTTTCTTAAATTTCACATATAAGTGAAATCATAGGTATTTGTCTTCTCTGACTTGTTTTGTTTCCATCCACATCATGGCAAGATTTCATTCTTTTCAATGGCCTAATAATATTCCATTGTATACATCTTCTTTATCCATTCATTAGTTGATGGACATTTGGGCCTTTTCCATAATGTGGCTATTGTTAATAATGCTGCTATAAACATGGGGGCGCCGGTATCCCTTTGAATCAGTATTTTTGTATCCTTTGGGTAAATACCTAGTAGTGCAATTGTTGGGTCATAGGGTAGCTCTATTTTTAACTTTTTGAGGAACCTCCATACTGTTTTCCAACGTGGCTGTACCAGTTTGCATTCCCACCAACACAAGAGACTTTTAGAAGTGATATATAAACTTACATTCTAATCATGTATGTCACACAATTCGATGTGAGGCCTTATCCGCAGCCATGTGTGCCTTACGACTACAAGTACACACACACACACACACACACACACACACACACACACACACAGGCTCCAAAGGAACCATCTTGGTCGTGTCCATGTCTTGAGCTGAGATTTCCAATTTTTAGACTTATCATTTTATTTCTGTAAGCTCTCCAGAACAGTCAGAAGCAGCAATCCCATCTCAAAGACTTTGCACTTGCTATGGCCACAATGGTGAGTACAGCACCTATGGAGTGTCCTGAAGCTTTCCCTTCAATGTACACTACCTATCAAGCAATAATAGTGATAAAATAATTTAAATAATTGTGATGTCACTATATGCCACAGACTTCTAGTAACCCACTAGGATAGTAGGTTAGGATTCTATATGGTAGTCAAACAGGTGTGTGACCCAAAACCAGAATCCCACTTTGAGAGACTATTTCTTAGGGCCTTTAGTGGATAGTTGGCAAAAGTGAATATTAGTATCTCCTCTCTGTATCCATGCCCATTTTACATTGTCCCAGTTGATGTTCTCCAACAGCCAGATATGTGAATACAGACCAGCAAGCCCCCAACCAACTAACCAGTTGAGTGCTCCCCCAGCTGACATCAGCTAAGCCTGGCCCAGATCAGCAGCAAATGACCCTAGACTCATGAGCAGAAATAACGCATCATTGCTTTCAGCCATTAAGGTTTGGGTGGGTTGTTATACAGCAAAAATTAATTGATATCAGAGCACTCCTAGTCTTAGGAACTATTATCAGTTGGGGTCCAATTGGGAAAATTGGGGTATTTCAAATGAGGGATTTTAATCTGAGAACTGGTTACACAGGTGATAGAACTGCGAAGGAGCCAGATGGGACAGTGAGGAAACTGAGAAGCTGTGACTATCCCGAGAGCTAGAGCGGCACAGGAAGGAGGTGGTGGCACTGACGACGGAAAGCCAGGACCATCAGTGGGGCTGGAACCCGCTGCAACTGTGAAGGGCAAGGCTATCTGGTGGGAACTGGAGTCACAAAGCAGACTTTAACTTTGGCTTTATGCTTTTCCTTTAAGCTCTCTAGTGCCATTAGATACAGCCACTTTACCTGCCTGTTGGTCCTTAATTTCTTTATGTCCTTCCTTTTGTTAAATAAGTTAGTATATGTGCATAGTATCGTGCCTGGTGCATAGGTAAATGTTACAGGAGTCATCATTATGTATTTTGCCTTTGATGAGCCCCTCATTCATGGGAGCCCAGAGACAAGGTAACTGTTACTACTATATTTCACAGGCTGCCAGAAACCTATCTCTGAATACTAATGCGGTTTTTAAAAAATTGACTTTAGACTCAAATAAGGCCTGAAAACCAATTCTAGATTCGCCCTGTTTCCCCACATTTATGTTGCCTACAAACCCCCTCTCTGGTACCAAAACCTGAATTTGTCACGGCATTAATACTGATTCTGATTCATCTAAACAGGGAAAGAATGTGTCAAATACCATGTTGGGTAAGAAAACTGAGCCCTCAGATCTCAGCAGCCTAACCCAAAAACAAGTTTCTCACTCACCCTACATATGCAGTGAGGGTTGGATCAGGAACTCTGCTCCATATCGTCACTTGGGGACCCAGAATGATGGAGGGTCCACTATCTGTGATAGTTCTAATCACAAGGTCAGGGGAAGAGACACACTGGAGAATCATGCAGGGGCTCTTCAGTGCCTCAGCCTGGATATATCACATGCACCTGCCAAGTGCAAAAGGGCTAGAAAGTAGAGCCTTCCCTGGAAAGGAAGGGGAGACCAGAGAGTGGTGAGTGAGAGCAATGTTTACTATAGAAGAACAGGAAGCTGTTCACAGTCCTTAGCAAGTAACCGCTGAAAAAGAAATAGAAAGGGAGAAAGGGAGGAAATACACAGATAAGATCCTGTCACAGGTACAATCTGAATACCCACCCTCATCCCATCCAACCATTATCTCCCTGCTGATCTCCATACCCTTGAAGACTTCTTCCTTAACATTAGCTCTTGACTCTATTACAGATCATTTCAAATTGAACCCCCTTAAGGTTCAAAGTCCCGGGTAGGAGAATCTGATTAGCATGCCAGGTAGTTTAGGTCACGTGCCCACGTTTTAGCTGCAAAGGGCAGGGAGAAGAAATTTCTGCCTATTTCAGCTTCTACACTGGACAGAAGGATGCTGTTGCTTCTTGAATTTAAGAGTCCCTGTAAATGAAGGGTGTTCTGGGCACATAAAACATAAAAACATTTACTATGTAGCTTGAATGTTTTGCATCTTTAAGAATTTTATATAAATAGTATCACACAGTATGCGCCCTTTCTTGCCTGGCTTCTTTCACGGTATCATTATTTTAAGGTTCATTTATGTTGTGGCACATATCAGTGCTGAGTACTATTCCACTGCAAGGACACACCACAGTTTGTTTATCCATTCACTTGTTGACGAACATTTGTTGTTTCCACCTTTTGGCTATGCCCGGGAAAGCTACTATGAGCAGTCATGAACAGCTCTCTTTATGGACATATGCTTCTATTTCTCTTGGGTAAATATCTAGGAGTGGAATTGCTGGATTGTATGTTAAGTGTGTGCTTAAATCATTAAGAAACTACCAAACTCTTTTCCAAAGTAGTTGTGTCATTTTACATTCCCACCAACCATATATGAGAGTTCTACTTTTCCTATCCTCACCAACACTTGGTATGGCCGGTTTTCTTAATTTTAGCCATTCTAATAGGAGTGTGGTGGTATATTATTGTGGTTTTAATTTGTGTTTGCCTGAAGACTAATACGATTTTTTTCATATACTTATTTGCCTTCTGTGTGTGTTTTGTTTTGTAAAATGTTCAAATATGTTGCCCACTTTTAACTAAATTTCTCCCAATCTGCAGTTTTCTTTTCATTGTCTTAACTGTTTCTTCTCCTATGTTTTCTACTATACATTTTATTATTTTAGACGTTACATTTAGGTCGGTCTTTCATTTTGAGTTAATTTTTGTATGTGGTGCAAAGTACCAATCAAAGTTTGTTTTGTTTTGTTTGGGGGCTTTTTGCATTTGGATATCCAATTGTCCTAGACCCATTTTTTTTTTTTTTTAAGATTTTGTTTATTTATTTGAGAGAGAGAGAGAGCACAAGTATGGGGGAGAGGAAGAGGGAGAGGGAGAAGCAGGCTCCCTGCTGAGCAGGGAGCCCGGTGTGGGGCTCGATCTCAGGACCCCGGGATCATGACCTGAGCCAAAGGCAGACGCTTAACCAACGGAGCCACCCAAGTGCCCCGAGACCCATTTTTTTTTTTTTTAAGACTATCCTTTCACCAATGAATTGCCTTCTCTTATTTGTCAAAAATCAATTGTCCATAGAGGTACAGATCTATTTCTGGACTCCCGATTCTGTCCCAATGATCTGTTCGTCTATCTTAAAACCATATGGTCTTAATGACTGTATCTTTAAATCTAAAATTATGCCAAAATAAAAAGCTTATTAAAAAATGCAAAAAGATAGAGACCTAATAGAAAATGAACAAAAGCTACGGACAGTTTACAGAGCTCTTAAACATTCAAGAACATGCTCAACATCAGCCATAATGAAACAAATGTAAATTAAAGCTATGCTAAGATACAATTCAGACGCTCAGATTTTCAAATACCAAACATTTTAACAACACACTTTATAATGATAAGGATGTAAGAAAATGGGTACTTTTACCCACTGATAGTACCTGTTAAACTGGAACAACCCCTATGGAAAACAATTTGGCAACATTTACTTAAACGTGAAATGGGTAAAACCTTTGACCCAACAATTCTGTTTCTAGAGATTTACCCTGCAGTCTAGTTCAACCTGTGCTCATAGAGCACTTTGCACTTTCAAGTAGAAATGGAAGTAGAAACACTGTGGCATTTCTTATAATGGCAAAAACAATAAACAACCAAAATGTCTCGCAATAGAGAACTGGTTACATAAACTATGATACATATAATATAATAAACTAAGGTTCACTAGCAAAAGAATGAACTAGATCTCCTTCGGAATCTCATAACAGAATGATCTTCAAACTATACTGATATGTGAGATATTCAAAGTACTGAAGACTGTTTTTAGTATGCTGCTATGTGTGAAAAGGAGACTATACACTTAAAAATAGATAAATGTCCTTATAAGTACAGAATAGTTATGGAATAAAACCCAAGAAACTGTGACAGTGGCTGTCACTGGGGATAGGATAATGGCAAGAGTTGGTGCTGAGGGAGAAGATAAGCATTATGTAACATTTCCTCTGTTTGAAATTTTTAATCTGTGTGTCTTTTTTTTTTTTTTTCAATAAGAAAAACCCTTTTAAAAGGGTATAATAAAGGTACATACTATCTTAAATTAAGAGTAATTATCTCAGGAGAGGGTGATTACATTTGATTACCATTTTCTTGTTTGTGCTTTTATGCACTTGACAAATTTTATAACATGAAAATGTGTTACTTCTATAATCAGAAAAATAAGTACTTGTAAAACATTCTAAGAAAGGCTAAGAAGGGATTAGCTTTACCTGGGATAATTGGACAATGCCTAAAAGAGGATGAAGAACAAGATGGCGCATGTTTTTTGTCATTCATCTACACATATATACACACACAGCACACCATTCAAAATATATTTCTGTAAGTAAAAAATCAGTAAACAAGAAAGATAAGGAAGTACAACAAAGGAAACTAAAAGCAAACCATTTTTTAAAATCCTTTTTCAAATGGGACAAAGTTCCACCATCTGTAGCAATGAGAACTGGCAACCACATGTATCATTATGACAGTATCATTGTGACTTTCAAATGCTTTCATCATCAAAAGAGTCTGGTGACATCACCACAAGCAAAAGATTCAAACACCAGGAGAATATCTTACAATATCTGATTTTTTTTTAATATATAGACCCAAAAATATAATGATTGGGAAACAACCTAGGACTTCTTTTTACATCACCAAAACTAAAGGTAAGGCTCTTAGGAAGAAACCGTATGAAAGGTTGGATGATCTGGCAAAAATCATAGATAGGGGTCATCCCCAAACCTTGGCCTTAAAAGTATATTGTACAAAATAGATGACACTTCAATATATTACTGGCCTTTGATAATAATGTCATTGAAGACACACTGTCAGAAAATAATCTGACTAGATGGACTCTTACTTCATACATAGGGTATTTCTAGTGTGTTTTTTTTTTAAGATTTATTTATTATTATTTTTTTAAAGATTTTATTTATTTTTTGACAGAGAGAGACACAGCAAGAGAGGGAACACAAGCAGGGGGAGTGGGAGATGGAGAAGCAGGCTTCCCGCGGAGCAGGGAGCCCGATGCAGGGCTCAATCCCAGGACCCTGGGATCATGACCTGAGCTGAAGGCAGATGCTTAACGACTGAGCCACCCAGGCGCCCCAAGATTTATTTATTTGAGAGAATGAGAGAGAGTGTGTGTGCATGTGGAGGGAGAGGCAGAGAGAGAGAGAATCCCCAAGGAGACTCCCCACTGAGTGCAGAGCCTGACTCTGGGCTCTATCCCAGGACCCTGAGATCATGACTTGAGCTGAAATCAAGAGTCGGAGGCATAACCGACTTAGCCACCCAGGTGCCCCTCTAATGGTTTTGAGTTTAAAAGGTGGTTATTCCACATTGCTGGAACACTAAAATTGTGTCAAATTCAAGCCTTCCCAGTCTGGTAGTATCTACAGAAGAACTGTTCAATAGAAATATAGTGCAAACCACATTTGTAACTTTAAATATTCTTTTTTTTTTTTTTTTTTTTTAAGATTTTATTTATTTGCAAGAGAGAGAATGAGAGACAGAGGGCATGAGAGGGAGCAGGGTCAGAGGGAGAAGCAGACTCCCTGCTGAGCAGGGAGCCCCATGTGGGACTCGATCCCGGGACTCCAGGATCATGACCTGAGCCGAAGGCAGTCGCTTAACCAACTGAACCACCCAGGCGCCCTGTAACTTTAAATATTCTAGGAGCCATACTGAAAAAGTTTAAAAAGAAACAGATAAAATTCACTTAAATGATATATTTTATTTAATCCACCATACCCCCAAATTTCATTTCAACATTTCATCAATATACACAATCATTAATGAGATATCTTGCATTGTTTTTTCCATAATGAGTCTTCAAACTCCACTGTTTGGACTAAAACATTTCAAGTATTCACTAGTCACTGGTTGCTAATGGCCACCATGTTGGATGGTACAGATCTAAGCATATTGCTCATTAAATAAGTGTTCAAAAAGTAAGTATCAGAGACCTCCATTTTACTCCAACACATAACCCAAAAGCAGGACCTGTTCTTGGATAATGTCTACTGAAAACCAATTTATGCTGGTCAATAGAAATCCTTTTTTTCCCCCTTAAACTCTACCCCCCAATGCAGGGCTCAAACTGATGACCCCAAGATCAAGAATCACATGTTCCACTGACTGAGCCAGCCAGGCGCCCCATGGGTAAACAAAAATACTATCTAACACTTTCAACACAAGCTCAGTGCATTGGCTGGAGCCAAATATTCCATTTTAGAGTGTAATGCCTTTAATTCAGATTTTTAATCACTGTTTACAAGAATATACCTTTGAAAGAGCTCATATGTTTTTAGGTTACCAATTGTATAGTCTTTGAATAAATTATTAGTCTTAATACCTTTGTGAGGAAAAAATACATAAAAATCAACTTTGGGAGAAGAATATATTCCTGTGCATAAAAACATCTTCATAAAGACCTCATTTTCTTTTCTCAGAAGCACAAGTGAAAAAGAATGAGAGTTTTACCAAATTTCCTTTAGGCATTCAGGGCAGACTTTGATAAAGGAATACAAAAGGAATCTCACAGACGCTCTGCACCTGATCTAAAAAGTATCAGTCGGCATTCTGAGATTTTTGCAGGCACTTCAAACAAAATAGGTGGTTTCCCTAAGTCTGCCTTCTTCCCAAGCCCAAGCATTCTAGAATCAGAAATCAGACACCTTGGTGGCCAAATTTCCGTGAATTGATTCCATAATTAATTAGTTATTAGAAGATAGCAAGGAAGTTGTTTCTTACTTTCCAAAAAAAAAAAAAAAACTCCTTTTCTCCCCCCCACTTTTTCTTTTCTAGGGGAGAATGAATTCTAAATGGAAAATGCTGTTATTAACTTCATTTGTTTTATTGCTGATGTTGATTAAGCATCATTCCCGGTAAATATAAAAGACTGATGAATCACCATCTTTAATGACTGGCAGAGTTAATCTAAAATGCTGACTTTTGTCTGAAAAACGTTAATCAGAGATTATCTCCTCTTTGAGGAACTAATTAAATTATAAATGCATTCTTTCACTTTTCAACATTCCACAAATATTTATTGAGCACTTTCTTGGTGCCAGGTCCTGTTCTAGGTGCTGGGAAAACAGTAATAACCCAAACAAAATGACTGTTCTTACGCAGCTTTATATTCTAGGTGGAAAAGATGGACGATAAACAAAGAAACATGTAATATAATGCCAGGAGCTTTGTATTTTATATAATAGTGCTATGAAGAAAGAAGGCAAGATGATAGAGAATGGAGAATGTGGGGGGCTGTTTTAGGTACATTTTAGCTTAAAGCGATGTCAATGTTCCACCCGACAGGAACTAGACTCAAAGGAATGACGTGCTATAGAAAACATAGCTGTACTGGGAATCTGTTAACCTGCTAGAATTCTCTCATAGAAAAATTCAAATTCTTCCCTCCTCCCTGCCTTCCTCCTTATGGTCTCTTTAAATAAGCGATGCAATGTCACTGAATGCTACTGGAAAATCAGCTCTATTGTGGGAGCTAATGTCTTTTAAAATTAACCCTGTTGCTTTGGTATCATGTTCTACATGTTATTTGCCCTCTTAGGGTGTTGTACCTTAATAGAAAGGACTCGTTGTCACTTGTAATAGTATTATTATAATCTTTTTGAAGATAATGGGCTTAGTCAAAAAGGAAATAATAGACCATAAGTTCACTGCAGGCCTGGATTCCAGAACTGGAACGCCAAGTCAGAACTGGCTGCTACGTATTCCAGAACTGTAGCGTTACGCCTGGCATATGGCAGGTATTTAGTAATTGTTTGGTTAACAATTCAAATGTATGGATTTGAATTCTAGATTTTTTGTTAGTCCAATTGCAAGAGGCATTTGTTCCAATTTAACACTAAAATATCTTTTTTTCATTTATATAAAGAATAAAGAACCACCTACAGAAGATAAATCTCTGCTGGTAAGAATCTTTGCTCTATAAATATTCTAAACTGTATTGAGGGCGAACTGGTTGGAGTCAAGTGAGTTCTAATGGTGATGGCAGTCAGAAGGATCAGAAAACTGGACTGAATTCTCTAGAGACAACCACTGACAAATTTCTTGGGTATCAGTTCAGAAATATTTGATGCACGTGTGTATGTACCTGTATGTGAGTTTGTATGGACATTTGTATGTGCACATCTCCAAATTTTGCTCTCTCGCCACATTCACCTGCTTACACCAGACAAATTTTTCACATTTGCTATAGTTTAAGTATCTCTGTCTAGCATGATATTTTTCTGTAGATTGATAGCCCTCTGTAGCCCACCGTGTTTTCTACCAATGACCATATGTAGGACCTGAGAAATTAGTGAAACCAACCCTCAAAAAAATTGACTTTTTTTTAAAGTTCTCCATTTGTCACTATACATTTTTAATGAAGGTAGGCATGGACAAATTGGATTTTGAAAAAGCACAAGTCCTGAGCAATCCTATATTAAAATATTTTTGGCTAAAAACACTTCTGAGGGGCACCTGCGTGGCTCAGTCTGTTAAGCGTCTGCCTTCGGCTCAGGTCATGATCCCAGGGTCCTGGGATCGAGCCCCACATCGGGCTCCCTGCTCGGTGGGAAGCCTGCTCCTCCCTCTCCCGCTCCCCCTGCTTGTGTTCCCTCTCTCGCTGTCTCTCTCTCTGTCAAATAAATAAATAAAATCTTTAAAAAAATAAAAATAAAAAAATAAAAACACTTCTGAAATGTCAAAATGGGATGCACTTTTGAAGTGCAATTATTTAATATTTGATTCTGAAATAATTACAGATTCATAGGAAGTTGCAAAGATAGTAAAGAAGTCACATGTACCCTTCACTCAATTTCCCCCAGTGTTACATCTTACATAATTGTCATGCAATAACAAAACAGGAAATTGATGGTGGGACAATGTATGTATATAATTACATAACATTTTCTCACTTGTGTAGATTTATAGACCGCCATGGCAATCAATATACAAAACTAGTCCATCACCACAAAGATCTCCTCTGGGCTACCATTTATACTCACGCCCAACCTCCTCTCTTCAACCCTTTCTAACCCCTAGTACCACTAATCTATTTTTTTTATAATTTTGTCACTTTGAGAATGTTTTATAAATGGAATCATACAGTATATGATCTATTGAAATGAGCTTTTTTTTTCCACTCAGGATAATGCTCTTGAAATCCAGCCACCTTGTTGTGTATCTCAATCACTCCTTTTTTGTTGCTGTGTACTATTCCATGGAGGGATATACCAAAGTTTGTTTAACCATTCGCCTACTGGGGGACTTAAAAAAAAAAAAAGATTTATTTATTTATTTATTTGAGAGAGAGCACGAGAGGGAGTGGTAGAGGGAGAGGGAGAGAATCCCAAGCACACTACTCCCCACTGAGCGCAGAGCCCGATAAGGCACTCAATCTCACAACCCTGAGATCACCACCCAAGACTAAACCAAGAGTCAGGTGCTTAACCAACTGCTCCATCCAGGCACCCCTACTGGGGGACATTTTGGATGACAGTTCTTTTCTTACAGCACCTGAAAAATATTGTTCTACTTTCTTTTGGATCCATAGTTTCTAATAAAAAATCCATTTTCATTCAAATTATTTTTCCCCTATAGGTGAATCATTTTTTTCTGTCTGTTTTCAAGATTCTTTTCACCTTTAGCTTTCTTTTCACCTTTACCTTTCAGAAATTTGGCTATCATGTGCCTTAGCATGGATTCTTTTTTCCTTAGGATTATCCTGTTTAGGGGTCACTCAGCTTCTTGAATCTGTATGTTTATCTTTTGCCAAATTTGGGGGGCATGTTCAGCCATATTTTTAATACTTCAGCCCCATCCTCTTTCTTTCCTTTTGGGATTCCAATTACATGAATGTTAGATCTTTTGTTTTGGTCCTACATGTCCCTGAAGCTTTTTCTTTTTCTTTCCCAGTTTTTTTCCCTCTGTTGTTCAGGTTAACTGATTTGTTATTCTGTCTTTAAGTTCACTGATTCTGTCCTCCATCCTCTCCATTCTGCTGTTAAGCCTATTTCTTGAGTTTTTATTTCAGTTTTATATTTTTAAGTTCTAAAATTTCCATTTGGTTCTTC
Organism: Phoca vitulina; assembly: GCF_004348235.1. Taxonomy (NCBI): domain Eukaryota; kingdom Metazoa; phylum Chordata; class Mammalia; order Carnivora; family Phocidae; genus Phoca; species Phoca vitulina. Next base: position 20,551,202 of record NW_022589724.1, on the reverse strand, counting down.
TTTATATCTTCCATATCTTTAATAGGACTTTCTATTTCTTTGCTGTGACTTCCTATTTTTTCGTGTTTCAAGGGTTTGTAATTGCTCACTGAAGAACTTTTACAACAGCTGCTTTAAAGTTCTTGTCAGATAATTCTAATATCTGTGCCATCCTGGCACCTATAGATTGTCCTTTCTCATTCAAGTTGAGATCTTTCTGATTCTTGGTATGATGAGTGATTTTTTTTTTAATTGAAACTTTGACAATTTGGGGTATTATGAGACTCTGGATCTTATTTAAATCTAATGTTTTCATAGGCATCCTCTAACACTGTTCCAGCTGGGAAATAGGGTGGCACCACCTCATTACTGTCAGTTGAGGGGTGAAATTTTCTGCCTCCCTTAAAACCCAGTCGGGAAGGGCTCCTTATTACTAATGAGCAGGGATGGGAGTTTGGGGTCCCCATGTGGTCTCCACTGACACAACCCCAGGAGGACTGCCATAACAGCTGAGCAGTGGTGACAGTTTTAGCCCCCATTAACCTCCTCTAACTCCACACCAGTGAGGGAAGGAGGAGATCCTCATTATGGTCTGGTGAGGGTAGAAGTCTAGGCTCTCTACTTGGTCTTTGCTGGAGGGATGGATATGAGGCCACAGTTTTTCTGTGGTATTGGGCTGGAGAACAGTGAGTAGTGTCTACAAGTTCTCTGCCTTGCTGGGTTGCCCTTTTCCTGGCCCTGTAGCTATCAAAAGCAGCCTTTTATCAGGGCTCTTTTTCTTTTCCCCCCCTGTCTGTGCCCATTGGCATCTCCAGGTTGCTGGCTTCTCTGGTACCCAATCTGGGCTATATGTGGCAGAAAACCCAGGGAACTCACTGCCATGTCGATCCTTGAGTCCCAGGGCACCTACCCGACCTGCCTTCTTCTCTTCACCTTTCAGAGTCTTCTTTTGTTTGTTTTAAATATAATGTCCTGGGTTTTTAGCTATACCTAGTGTTAGGAATAGGGAAAATTGGAAGTCACTTGAAGTTATTCTTTAACTTAAGACTATAATGTACTAGTCACTTAAAGTTATTCTTATTTTACAAAATACCCTCAGTTTATGAAAGAGAAGTTCCTTCATAGCCTTGTTAATTAAATAACTAACTTAAAAGTAAAACAAAACCTTAGGTGGATCCTATCTTTAAATGAAAATCAAAGACAAATATGTAGATCCCTGCTGTAACCCCTTTAACATGTCATGAAGTATCTATCACATAGTAAGCCACTAATACTTGATAAGTGAATTAAATAAATCTGTATTTTTGTCTGAATATGCATTATTTTTCCTGCTTTGTTAATTTAAAATATATACCCCCCATTCAAGAACCATACTGTTCCTTGCCTTCCTACCTTTGGTCATGACCTCTTCACCCTACACCTCTTTCCTGAACTAGCCCTTATCCTTCCAGACCCAGTTTACATATTTCATCTCCAAATAGTTTCCCTTAACCCCACATTCCCTTAACCCTGCAGGTTGGATGCCTCATTTATATGCTCCCATGGAGATGTGTTTTCCCCTATTAGTAGTTAACACTCTATACTGTAATTATCTATTTACTGTTGTCTTCCCAGCTAGACTATTGGCTTCTGGAGAGCAGGAGCTGATCTAAATGTTCATAGTTATAGAACCAGCGCCAAACAGTGCCTGCCATATTACAGGGACACAATAATTACTTGCTGAATAAGTGGATTACTCTTAACTTGACTTTTTCTTTGTACCAGGGATCATGAAGCAGAAGAACCTCAGCTCTCAGACTGGTTTAATCCTGAGTAAGACAAAATATTCTGCACACACACAAATAATAATAATAATAATAATAATAATAATAACAACAACAAACTGAATTTAAATGGGGGAGAATTTTTTTCCCCATCATCAAATTATACCTATCCTGGGAGGCTTCTAGGCATTGGAGTTTTTATTTATTTTCTTTTAATTTTTAAAAAAGATTTTATTTATTTGAGAGAGAGACAGATATTGCGAGAGAGAGCATGAGCAGGGAGGAGAGGGAGAACCAGGCTCCCCACTGAGCAGGGAGCCTGACACGGGGCTCTACCCGAGGATCCTGGGATTATGACCTCAGCCAAAGGCAGACGCTTAACCAACTGAGACACCCAGGCACCCCCTTGGAGTTTTTATTTTTAAGGCTTTTATATATAAACCTAGTGTCTCTTTATCAAGAATCAGGCAATTAAGGGCCATAATGAGAAAACTGTTATCTAGTTTAATGTTCCTGGTTTTACTAGTGGAAAGAAAAAAAAAAATCTTTTTAGTAGCAGCCCGAAAATGCCATTAATGACTTCTCTTGATTTTGGCATTAACACTCAGGGGAGAATCTCATTCTTTATAACGGCCATCGAGTATTCTATTTTATGGCTGTATACCATAATTTATATAGCCAATTCCCTGTTGGTTTTGAATCGTTTGCAATTTGAGGGCTGTTGTAAATCATGCTTTGATGAACATCCTTGTACATATTATTTTTGTACCCTCTTGTGTGAATTAATCCATATGATAAATGCCTATTGTAGCATCATTAGTTTAAGAGATGTAGACATTTTACATTTTTATTCAGGTGGCTAAACTGCCTTTTAATAATTATTCCATTTGTTTTTCTAATCTACAGTGGATAAATGTGAATGATATTTTATTTGTTTTATAAATTTACATTTTATTCTAGTAGTATCAAACATTTTATTATTGGCAAAAACTGCTAGTTAAAATATCTCAATTCAGTTTGCACTTCTGTAATTATTATTGAATTTGGACATCTTTTATATGTGTGTTCTTTATTTGTATTTCATGTTTTGTGAATTCTTTTTTCATATCTATGTTTTTAAAATAACCTGAAGTGCACAGAATTAGATAATAATCTTTGCTTCATAACTCACTCTCATCATTAGGTTATGCAAGATCCACTCTTATTATTTGTGTGTTTTCTTGCTTGCTTATATTTAATGAAACAAGAATTTCTACATTCAATAACTTCAACATCCAGCTCTGCCTTTTCTCATCCTGTCTCTTTCACCCTCTGCCTTGAAACAACCTCCATCCTGAATCCTGCTTCATCATCCCCTTGCTTTCTCTTTTTTTAAATATAAGTGTAGATCTTCCCTACCTGTTTTGGATAAAGTATATTTTTAAATTTTAGTTTTGGTAACTTTATAAAGAGGATATAATGTTGTGTGTGATCTCCAGGGACTTAGTTGGACCCTTAATATTAGAGTGCTAAGATTCATCCAAATTGCGTATTACTATCCTTCATTTTGATGGCTGCGTAATAGTTGACTATAGAAATATACCACAGTTTGTTCATCCATTGCCTTAGTAATGGGCACTTGAACTGTTTCTAAGTTGTTATTATGAACATTAAGAAGTAACACTCTTGGGGCGCCTGGGTGGCTCAGTCGTTAAGTGTCTGCGTTCGACTCAGGTCATGATCCCAGGGTCCTGGGATCGAGCCCCGCATCGGGCTCCCTGCTCCGCGGGAAGCCTGCTTCTCCCTCCCCCACTCCCTCTGCTTGTGTTCCCTCTGTCGCTGTGTCTCTCTCTGTCAAATAAATAAATAAAATCTTTAAAAAAAAAAAAAAAAGAAGTAACACTCTTGTAAGAGGCCTTTCCAAAGAGTTCAAAGTGTTTAAAATATGAAAAAAATTATAAAGTAGCTGCCCAATATCTATCTTTGACCTCATCTTCAACTATTGTTTCCCTCACTCCACTCCAATCATGCTGGCTCCTTGTTGTTCTTTGGATCCACCAAGCATGCTCTCACCTGGAGATCTTTGCATGTGCTGTTCTTTCTGCATAGACCATTCATCCTCCAAACAGCCAGATGACTCATTTTTTCACTTCCCTCTGGACTCCACTCAAATGTTATCAGTGAAGCCTTCTCTAATCACTCCATATGAACCAGCACACCCATTCCCTTTCTCCCTTATCCAGATTTATTTTTTCCATTGCTCTCATCAACATTTGACACACTGTATATTTGCTTGCTTACTCATTTATTATCTGCCTCTCCCATGAGAACGTGCCTAGAAAAAAAAAAAAAAGGCCTAGCTATAGTAGAGGTTCAATATTTGTAGAATAAATAAATACATGAGACCTTTTGTCTAATTGAAATGATAGCACCTTCATAACAATGTAATAATAGTGGTAGAAGGCATTGTGCTTTATTATGAAGCATCACACTGGCTTTTAGTTTAAAATGAAATGACCTCTTCAATATTGAGATATCAGGGAAGAAGCTCATTTTTGGTTCTTATTAGGCAGAAAAATCCATAAGCTTAAAGTAAATATGAAAGAATAAATGTCTCAGAACATCCAAGGAAAGCGTGAAAAATAAGAAAGTTAAGAGGATTTTTGCCTTAAATATCCAAACATCATTATGATCAAATCAACATGGAATGGATGAGAGGAGTAGTAAATACAGAATTAGATCACAGTATGCATTAAAGTTGATATACAACAAAAACGGTATTTTAAAAATCAGTGAGGAAAGGATAGATTATTTCATAAATTATACTGACACTACTTGCAGTCTAAGTATGGGGAAAAATGGGGCCTTACTCCTATGGCATAAAGATAAGTTCCTGACAGATTACAGACTTAACTGTAAAAAATAGAGCAGTAAAAATTTTTGTGAGAAAATCAGTATGACAACATGTAAAGTCTAGGTAAGAAGGAAATCTTTTTTTTTTTTTTTTTTTAAAGATTTTGTTTGTTTATTTATTTATTTGACAGAGAGAGAGAAACAGCATGAGAGGGGATAGGGTCAGAGGGAGAAGCAGGCTCCCCGCTGAGCCGGGAGCCCGATGTGGGACTCGATCCCAGGACTCCGAGATCATGACCTGAGCCGAAGGCAGTCGCTTAACCAACTGAGCCACCCAGGCGCCCAAGAAGGAAATCTTAATTCATGCTGGAAACCTACTAGCTATTTAAAAAGACATATTTCACTATATAAAAAAAATTAACTTTTATTTGGTTTAAAACCAAAAATTTAGTAGACAAAAAATCTGGGAAAAATTATTTGTAATACAGATAATAATTACCGAAATATAAGGAACTTTATAAACTGCTGAGAAAAAAATTAACAATTCAATACAGAAATATGAAACTCGGGGCATCTGGGTGGCTTCAGTCAGTTAAGCATCTGACTCTTAATTTCGGCTCAGGTCATGATCTCTCAGGTTCATGAGATGGAGCCCCACATTGGGCTCTGCGCTGAGCATGGAGCCTGCTTGAGATTCTCTCTCTTCCTCTCCCTCTGCCCCTCCCCCACTGCTGATGCTGTCTCTCTAAAATACATATGTATATATATTTTATATTTATATATAATTTGCTCACATTAGAGCAAACTGAGATAGCCAATAAGTATACAAAAAGATACTCAAATTCACTAGAAATCAGAGAAATGTAAGATAATGTAAAAATGAGCTATTATTTATACCCATCAAACTGAAATCTTTTTAAAGCTACAATCTAATAGTATAGGGGAAATGCTGGTGGGAAGGTGAAGTATTGTAGCCTTTTAAAAAAGTAATTAGGTAACAAACCAATTTAAAAAAAAAACAAAAAACTTTTATTTATTTATTTATTTATTTATTTATTTTTGTATGTATGTATGTACGTATTTATTTGAGACCAAGTGTGAGCAAGTGGGGGAAAGGGCAGAGGGAGAGAATCTTCAAGCAGACTCCTCACAGAGCACGGAGCCCCATGCAGGGCTCAATCTCATGACCCATGAGATCACGACCTGAGTTGAAACCAAGAGTCGGGTGCTTAACCAACTGTGCCACCCAGGTACCCCGGGTAACAACTATTAAAAATGAACATAGGTATACAGCAATCCTACTCCTGGGATTAGCCAGTAAAAATAACAGCAACAATACCTAAGGACATGAGATTAAAGTTTCTTGTATCGCTTTTTATAAGGACAGAAATCCCAGAAATAAAATGAAAACCTATTCCTAAGGAAATGGCTAAACAAACTGTCCACACCTTGGAATATTATGCAGCCATTACAAAGGGTGAATGAGAACTAGTCCAGATAAACGGAAAGGACTTCCACAAGTGTGTTGAGTAGAAAGACAAGCTGCAGAAAAGTATGCATTATCTCATTATTACAAAATAAACAAGATTTTAAAAGCCTGGATATATGTGTGTATTTAACGTATATGTGCATATTATACACATGTTATCTACAGAATTCTATGAATATGGCTTGGAGACGAAAAGGGTACCAATTAGGCTGCTAATATGGCAATGTGGCTAGGAAGAAGGGAGGTAGAAGATTGTATACTGTGGAGCAGGAGTAGATGTAGGAAACATACACCCTGGAAATTCTCTAGTACTATCATGATTCTGTTTGCTCAGGGTACATTTATCTCTATGACATCACTTCTGCTTCTTACACTTTTTAGACTCATGTTCAGTTTCCTAAAACTAGATATACATCAAAATAGCCTGGACTTACAGGAAGAGCCCCCACCCTCTCTCTCCAGAACTACTTTTTGAACAAATTATACTCTCCCATATCATTGTCATGATCACATCTTGTCAACTCTTAGTAATACCTTCTAGCATTGAAATCATTTCTAATTCATTTTAGCACCTATTGTCTCTTTATTAGGAACGTGGACGTCTTAGGCCATATACATGATTTCCCTCCTTCATTATCATGCTTCTTTCTATGTCACACCTATGATAGTCTATAGCACTATGACACTTCAGCAGTCTCACCTGTGTACTTTCCTTCCGCAAATTTTCATTGTTAGCAATATACTTCATGAGCAGGTCACTTTGTATCCTGCTGAATACCATCTGCTCAGGCCTCATGAGGTATTTTCTTTTTTTTTTAAAGATTTTATTTATTTATTTGAGAGAGAGAGAATGAGAGAGAGCGAGTACATGAGAGGGGGGAGGGTCAGAGGGAGAAGCAGACTCCCTGCTGAGCAGGGAGCCCGATGCGGGACTCGATCCTGGGACTCCAGGATCATGACCTGAGCCGAAGGCAGTCGCTTAACCAACTGAGCCACCCAGGCGCCCCAGGCCTCATGAGGTATTTTCTAAGCTCCTCGGATACTGAGTCTATCAGGGTATGAGAGAAACAACCCAACGGAGATGAAGTAACTTCAGTGAAGGGATGGTTGGCAGAGATGTGAACAAGGTGAAGAGACCCAGCAAAGGATATGGAGGCCTCGAGAGGCCTGCAACAGCAAGAAGCTGTGACTACCCTCAGCCTAAAGGGACAAGGGACGGGACGGTGTTCCCTGGAGACCAGGGATTTCTGGAACTAGGAAAGGGCTGCCCAACAGAAGCTGTAGTTGTATATGGACACAGCCGCTGTCAAGATCTCAACAGCAGTAATGCAATTTTCTGCCCGGTAGCTCAGCAGCGTAAGGAACCACAGGTGACCTGCTATCAGGTTCATAGAACCATGACTTACTTCCTAGAGGAAAGACTCCTCCTCCCTTGGGAACTGAGAACACTACACACACTGAACCCAAGGTCACAACAATGGCAAGTAAACATTCCATAAGTGAATTATTAGATGTAATTGTGAGCAGGAACGTCTCCACCTCCACCTTGTTTTATGAACTGTGCATGTTAGCTTTGGAAGAAACAGTATCTCATAGGGCTCACTGATTCAAAGCATGACTGGGGTACTATTATAGAACAGTTCCTCAGCCTTTTCAGGGAATTAATCTTGGAACTAACACTGAAATTGAGACTTTCCCTGGCTATTCCACTTTCTACCAGGTCGGCTGCCTCTGGACAGTGAGGCACATAGAGCAGAGACCTTTATGGAAGTGGGCCAACTGCTACATTACTTTCACCGTGAAACAAGTACCTTGGATGGAGGCAATGTTATGTGTGATACAAGGGCAATTAATAAGATATTCTGGGAAAAAGAATAAGATATTCTGCAAGTCAACAAAGCTGACAGATTTGTAGGCAGGAAAAGCAAATCCCTACCCATAACATAAAATATTCCCCTGAAGGAAAAGTGTGGTCCCTTTCTTTATGGAGTCTAATATAATCAACCAGCCATCTGGCTGGCCGGTCCCCCTGGGAAATGGTGTCATACTGTGGGCTCCGATTGTCCCCTGTTATTGACAAGTTGGGTACTCAGCGCTGGATATAGCTCAGTCTTAGCAAGGAGATGTCCATGTCATTGAGCCTGGGCATAAACTCCATTGGACTCCAAGTAACTGGGGCCACTTTATACAGAGACACTAAGCCAGCCACAAGGGAGACTGGGCAAGGTATCTGGTTGCCATCCAGAGGGTAGATCATCTTGTCCGCCTGATTGCTGAGCAACTCCTTTGCAGAGAATGCCCTCTGGCCAGCATTTGCCTTCCAGGTAAGGAGTTCCATACCTGTAAGAGAAATCTAAGGACTCCAAGTCTCTCCTCCCTCTTCCTCTTCTGTTTTATCAAACAATTTCTAAACACAAGTTTTTAACCACCTTCTGCTTTCAGAGACTCTTTTTGTTCTGTCAGCAAATCTTTAATCTGATCTAATGAAGAAAGAGGGATAATCTTCAAACACTTTCATCTTCTCAAATAGATACTGATTTGCATCTGTGATGTGCCTAATTGATAAGCATCACCACTGTGATGAGGGTACATCTGGCCAGTATTAAGGTGGAATTTGAGACTTGTGAGTCAAATGGAAGTGTATAACTATAAACTCTAAGAAGGGTTTAAAAATAAATGTATAATAAATAAATGTGGAAGTTTAAAAAATCCCTAAAATAGTAAGAGTAAGGGTACTTTTCTTTTTAAAGATTGTATTTATTTATTTGAGAGAGAGAGAGAGAGAATGAGAGAGAGAGCACAAGACGGGGTAGGGTAAGAGGGAGAAGCAGATTCCCTGGCCAGCAGGGAGCCCTATGCGGGACTTGATCCCGGGACTCCAGGATCATGACCTGAGCCGAAGGCAGTCGCTTAACCAACTGAGCCACCCAGGCGCCCAAGAGTAAGGGTACTTTTGAAGAATTTTTTTATTATTAATGTACTATTTTTTTTTTTTAAAGATTTTATTTATTTGACAGAGAGAGACAAAGCGGGAGAAGGAACACAAGGAGGGGGAGTGGGAGAGGGAGAAGCAGGCTTCCCCGCAGAGCAGGGAGCCCGATGCGGGGCTCAATCCCAGGACTCTGGGATCACGATCTGAGCCGAAGGCAGACGCTCAACGACTGAGCCACCCAGGCGCCCCTATTAATGTACTATTAAGGGTTGCCAAATCTTATCTTATCTGGGTCTGGATTTGTAAACAAAACCTATAATCACCAAAAGCAAAATGGCCTCTCACTTTGTATTCAATTCCTTCCAAAATGAGGGTGTTAATTTGCTTCAATAGTTTAATGCCCCACCTCCAGCCAAACTGTTTATTTTTACTTCTGTTTGTTTGCTTTGTTTTTTGTTTGTTTGTTTATTAGTACTAATGCTGCTGCTTCTGCTGTTATTCTGTTACTATTAGAAGCAAACCAATATTAATCTTTTTTGGATTAACCTTATTTTCTTCCAGGTTGCACTGACAGGCCTAGAGCAGTAGGAAGGGTGGGAAGAAAGCACTCTAGATCTCCTAGGACAAAAAGGAGGAAGAGAAGACAAGGAAGATAAACGCAGACAGTCGTGCTGTCTGCTTTAGGCAATAATCAGAGAAATGTTTAGACACTGGGCTGCTAGTTTAAGCTGCAGTCAGAACTCAAGGGAAAAAAAAATCCCAAAAGGCAGTTTGGTGTACTGATTAAAGCACAGATTGGGAAAGCCAACTGGTTGATCTTCCATCTTGACTCTGCCATTTGTTAGCTGTGGGATACTAAGTAATTGACTCAACCAATCTGTGCTCACGTTTCCTCGTATGAAAAATAGAGATAAGAATGGTACTTATATTGTAGGACATTGCAAGGATTAAGTAAAGATTGTAAAGCACTTAATTACCGTGCCTGGCACTTAGTAAGTACTTTGTAATCATTAGCTATTATCACTTGGACCACAACTTCTGTTGTCATGATAAGGTGGTAGCTTAATTTGTTTCATGTTTGTTCAACAGAAAACGTCCTGATGTAAAAACAACAACTGATTGGTTTGCGCCAATCATATGGGAAGGAACTTACAATAGACAAGTCCTGGAGAAGTATTACAAAAGGCTGAACATTACCATAGGCTTGGCTGTGTTTGCTTCTGGAAAGTAGGTGCTACTAACATTCATCCTTTTTTATTTTGGAAAAAACGTGGATAAGCACCCATGAACTCTCTACATCCAAAGAGTTACTCATAATTAACCCTAATCATGATTTCTGGCTGACCTGCACAATTATTTATAGTGGTTATTTTCTCCAGCCATGGCTGGGAGTCCTTTACATGACTTAGGAATCTTTTTATTAATATCCATTTAGCTCTCTTTTCCTTTCTTCTGAAACAACTTTATGGCTCTTCTCAGGCCCCCAAGCTCACTACCTCCTCTTTCATTAACCAACATAGTTAAGCTCTAGACCCAACTTCTCTGCTCCCACCTCCTGGTAGTTCTTTAGCAACAACGACACATGTGTTAGACAGCATGCTTAAGTGACCTGAATTCTCCTGATGAGTTTTCAAAATAGTGTTTTGTTTTTCCTGTTTCACAGGTTTGTAGATCAGTACCTGCAACAGTTCATCCAGTCTGCTAATAAACACTTCATGAGTGGCTACAATGTTATCTTTTACATCTTGATGGAGGACTTCTCCAAACTACCTCCCATAGAGTTAGGTCCCCTTCGAACATTTAAACTATGTATTGTACTCAGACAACATGTGTGGAAAGACCTGAATTACATATACATGAGAAACTTGAATATATACATCCTAGAACACATCCAGTACGAAGTTGACTTTCTCTTCAGTATGACTGTAAACCAGATCTTCAAGAATGACTTTGGTGTAGAAGCCCTGGGCAAGTCCGTAGCTCAACTCCATGCATGGTGGTATTTTGGACATGGCAAAAATTTCCCTTATGAGAGAAGCCCTAACTCAGCAGCTTTCATCCCTTTTGGAGAGGGAGATTTCTATTACCATGGTGCAATTTTTGGTGGCACACCCTATGAAGTTTTAGCCTTCATTGAAGAATATAAAAAAGGAGTTCAAAATGATGCCAGAAGTGGACTTAAGAGTGCATATGAACATTACCTAAACAAATATTTGTTTATCAATAAACCCACTAAGTTGTTATCACCAGAATACAATTGGGATCCAAATTTTAGACCTCCCCCACAAATTAAACATGTGAAGATAGAATGGCAGTCAAAAAGTATTTGATGGTTATATCATTAGATTCATGAATTAATAAGTGAATCATCACAATAATTCTTCAAATATAAAACTTATTAAAAGTTTCAGTGTTTTAGAAACTTACAAAAATGTGCAATCTTCCAAAATAAATTGTTTTTCTCCTTGCAATTTTGAACCATCTAAATCTACCTAAACTGGATTAAGAAATTAAGTGGATGTTACATCCACATTAAGTGGATGTTAATTTAATGTTAATGCACAGTGATGTTATTATCTACATATTATAAATAATGTAGAAATACTTTTTGAGGCATAAAATGAAGAAACACACCCAGACTCTAGTTCAGAAAATAAAGATGGATAGATAGATGATAGATAGATACACATACACATATACACAATGTCAAAGGAATATATGTAAGGGGAAAAATAAATATTCATCAAATCAACTCACTGACCAAATACTCTTTTTTAGTGTTGGGAGATGTATACTGCTTGTAATTAATCTCAATTAGTATTTAATCTATTAGCTGATTGAACTTAGGTGAACTAGAGACATTCTACCAAAAACATGTCTTACCTCTATTGTTACAAAGATGTTGGATTCATTCTTTTTCCTTTTGGAGGGGGCGGAGGGAGAGGGAAATCCTGGAAATAATCACAGACAACCATAACAGGACTCTGAAAGGTAGAACGAGGAAAGCAGATGGACTAGGGACCTTGGGACTTGAGGAACAACATGGCAGGGAATTCCCTGGGATTTCTTTTGTCTCCCATATATCCCAGACTGGGCACTGGAGAGGCACACAGCTCAGAACCACCGAAAGGCAAAGACAAAAAAAAAAAAAAAAAGCTCTAGGACTAGCTAGGAAAAGGCCCAGGAAAGAGGCAGCTCATCCGAGACCTAACGGGGAACACATCTCCAGGCCATACCTGGCTGGCCTGCTCTGCCTACACCAGAAGCTCAGTGTTTCCTGGCCCTCCACTCAGCAGTAGAAGGAGACCCATCTCTTGGGCCTCTACCCAGTGGTAAAAGATCCCCACCTCTACCACCGGAGGCAGAAGGAGGCCCAGGTACACGCTTCTCTCCCTCAGGGGCACTGGCAGAGATAGAGGAAGAAGCCTGTCAGCACCAGATGACCTAGAGAGAGGGCCCTGGAAAACACTCCATCCCACATGCTCAGCATCCTCCACCCACCACCGAGAGCCCAGGAAAGCGCCTTCCACTCTCTCAGACAATACCAGCGTGATTAGGTAGGCACAGCGTAGCCCAGACAACAGTCTCAGGGAAGCACTCACTGTCCCATAGCCTGGCATCTCCCACACTCCTCCTAGCAGGACCTGCCTGGGAAAGTGCACTCCACCCCTGCGGGCAGCATCAGCACAAGCAAGCAGGAGCCCTGATGGTGCCAGGTGAGTGAGATGGACCAGAATAGCACTCTACAGGCTCTGAATCCTATACTATCATTGGAACCACAGCCCAGAAAAGAAAGCCAGGGACGATGCCCTAAACATAAACAGGGTGACCGCCTGCTGAAATAAAAAATAAAATAAAATAAAATAAAAAATAAAAAACTTAAATAGGATCCAAGGTCTCAACACTTAATATTCCAAATTTCCAGGATACAATAAAAAAATCATTCATACCAAGGACAAGAAAAGTCACAACCCAAACAAGAAAAGGCAATTACTGATGCCAATATAGCGATAAATCTGACAAAGATTAGAGCAGCCGCCATAAAAAATGCTTCAGTGGGCGCCTGGTTGGCTTAGTTGGTGAAGCATGTGACTCTTGATCTCAGGGTTGTAGTTTGAGCCCACACTGGGTGTAGAGATTGCTTAAAAAAGAAAAGCTTCAACAAGCAATTCTAAATGATCTCAAAACAAATTAAAAAATAGAAAACTTCAGGAAAAAATGTTTATTAAAGGAATAATGTTTAGCAAAAACTATCTCTGGAAAAACACATACCAGGTACTATCATTTATATATTACTTTACAGAATGCAAAGTAACAGTACATACTGCTTAGGAATATATACATACAGGCAAAAATATAAAGATATAAATTGCTTTTTGGATAATCACCAAATTTGTGATTGTGGTTACCTCTGTGATAGAAAGGAAATGCAATCAGAAAGGGATATACAATATATTTCATCTGTATGTGAAATGTTTTATTTCCTAAGCTTGGTTATTGGTACAAAGGTGTTCATTATAAGTCTTTACACTTTTATGTCTGAAATATAATAAAAAATTACTTTATTGAACAACTCTCCTGAGTGATCGCTGTCTCTTGTAGTTTCAAATTTTTCACTCAATACCTTAAACAAAGTTGTAGAGCTTAATTTGCTAATTTTTGCTTTAACCTGTAAAGTTTTTAGGTTATAAAATTTATTGCCCCTACCAAAGACTGTACAAAATGAATATATTTCAAAGGAGAACAAAATACATACATGTGAAATCACTATCTACGATAAAATCTAGAATATCACCGTACCTAAGAGGAAAGATTGTCAATGTTCTAGTTCTTAAATGAGGTAGTGGTTTCTATGTAAAGAGAGTAATAAAACTGACAAACTACTCACAAAATTTAACAAGAAAAAAAAAGAAGGAAAACACCAGAAAACCAATATCATAAATAAAAGGAGAGACATTATTACCAATAGCACAGATATTTCAAATATAATAAAAGGATACTTTGGAACAAAAATTTCCAATAAATTTGAATATATGGAAGAAATGGAAATTTTTAAAGAAAAATATAAAACAGCAAATGACACAGGAAGAAATAGAAAAATAAAATATCTTAAAGAAACTGACTCAGAGGGGAGAAACAAGTCTTCCCTCAAAAATAACTAGGCCCTGGGTGAAACAGGTGAATGGGATGAAGAGTACACTTACCATGATGAGCACTGAGTAGTGCATAGAATTGTTGAATCACTGTATTGTACACCTGAAACTAATATAACACTGTAGGTTAATTATCCTGGAATTAACATTTAAAAATATGTAAAATAAAAAATAGACCCTTACCTCATACTATTAAAAAAATTAACTCAAAATGGATCAAAAATCTAAATATGAGAGCTAAAACTACAAAATTCCTAGAAAAAACATAGGGACAAACCATGACCTTGGATTTGGCAATGGTTTCTTAGATATGACACCAACAACAACAGCAGAAGAAAAAATAAACTGAAAGTACAAAACTTTTATTTTTATTTTATTTTTATTTATTTGATAGAGAGTGAGAGAGAGAGCACAAGTGGGGGGGAGGGGCAAAGGGAGAGGGAGAAGCAGACTCCCCACTGAGCAGGTAGCTCGACTCGCCACTCGATCCCAGGACCCTGGGATCATGAGCTGAGCTGAAGGCAGATGCTCAATGGACTGAGCCACCCAGGCACCCCCAAAACTTTTATGCATCAAACAACATGATTAAGAAAGTGAAAAGACAACCACAGAATGGGGGAAAAAATTGCAGATCATTTATCTGATAAGTCTAGTATCTAGACTTACCTATATAAAGAGATCTAGACTTACCTATATAAAGAGTTCTTCCAACTCAACAAAAAAAGGATGAACAACCCACCTTAAAAACGGAAGGGACATTTTTCTAAAACTATATATACAAATGGCCACCAAGCATATGAAAAGATGCTTAACATCATTAGTCATTGGAGAAATGAAAATCAAAACATTGAGATACAACTTCACACCCACTAGGATGGCTATAATTTTTTTTTTAAGATTTTATTTATTTATTTGACAGAGAGAGAGCAAGAGAGCACAAGCAGGGGGAGTGGCAGAGGGAAAGGGAAAAGCAGGCTCCCCACTGAGCAGGGAGACCGATGCGATGCAGGGCTCAGTCCCAGGACCCTGAGATCATGACCTGAGCTGAAGGCAGACGCTTAACCGACTGAGCCACCCAGGCACCCCAGGAAGGCTATAATTTTAAAAGATGGAAAATAACAATTGTCAGAGGGTGGGGAAGTTAGAACCCTTGTACATTGCCATGAGAATGTAAAATAGTGCTGCTGTGGTGGAAAACATTTTAGCAATTCCTCAAAAAGTTAACTATGGTATTACCATATGACTCAGAAATTCTACTCCTAGGTATAGATCCAAAAGAACTGAAAACAGGTGTTCAAACAAAAACCTGAACATGAATGTTCATAGCAGCACTATTCAGAATAGCCAAGAAGTGAAAATAATCCAAATGTCTATCCGTGGGTAAATAGACAGAATTTGGTTTCCACACACACACACACGCAGAATATTATTCAGCCATAAAGAGGAAGGAAGGACTGGTACACGCTATCACATGGATGAACTTGAAAACATTATGGCAAGTGAAAGAAGCCAGTTATGAAAGACTACCTATCGTCTGGTTCCACTTACATGAGATGTCCAGAACAGGCAACTCATAAGACAGGAAGTAGGTCAGTGGTAGCTTAGGGCTGGAGGTTTACAGAGGGGGAAAGGTAACAGCTGAAGGGTACATGATCTCTCTTCGTGGTGACGAAAATGTTCTAGAGTTGACTGTGGTGATGGTTGCGCATATTTGTGACGATACCAAAAAACCACTGAAGTGAATGCTTGAGAAATGGGTAAACTCTCTGTGAACTATATCTCAGCAAAATTAAGACAAATTATTAATTTTAAAAATAATTCCAAGCTCTGATGTGTTCTCCAGCAAATTCAAAGATGAAATAATGCCAAAATTGCACAAACTCTAGGATGATAGGAAAAGAGAGATTCATCAACT
This sequence comes from Phoca vitulina, assembly GCF_004348235.1. Lineage (NCBI taxonomy): Eukaryota > Metazoa > Chordata > Mammalia > Carnivora > Phocidae > Phoca > Phoca vitulina. The sequence goes on along the minus strand of NW_022589724.1, from coordinate 20,535,139 downwards.
CGCTTTCGGAGGCTGGCAAACTCTGATACCAAAACCTGACTGTGCTCTCAGGTATCCTTTAACTGACAAAGACAATGAAAATTATAGGCCAATCTCATTCATGGACAGAAATATAAAACATATTAAAGAAAATGTTAGGAACCCAAATTGAGAAATCTATTAAAAAGATAATCAATCATGATCAAGGTGGATTTATCCTAGGGATGTAAGGTCAGTTTAACATTAGGAAATCAAACAGTGAGATCTACCACATTACAAAATTAAAGCAGGGAAAAAAAACTCATAGTATTTCTAGATGTAAATTTTTTTTAAAAATTTTTTGATAAAATTCAACATCCATTCATGATTTTATTTAAAACTTTCCCCAAAAAATAGATTGGAATTTTCTTAATCCAGTCAAGAATATCTACAGAAAACCAAAGTAAACTTACCATTTGCTCAATGTTGAATATTAGAATCTTTTCCTCTGAAAAGAGCAATTAAAGGTTTGCTGGTATCACTACTTTTGTTCTATATTGTGCTAGCGATTCCAGCCAATACATGAAGACCAGGAAAAATAAATAAAAGGCATAATTATCTACAGATGAAATATTATGTACGTAGAACCCCCCAAAGTGATAAGCCATTAGAATTAATAAGAGCATTTAGCAAAATTGCTAGATGAGGAATCAATATACCCAAATCAACTGCATTTCCAAATACTAGTCATAAACTGTTAGCAAATATATTGTTTAAAGATCTCTTTTTACAATAGCATAAAAAATCAAGTATCTAGAAATAGACCTATCAAAAGATATGCAAGACCTCTACATCTATTGAAAGTCACTAAAGACTAAAATAAATGGTGAACTGAAAGATTTAATAGGGCTAAACATGCCAATTCACTCAAAAACAATTTATCAATTCAATTCAATCCTAATTAAACTTCCCAACAGGTTTAGTTTTTTGCTTTTGGTTTGGGGTTTTGTTTTTGTTTTTGTTTGAATTTGATAAATTAAAAAAAATTTTTTTTAGAGAGAGAGAGTGCACACATGCATGAGTGGGGCGGGGGGTAGGGGCAGAGAGAGAGGGAGAGAGAGAATCCCAAGCAGGCTCCATGCTCAGTGCAGAACCTAACAAAGGGCTGATCCCACGACCTTGAGATCATGACGGAGTGGAAATCAAGAGTCCAACGCCTAACCAACTGAGCCACCCACATGCCCCTAGACAAGCTGATTTAAAACTTTATGGAAATTTTAAGAACCAAGAATATCCAGAACACTCTTTAAAAAATGAGGTGACAGTTCTTGCAATATCAAATATTGACTGATGATGGGCGCCTGGGTGGCTCAGTTGGTTAAGCGACTGCCTTTGGTTCAGGTCATGATCCTGGAGTCCCAGGATCAAGTTCCACATCGGGCTCCCTGCTCAATGGGGAGTCTGCTTCTCCCTCTGACCCTCCCCCGTCTCATGCTCTCTCTATATATCTCATTCTCTCTCTCAAATAAATAAATAAAATTAAAAAACAAAAAACAAAAAACAAATATTGACTGATTATGAAGTGAAAAAAATAAAACACTAACACTGTCACAGAAATTGACAAATCAGTGGAACATAACCAAGATATGCAATGACTCACACATAAATGAACACTTATATACGACAATAATGGGAATGCATGGTTATAAAAAAAAAAAAGGTAATCTTTTCAGTAAATGGTGCTGGGAAAACAGAATATTCCTATTAAAAAAATGAAATTGCATTCTCTCTCACCATACACAGAAACCAAATCCAGGTGAATTAAAAACCTACAAGTGGCCGCTTCCTTCCTTTTCCTTACTCTCCCAAATAATTTAGTCCCAAAGCCTTGAGGTAGGGCAGAGCAAAGTAGGCGTTAACAATTTCTTATCACCGGGGCGCCTGGGTGGCTCAGTCGTTAAGCGTCTGCCTTCGGCTCAGGTCATGATCCCAGGGTCCTGGGATCGAGCCCCCCGTCGAGCCCCCGTCGGGCTCCCTGCGCGGCGGGGAGCCTGCTTCTCCCTCTGCCACTCCCCCTGCTTGTGTTCCCTCTCTCCCTGTGACTCTCTCTGTCAAATAAATAAATAAAATCTTTAAAACAAACAAAAAAACAATTTCTTGTCACCTTACTCCTCCTTCATTGTCATCCATCTGGCTCACGTTGTAATCTCTCACCTGGATTATTAGTATCTTACTGCTCTCCCTGCTTCTGACCCAATTGTCTTTCAGTCTGTTCTCAACACAGCAGTCAGAGTGATCCTATTAAATGGTACACAAGGGGCGCCTGGGTGGCTCAGCTGGTTAAGCGTCTGCTTTCGGCTCAGGTCAAGATCAAGCCCCATGTCAGGCTCTCTGCTCAGCGGGGAGTCTGCTTCTCCCTCTCCCTCTGCTCCTCCTCCCTACTCGGGCTCTCTCTCTCTCTCTAAGAAAAAAAATAAATAAATAAATGATACACAACACCATGTCCCTGCTCAAAACTCTGTTAGGATTTCCAACCTCCAAATAAATGTGATAGTTCTTACTGTGATTCCAAAGGCTCTCATCTCCTAATGCTCTCCCCCTAGTTCAGCCTGTTCGTCCTCACTGTTCCTTGAACTCACCAAGCGTGTTTCCACCTCAGGGCTTTTGCACAATTTCCTCTGCCTGAAATTCTCCCTCACTATGACTTTTTTACTCAGAGGTTTTGCTGACCACCTGATTTAAAATTATAGACCCTTCCCCACAAAACCTTAAATTTAATTCTTCCTTCCTTGATTTTTTTCTCCTTCATATTTATAACTATATAGTATAGGATACATTTTACTTATGCATTATCTTTATCCCCACAAGAATGTAAGCTTCCATAAATTCAGGGTTTTTTTCACAGCTTTAATTTCAATACCTAGGAAAGTGATTTACATATAGAACGTATTCAATCAGTATCTGTTGAATGAGAAAAATTACAAATGAGTGATGACTTTGGAAACTTCTCAGATTCTTAATTCACCTGCTTTTAGTCATGGAACTAGGACAAAAGAAGTACATTAAAGTTAACACTAGGTGGCGCAATATTATAAGGAAAGTAATCCTAATCAACCCATCCTTTCCTCCTGATACTGCTTCCAGAAAAGCCAGTGTTGCCAAGTTTCCTCTGGCCTCCGCACTCCCCAGCCTGCTGACGTTATGTTTGTAGTAATAACTTAAATTTCACTGATGTATGTCCCACCTGCATGAATATTATTCTGTCTGGCCAAGCATGTCAGTTCTTCTATAAGCGCTAGTATAGAACATGCCAATATATGTTATCAAGTTCCTACTCCCCATCCCTTGCAATACCCCCCAGCCCACCCTCAACCGAAGTCACCGCTGCACTAAAGCCCTCAAGTTTCCAGAGCGGTGGGGTGGTCTGTGATGAGAAGGAAGCTGTCTCCCCTGGGTTACCCTCTGCTAGATTTCACAGATTTTACTTCCAACCTCCTCTCTCCCTAGAGCCCACACTGGACCCATAGGGTCCATGGGTTAGGGATTGATCTGAATGGCAGCCACCATGGAGGACTAAGAATCACTATTTCCCTGCACCACTAAAGGCTCTCTTACTGCAAGTTTAAGGCTTCTTGACTGCTCACTCCCTAAGGACCTGTTATCCCAGAAGATGACTGGACTCAGTGCTCCTGCCGAGAAGTTGCTGTCACTAATCTGCCCCACCAGTTCCTACCAGGCCAGGGTGACCAACTTGTCCCGGGTTGCCAGGGACTTCTCCAGTTTTAGCACAGGAAGTCTCAGGTTCCAGGAAATCCCTCCGTCCGGGGCAAACTAGGACAGTTGGTAATACTATAGTAAGCCCAGATCTGTCCGCACTCCACTCAAACTCAGACCAGAACTGTCACATGGGTGGTCAGCTATTACACCATTCTCTCATTCCACATGTGGTCATCACCAAGCACGTCAATTCTCTCTCCTCTGTGTCACCTATATTCATTTTCTTCTTAACATGCCCACTGTAAAAGTTAGTGGAAAATGACAGTAACCAAGAAAAGACAGGACCACTGAAGATTCAGAGCCTTTGGGAGTGAAGCGTTGGATCACATCACCTGGGGTAGATGCTGGCTCAGAGCAAAGGGAAGACGAAATGAGTAAGGGAAGAAGGAAGTTAGAAACATCAACCACAGGCTTATAACCAGACAGAAAAAAGGACTAATATCTAGACCTTATTTTCTTCTTTGCTTAATGTATGTGCACATATGTGTGTGTGTTTATGTATTTTCGCATATAATAAGTAATTTTTTTCCCCTCTCTTCCTATTGTAATTGTAAGAATTAATGGCAGTGGTTAACTTACAATTTCATCTTTAGATTACAGAATATTCAAGAGGGACTCCAACTGAACTTGAGTAATTGACATCATCCAGACATGAATGTCATGACATTTGGAACCTTTCCTTTTTTGGGGAAAAGCTGAGAGTGCCTATTTCTACAAAGGGTAGTTGTATCTTGTTAAAGAAATGGCTGGAATTTGGTATTGCTGCACAGGAAGTTGAAATATATGGAGAAAGTTGTGTATGGACATGGAGTAGGCAATACGATGAGTTGTCCCTGTCATTAAACCATTGCCTCTCAGTCCAAATCTACTTTCATGCTCTGCTTTGTGATGCCAGGGCTGGGACTATGGGAACTCTATGTCTGCGTTGCCAGTTGACTTCCTTTGAATTCTGCAAGGCAGAAGACAGGAAAACAGAAGCACTCCTTCCCTGACAAGTGATTAGCAATGATAACGTTCAACTTTTGGGGGGCACTTCTAGAACCAGGCTCATCATGCCTAATCAAAGACATCAGCAATAGCTAGGCCGTGGCTCCCACTCCAAGGTCTGAGGGCCCCTCCTTTGAGCTTCCTCTTGTCTCCCCAGGCCTAGAGTAGAGTTCCTGGAGTTCCTGGAGTTCCTCTCCATGGGTTAGCTTGGTATCCTCTTCTTTGCCTTTTCAGTTCTCCAAAACTGCTTAACCAATTCCCTATATTAAATTCTCTCTGTTAAAATTCCAAGGTGTTTTTCAATTGTTCTGAACATATCCTGACTGATCCAGTCCCCCTGCTAAGTAAAGAACCCTAACCACCTGCAATGTTGGCTAAAAACAAAGGAAATATGAAGTAAGTGTTAGAACAGGGAAGTGATCAATATGGACTATGACTTTTTTACAGAGATAAAGACTGTATCACTAACGTGTATGTTCGTTATGTACACATTAACCAATGATTTACACTTTTTCTTTCCCCATTATAGTTATGTACGGAGTGTGGGTGGAACTTAATTTACAATTTTGTTCATAGGTCACCAGGCCACAAGTCACCTCTAGACCTGCTGGAGAGGAATGAGGATCACCAGTAGGTCCTGAACTTGAAAAGGATACAATGACTAATGGGACTTGGAGTCTCTCTTCTTGTTTGTGGAGGAGTGTCTTTGTATGATGGGCAGAAGTAGGAAAGTATTAAATGTGAGTAGAAGAGTGAGCTTAAATGCTAGGCGGTAAAAGCAGTGGGCTATATAGATGTTGAGCCCATTGGTCCTCAAATTCATGTTTGCCCTTCCGCTGCTCTGCAACCTATGAGGGGGGCACCGGCTTCTCCAAACTGTGGTGCCCAGGCTCACTATCAGCTGGTTTCTCAAAGACTGGAGGATGGGGGTAGGAAGGACGAAGCCAGGATAGTTCTCTCCTTCTCCCTTCTATCTCAGGAACTTCTCTGGCAGTGACTGTAACTCCGTAGGGGCCCCAGTGCTCACTAGACAGGTCCTTAGAGGTCCAAGGATGCAACAGATGAGCCCCAGCTCTGGGACTCAGCGACACAGCTTTCTTACTTTTGTCTCTCCAGGTTACATGCAGTGGCTTTTCCACTGTTACTAATCTCTGGGTTGCTTCACTTTCTCAGTTACGTGCTCAGTTCTATCATCTGGCAGTAGCTTCCCTGCATTATGTTTTCTCTGTTGTAAATACTAAAGACGGTTGCTATTTTCCTCATTGTCCCTGACTCTTAAAACAGATGAGAACTGATCCCACTCCAGGTACACTGTAATGCTAAGTCAATATTCTGCAACTTTCTCACTTTGGGGAATTTATATAAAAATATATCTACACACCTACAAAATGAGATTTGTAAGAGTTTGTTCTTTTTGCAAAACCAACAGTATATTGAGAAACAAACAAAAGTCATTTTCTGTAAGGGAACTGGTTAAATAAATATTGGGACACCGACAGAGCTGTAAAAAAGAACAAGGAAAACCCCCTATGAACTAATACAAATTATTCAGTGAAGAGAGCACAGAACAGTTATCTTTTGTGGAAAAAGAAGAAGGAGGAGAAGAAGGAGGAGGAGAAGAAGAAAGAGGAAGAGGAACAGGAAGAAGAAGAAGAAGAAGAAGAAGAAGAAGAAGAAGAAGAAGAAGA
>NW_022589724.1:20065004-20528719 GCF_004348235.1 Phoca vitulina | reverse complement strand
AGAAGAAGAAGAAGAAGAAGAAGAAGAAGAAGAAGAAGAAGAAGAAGGAGAAGAAGAAGGAGAAGAAGAAGAAGAAGAAGAGGAGGAAGAAGAAGAAGAAGAAGAAGGTGTTTGTACTTGCATAAACACCAAAAGACACACAAAAAACTAATAAAAGTGGTTACTTACAGTGGGTAAGGTAAAGGAGAACAAGGCAGACAGAGACAAGAGGGAGTATTCTCAATATATATTCTGTATTGTTTGGGCTTTTGAGCCAAATAGTCCCATTACCAATAGAAAAAGTAACAAAAACTATAAAAATGCATAGGAAAAAAATGCAACCTAGTCACTAAATGATAAACAAAACCAATATCAAAACACTTGATATAAAATTGTAGGAACATAAAAGAGGGGGAAAAACTACATACTGTATGATTCCAACTCTAGGACATTCTGGAAAAGGCAAAGCAACGGAGACAGTAAAAAGATCAGTGGTTGTCAGGGGATTGGAGAAGGGACAAACAGGCAGAGCGCAGAGGATTTTTAGGGCAGTGGAAATACTCTGTATGATATTATGTAGACATATGTCCTCATACATTTATCCAAACCCATACAAAGTACAGCACCATACATTTATCCAAACCCATACAAACTACAGCACCTGAGGTAAACTATAGACTTTGGGTGATTATGATATGTCAATACAGATTCATCCTTGGTAATTAATTTATTTATTAAAACAAAAATGTACCATTCTGGTGAATGAAAGAGGCTATGCCTGTGTTGGGGCAGGGAATATGGGGGAACTCTCTGTACCTTCCTTTCCCTTGTACTGTAAACCTAACACTACTCTAGAAACATAAAGATGAGAGACAAGGGAGAGGAAAAGAAAGGCATCAAATATTCAGAGGGCTCCAGTCCTCATTTATGCAACTGGTCAAGAAGCCAATGCGGAAATCTTAACTCCCCTTCTCTACCCATTCAAGTTTTGGCTGTGTTTGGCTAGCATAGCAATTCTTTGCCTGGTTGACTAACACAAACTTAGATTCCTGAGGTGTCCAAGTCTGCCTTGTTTTCTGTTAGACTTAATAACTGGGCATGTAAAAAGAAGCATTCCATACCCAGCATAAGCCTGGCTTTATAGCAGTAACCCTAATTTACCTTTGATAATGAGGGCCAATCACACCAACCGACATTAGAAGCCTTACTTCTCTGGCTGTGAACTGAGTTTTTTGACTGATCACAATGTCTTATGAAATACAACAATGATACCAAAAAAAGCATTCAGTGATTCCATGGATTATATTAATGGTAGAATTATAAGAAAAAGAAATGGCAAATCCAAACAGATTAAATGTCAATTTTGATGATTAAAAAATGTTTTCCCCAAGGCTTCCAGATAAAGATGGCAGATTGAACATAATAATTCAATTTCACTTCCTCTGAAATCCCACTGAAACTACCAAAAAAAGGGATCTTCTAAAGCCCATAAAACTATAAATACAAAGAAAAGGGGAGATAATAGAAACAAAATTTTGCTAGCTGGAATGCAGAAAAGTACTTGAGATATAGTGGGGAAAGCCAAGAACTGAATTGCTGTATATCACAGAATCTTCCAAGGGCTCAGGAACTGAGTGGACTTTTAGAAGTGGGGGATAAAAAGAGATATTAAATAAGGATTGATAGAATGCAATTTTAAAATACATTCCCCACCCCTCGAGTGTGGGCTGGATTTAGTGACTCTCTTCTAAAGAACAGTGTACGGAAAGAGAAACAGTAAGTAGAGAAACCTGAGATACCACCCTAGCCAAGTGCTCAAGGTTAACATCACCAGTCCTAAGTCATGTTGATACCGTGCAGCCCTGATATGAGGCAGCTCATCCCTGTGGCATTCTTCCCCAAAATCCATATTCCCAATGTAATCACTGCAAACCCAAACGTCAGGCAAACCCAATGGAAGGACAGCCTACAAAACACTTTGAAACGGTCAAGGTCATGAGAGACAAGGAAAGACCAAACCACCGTCACAGATTGGAGGCTAAGGGAACATGATGACTGAATGCAATCTGATATCCTGCAACAGAAAAAGGACATCCATGGAAAAACTGGTGAAATCCAAATAAAGTCTGTGGTTTAGTTAACAGTAGCATCCTCATGTTAATTTCTTAGTTTTGGCACGTGCAGCTTGATCATAAGAGATGTTACCATGAGGAGAAGCTTGGGGGAGAACATACTGCAGCTCCATACTATCTTTGCAACATTTTTTTGGTAAATCTAAAATCATTTCAAAATAAAAGGATTTTTAAAATACAAAAATGAGAAATGGAGATACAGTTCCCATTCCCTTCCCGCATGGCATTGACTGGTGAATGGGGAATGACAGAGCAACTGTGGGAACAAGAACCCTACTGGAAAATAGGAGCATGACCTAAGTCTGGGCATACCGAATGCTAACACCCAATACCAGCCTTAGAACTGGGCATCGGGGCCCCACACGGTAGAAGCCCTACAGATTGAAGAGAGAGGGAGAACACATTGATGAAAGAAACCCATGGGTACCATTATCGCCCAAGACCCAGCACTCGGTGCTGGCACAGTGTGATCTAGAACATTAGATGTTTTATTCTCTGACGCTAACTTCATTTAGGCTCCAGGAAGATGCTTCTCCGCTTCTCCTGCTCTTGTCCACCTTTCTCCTCAAAGTAAAAGGTGACTGTCCCTGAATGCTCTGTAAGTGTGTGGGTTTGTGCTTCTGCTGTCAGGGACAGATTTTGCTACAGAAAGAATGTGCACAGTAGAAGCACTTTGGTAAAAGAAAATACAAATTAACTAGTGTGACAAATCCTTCCTCTCTGAGAGCATGAATGAAATAGATACTTGCATTTTAAAGTCTCAGAGTATTGAAAATCCATTTTTTTTTACCTCATTTCGGATTCCACGTGGAGAATTCAGTGATAGTCACTAATTAGCATACTCTTCAACACTGTTACACATGGCAGCTGAGAAACATTTTGCAGTATTAAATAATTCATATTATTCTCAAATCTGTGTGTATGTCTAGAAGTAATATGTGTGAAGCAAGCTATTCATATTTTACACTGACAGATGGATACTAATTCTAGAATTGTAATTAGTTTCACTTTTACAAAACGTTTGATATGACTTAATTAAATTTTCAAAATATAGTTAAAAATTCCAGCTTTAAATATTTTAAATGTTTGTATTTGTTGGCTATCATCAGTATCTTACCTTTTAGTTTTAATAGATTATCTTGCATTTTTTTTTTTAAAGATTTTATTTATTTATTTGACAGAGAGAGAGAGACAGCAAGAGCAGGAACACAAGCAGGGAGAGTGGGAGAGGGAGAAGCAGGCTTCCCGCGGAGCAGGGAGCCCGATGCGGGGCTCGATCCCAGGACCCCGGGATCATGACCTGAGCTGAAGGCAGCCATTTAATGACTGAGCCACCCAGGCGCCCCTATCTTGAATGTTTTAAAAGAAAAATACATAAAGTGTACAATGACTCAAGGAAGGTCTAATGCGACATTATTGTCAATAAATCAAATTTTATGTGAAATTTCAGGGTAATATTTTGCTGAAATTAAGAAAAACAAAATTCATAGCAAAGAACATAATCATTTATTAGCTTGGCAAGCCTTTACTATTCATCCAAACATCACTAACTCAGACATATGCAATAAAAATTAAAATTCAGTTGTCTAATAATTCACAGGCTTTCAGTCATATAAAAACCACAGCTCGAGATAATTTTCAGTTTTGTTGTGAAGGTATATATGTCAAGTCAAGAGAAGAAAAGAGAGTTTATTTAGTAGTTTGATTTATAACTTTTAAATATTTACACGTGTGGTGTGTGGGTCTCCATTAGCATTTATCCTGGGACACATAAAATTATACTGAAAAGCAATTTAAATCAGTAACTGGTATAAAGAAAAATAAGAAAAAAGTTTTAAATAAGCAATTTTTAACCTCAGAAAAAGCATAAGAAAAGAAATATGCTCATAATACATTACGATATTTGACTATGCATAATATTGGCATAGGTATAGTGTAAATACTGAACATTCACGCAACCAAAAATTATGTTGAGAGGATAGAGAAAGGAAGCAGAGAGGATGGCAGGGTGAGAGATAAATCCTCGGCTAGCGTAAGGAAAATCATTATATAAGCTCTAAAATTCCTATTCCCCATTCCCCACAATGGAAGAGCTCCACTGTAACATATCTATCTGACAACAGAGAGCTGGTGAGGTGCCTACAGGTGTAACGCTGAGTCCAGAACCCAGAACTGGCAGCTGCTGCTAGCGAACTGAGCCCTCAGCAACGGCACGGACCAGGGCAGCCTTGAAGACGAGAAGTCTGTGCTGCTGAAGCCCATGCATAGCCTCTACCACTAACACCACGGCCACTCCATTCAGCAAGCATCAGGCTGGCTGGAGACCAAAGAGAACTGACATTTACAGAGTGAGCCATCCTGAACATCTGAGTGTCAAGAAGCTCTTCTGCAGTGGAGGATTTCTGCTGGGCATTTCATAAAAGCAAGAAGGATTAGAGGAAAGAAGTCTAGGGAGTATTTACTTTTTATCTATTTTTTTTAAGATTTTATTTATTTGTCAGAGAGAGACACACAGAGAGAGAGAGAGAGCACAAGCAGGGGGAGTGGCAGGCAGAAGGAGAAGCAAGCTCCCCGCTGAGCAAGGAGCCCGATGCGGGACTCAACCGCAGGACCCTTAACCAACTGAGCCACCCAGGCATCCCATTTTTTATCTGTTTTTTAAATTCGTATTTTAAAATTCTTTTTATTTATTTTTTAAAAATTTTTAGCAGTAAGAAATAGTTACATATCACTCCTACAATCAAAAATAAATTTTCATAAACTAACTATGGTAAAACCTCCCTGAGATTTAATCACCATATTCACCCTGTTATGTGATGACCATGCCTACTACTTGTTCATTTCTGTCAGAGAGCTCTGCCATCCCACTGAGATTAGGTCTCTCATTCCAAATGTGGCCCTATCCGTCAGTATTCTCAGCCTAGAAAGGACAGCCGGTTTAGTGCTTTTTAAAGATTCTCATACTTCCTTCACTAATCCATTCCTTGTAGCAAAACTAAACTGACAGTCTTCTGGAATATACCAGGGGACCTAAGAGGGGCCCATGGGCAGACTGCATGACAGATGTAACCCTGCACTCCTGTACCCTAAAATTTTTTATCCCTTCTTTTAGACCAAATTCTTTCTGGCTTTTCAATGCTATTTGGGATTAGCCAGCTCAGTACATTGTTAGAACAACAGCTGGCTGCAAATGCTATCTTATCAATTAATTTGGCTTAATCTAAAAATTCCATTTCCATTTTCCTGGTCAAGATCCCTCAAATCCACTCCTGCAAATATTCCCCATATTTTCATGACATAAATGAGCAAATTCCTATCATTCTTGTGGATGTTAACACTCAACTATGGATGTGCCACAATTGAGAACTCTGTTTCAGATAAACCTAGGAGTTTGGGGTTCTCTAAGCCTTCGTTTCTGTCACTTATCTCTATTCAATTTGTCAAGACCCCTCTCTTCCCTAATCTAGCTTAACCTATCATTCATATAAAATACTTGCCAAAGTATTTAAATTCAGGCTCTAATATAATTTACCAAACCACAGAATCAATCTTTGAATTAGGTTTTCAGATACCTGAGCCCTATGACTATAAACTGTAAGAGATTTTTTTCAAGACTATCCCATAAAGGCGTGAGTGTCATTCCACTAGGGCAATATTTTTGCAATTTGAGCATGTCATCTGCTTGCTTGAAATCATCCATGCCATTAAAGGCATCCATCATGGTTCAATCAGTCCTCTTCCCCTTTAAATTGGTCTATGGTAGTAGTTACCCGGTTCCCCAGAACTTCCTCTGAAGTGAGCAGACAGTCCAATATGACCATCCAGGATAAGCTGATTAGCCCTTTTGCCATCTCATAGTACGGAACGTCACCTAACCGTCACGGAATATGAAAGGAAGGCTCTGCCTTTTGTCTGATCTCTACGTAATTACCATTTCCCTGCAGCCGTGTGACCTGCAATCCACTGTAACCACTAGACAGTAAGCTCCAATGGAGGGACCATGTCTATCCTGTTAATCCCAGCATCCCCAGCACTTAGGCTGTACTTGACACATAGTAGGCACCTAGTTAGTATTTACTGAACAAATTAATAAAGCCGAACGTCAATTCCTCTAAGAAACTTTATTATAGTGCTTATTACGTGTTTTTCCTTCTGGGCTGAGTCTCTCAAGACAGAAATCTATCTTGATCTTGGGATTGTAGGTTCGAGCCCCATGTTGGGTGTAGAGATTACTTTAAAAAAAGAATCAGGGGCGCCTGGGTGGCTCAGTCGGTTAAGCGGCTGCCTTCGGCTCAGGTCATGATCCCAGGGTCCTGGGATCGAGTCCCGCATCGGGCTCCTTGCTCAGCAGAGAGCCTGCTTCTCCCTCTGCCTGCCTGCCACTCCCCCTGCTTATGCTCTCTCTCTCTCTCTCACTCTCTCTGTGTCAAATAAATAAATAAAATCTTTAAAAAAAAAAAAAAGAAACAGAGATGCCGGGGGGCTCAGTCGGTTAAGCGTTCGACTCTTGATTTCAGCTCAGGTCATCATCTCAGGCTAGTGGGATCAAGCCCCACATAGGGCTCTGTGCTGAGTGTGGAGCCTGCTTGGGATTCTCCCTCCCCCCACCCCCACTGCTCTCTCTCTCTCAAATAAATAATCATAAAAAAAAAAAAAAAAAAAAAACCAGTAACAAAGACACCTAGTAAACTTGTAACCAAGGTACAGGAAAGACCTCAAACAATGCATATAATAAAACCAACGTCCCTACTACCACCATCAAGGGAGATATTGTTGAAATAACTGAGAGCTTAAAAACTTACAGGCTCATCCGCATAGGAACGTGGAAAAGCTGGAACAGCTTAGGTTGCTAACATTTGCAGAACTGGTCTCCTAAGAGATAGACAAATTGCTTTCATCCCTACCAAAAAAAAAAAAAAAGCCCTTTTTGGAAACTGCCTGTATTCCTTTTTATATCATTATAATAAAAGAAATTCCTAAATTTAAACTCATTAGGTGTGAATGGGTATTCTTCATAAAAATAACAATTACATCTGAAAATGTTAAGAGGCTGGCTATTAAATAATCCATGTACTTGTTAGGGCAAATCAATTCAATGAAGTTTCTGTTTTTCTAATATCAGAGACTCTCCAGGAGAGGAGTGTAGGTAATTTTGGTGCAAAGAGAGCTTTGATGGGAAAGAAACATGCTTGGATGGATTGGAGCAATGTGATAATTAGGGTAAGTTAGCACCGCACACTAAGTAGTAGAGGAAAAACAGGTAAGAACAGTGAAAGGATGCTAAGGACAAAACACCCCAATTTACAATCTGCCTCAGGTTGCTTCAAGACTTAGAACAAAATATCTTTTCCTCTTGTTTCTGCACCTCACCCCTTGCTCTCCAGTTAGTGCTGCAGTTTATCCGCTTCTAAATGAAGGATTACAGGAAGGATTCTGAGAGGTTTCTTTTGAACACGAACTCCACTAAATACAACTACTGTGCTGCTCGATTTGCTTGCAGTCGAAAATTGTGCATACCCAATGCTCCGACTGGTACTACTGAGGCAATAATGAACTTTCTGCCACTTTGGAAGGTCTAGGATTCTCAGAAAAGCCTTGTGATGATTTCAACTCCTGAACAAATTACCTGACATAGAGCTAAGAATGATTCAGTGAGCGCATATGGAACATAAAACCGATCAGCCTCGCACAGGGGGAAAAAAAATCACTGACACAACCAAACACTTTTATTAATTATTGCACTGCCACTCTATAAAAATATGGTAGCTTTTACATTGAAAAAAGGAAAGTTCCACTACACTGAATTAGAACCACTTTGTTGAATTCTAAGAATAATTTAATTTTATCATTTTGAGGAAATTTGTATAAAATTACCCCTTTGTCTTATGACATGCAGACTATAACACAGACTGCTTGCCATGATTTAGTGCACATCCTGTCTTTTTATTTTCTTTTCAGTCTATGGACATTTGGTTAATAAACTATTAAATTATTAAATTATTATTTATTAATAAATAATAAAAACAGAACTCAACCCAGAAATCATTCTCAACTTCTTTCCTTCCAGTAGAAAAACAGTTTCCATTTCTCCACCAAGAAACCAATGTTTAGAGGAAATGTGGGGCAGCAAAAAAGTCACTTTGTTCTTATATTTTAAAAAAAGCTAAAAGTGAAAGAGAAGTGGCAATCACTATTTCCTAAATTCTATATGGTTTGACTAATTTTTAGTAACCCCAACTCCTAGATTCAGCACCGATTAAAGGAAACCTTATATTTAGACCATTTTAACTTTTCAGGGGATGTAAATTCTATCAGGAATAAAATGTGGATTTTATTTTTACTTGAATCTCCATGCTTACCATAAAAAAAATCACCAGGCACTACACAGAAGAAGACGTGAAGAGATGGAGAGATATACCGTATTTGTGATGAGGAAACTGGGCCTTCAACCACTGTGGTTTTCCAGGTTCTCTCAAAGAGCCAACTAGTATCTTTGAATTTCTCTTTCAACCTGAGCCACCTGCCATCACCTCTATACATCACTTTCAAACTCTAGATGTCACTTTCTCCTTTGAGTTTGCTTTGCCTGAAAAACACCCTTTCTTTGACGTTTCCTGTTCTTGGTAAGATACAGCACTTTTCCTCAGATCGCACCAGCCCAAGGGGAAGGTCGGATCGCAGTAAGTCTCCCCAAACTATAGGTATCTGGCACCTGAAGAGCTCTAGTCTTTCTGCTGAATGGCTCTCAGTGTCCCAACGGCCGCTTCATGGATGCTCCACAGAAAAATCCAGTTGGTTACCCATTGGCTGGCACCATTTCACTCCTCTGCTAATGATTTTCCCTGGTGTTGCTAATGAACCAAACTGGGGCCAGGCTGCCATGCCCTCTGATGGCACTTCAGCTATGGGGACCCACCAACAGGTATCAGCGCTAATGGAACTGCCAACATCTGCACCATGGGTCCTGTCCTTTGACCATTCTGTTGTCAGTGATACAGCCACTGTAATTTCGACACCATTCTTCTCTGTAGCTACCATGTTTTATCATTCTGAGTCTGACAGCTGGGCTCTAGAGCTGTATGCATGAGCCTCTGCTATACTGAAGCCATCTGTCTGTGACTAAGCTAGCCGATTGCCCTTAACTGAAATACGGGCTCCTGAAAAATCTTCTTTATTTTATTTTATTTTATTTTATTTATTTATTTATTTTTTAAAGATTTTATTTATTTGACAGAGAGAGACACAGCGAGAGAGGGAACACAAGCAGGGGGAGTGGGAGAGGGAGAAGCAGGCTTCCTGCGAGCAGGGAGCCCAATGCAGGGCTTGATCCCAGAACCCTGGGATCATGACCTGAGCTGAAGGCAGACGCTTAACGACTGAGCCACCCAGGCGCCCCAAAATCTTCTTTATTTTAAAGAATTACACATTTACTATGCCTTTTTAGGAAAAACTTAATTCCTCTCAGTTGATGAAGAAAAGCTATTCTTTACTGAAGAGTGCTAGATAATGATAATAAACATAGTAGGAATAATAAAATCAGAAAATCACTGTTTGGCAACCTCTGCCCCTCAATAAAATAATTGATTCAGGCAACAATTACCAGTGGATGTCGGAAAAAATTAGCAAATAAAACAAACAGAGTAAAATGCTAGCGCTTACTGAATGAAGTAGTGGGTCAATTCTTTCAACATTCCATATGATTGAAATTTTTTCAGTAAAAAGTTGGGGCAGGGGTAAAAGTCTCCCTTGATTTACAGTGAGGTGGGTCTTTTTCATGAGGATTGGTATTCCCTTATGTACAAAACCCTGGAGTCATCTAGGCATGCCCAGAATATACTGACTTCTGCGGAAACACAATTTAAGCCTGAGCTGAGAACCCTGCTAGGCTGACTCATAATTTTTGTCCTGATGCCTTCCTCTTTCCCATCCTTTCGGTTCTGTTTCAGAGCTGTTTTCACTTCCCATCTGTTTTAAGAGCAACTCCTGAAAACAAATACGAGTTTATAACTGCACAGTTACAACAGAGGTTAAGCCAGAACCATCTGGGAAGCTTTATCAAAAT
This sequence comes from Phoca vitulina, assembly GCF_004348235.1. Lineage (NCBI taxonomy): Eukaryota > Metazoa > Chordata > Mammalia > Carnivora > Phocidae > Phoca > Phoca vitulina. Next base: position 20,518,546 of record NW_022589724.1, on the reverse strand, counting down.
ACACCCATCCAGAGCCTGACCCTTTGATATTTCAATTCACTAGTTCTTGGGTGGGGCCTGGGCATATGATTTTGAAAAAGTCTCCAGATAACTCTGATATGCCTCTCTGAAACAGAGAGGTGTTTCTTTGAAACTATACTTAAGCTTTTACCTGAAGAATCCATATACAGAAGAAGGGATGGGGGCAGATTTAGAAATGGAAAAGATAAATATCAAGTCAGGAAGCTTGAAAAGTTCAAATTATTGGTATGGTAGTCATTAATGCTGCTCACTGGCATCTAATTCTCTTTCCTGTACCCCCAAAACTGCACTTTCCCCTTCTCGTTTAAAGTTGGACCCGGCCATGTTCCCGGCTTTGGCCAATGAAATGTAAGCAGCAGTGGATGTGTCACTTCCAAGCAGAAGTCATCAAGACACAGGACACAAGTCACCATATCCCTTTTTCCTGCCTTGGTGATGGTGAAACCATGTGTCGAGATGGTGCCTCCATCTGCTGAGATCCTTGGGGGGCTATGATGAAAGAGCCCCTGTCATCCCATGTAGGCCATGACATGGGAGTAAGAAATAAGCATGTTTGTGATAAATCATTAAATTATGAAAGCTGTTCGGGGCACCTGGCTGGCTCAGTTGGTAGAGCGTGAGACTCTTGATCTCAGCGTCGTGAGTTTGAGCCCCAGGTTAGGCACAGAATGTATGTAAAAATGAATGAATGAATGAATGAATGAGTAAATAAATAAAATGTGGGGATATTTAAAAAAACATAGGAAAGTTGTTCATTAATGCAACATAATCTACTCTATCCTGACTGATAAACTGGCAAATTTTTTTTTCACAGAATCTAAGCAACTTATAGAGAATGAGTTCTATCTCCATCAATGACTAAACATTTACAGAGATGGTGTTAAATAGAGAGAAATGAGGGAGTTTTAGGGTCAGAGAGCCCTAAGTTTAAACCTGTGGCATCGCTTGTTTCTTCTAATAAAGTTAGTATATAATGTCTGTATAACTTTCAATTACCTTGAGTAACTGCTGACATTTTTTTTTTAAGATTTTATTTATTTATTTGACAGAGAGAGAGACACAGCGAGAGAGGGAACACAAGCAGGGGGAGTGGGAGAGGGAGAAGCAGGCTTCCCGCGGAGCAGGGAGCCCGATGCGGGGCTCGATCCCAGGACCCTGGGATCATGACCTGAGCCGAAGGCAGATGCTTAACCATCTGAGCCACCCAGGTGCCCACTGCTCACATTTTTGAAGTTCTTACTGTACACCAGGCACTGAGCTGAGTACACTACATGGATTATTTCACTTACTTTTCCATTTTGCAGGTAAGAAAACTGAAGTTTATTTTATTTTATTTTTAATTTATTGATTTGACAGAGACAGCAAGTAAGAGTGCACAAGCAGGGGGAGCAGCAGAGGGAGAGGGAGAAGCAGACTCCCCACTGAGCAAGAAGCCCACGTGGAGCTTTATCTCAGGACCATGGGATCATGACCTGAGCCGAAGGCAGACACTTAACCAATTAAGCCATCCAGGCGCCCCAAGAAAACTGAAGTTTAAAGGAGCAAATAACTTGCTCAAGATCACAGAGCTAGGAAATGGCAGAACAAGATATCTAATACAGGCAATAGGGCCACAAAGCCTGTACTCTTAACCACTACTCCTTCTGCTTCCCTAATGTGACTTTGACCAAGTTACTTTGAAGCTCAGTTTCCTCTATAATGGGGTTGAGAGCTACCAGGCAGGGTTTTTCTTATAAGGATTAAAGGAGATAATTGGGTAAAGCAATTAATATGAGTCCTGGCATATAGCAGGTATTTAAGACATGGTAGCTATTATGTTTTATTAGCTAATATGTCACTCCTTGGCCTCTCCTATAAAGGGAGAATAATCAATATGGGAAAAGATAACAAGAATAAATACTTGTCATGACCTATGTGAACTCAGTACCATAAAAAGATAGGTAACACACATACAATAATCAATCCTACATTACTATGCTTACATTACTTAATGGCCAATGCTGACTTCTTAAAACGGGTTTTTGAAAGTAAAGATACGGTGTATCAGCAAATGCCACTTATAAGATTCCCAAGGACGGGGGCGCCTGGGTGGCTCAGTCGTTAAGCGTCTGCCTTCGGCTCAGGTCATGATCCCAGGATCCTGGGATCGAGCCCCGCATCGGGCTCCCTGCTCCGCGGGGCGTCTGCTTCTCCCTCTCCCACTCCCCCTGCTTGTGTTCCCTCTCTTACTGTGTCTCTCTCTGTCAAATAAATAAATAAAATTAAAAAAAAAAAAAAAAAGATTCCCAAGGATGTAATAACTGCAACCAGTAGCTCCAAGGCCATTATGTCTCAAGGTCCAAGAAAAAAAAGACTTCAAGGGTAGTGAAAGATATTTTCTGCTCAACTATTCACAAATGATACACTGGAATTGATAGAGTTCAATAACCTTATATTCATATATTTGTTGATAAACTACATAAGACAATACCATATTTAATGTGAAACTATTTGCTCTGGGTCTTCTATTTCTTTATTTAACTTTCCTTTTTCTTTTGCTTCCTTACGTAATAACATAAGAGTATAAGTACAGATTTTCTACATAGACAATATTCTGCAAACGAAGAGTTTTATTTTCTCCCTTCCCAATCTGCACACCTTTTACTTCCTTTCTTGCCTTATTCCATTAGCTAGGACTTCCAGTATGATGTTGAAAAGGAGGGATGATCAGAGTCATCCTTGCCTTGTTCCTGATCTTAGTAGGAAAGCTTCATGTTTTTCACCATTAAGCATGCTGTTCATTGTAGGTTTTTGTACATGTTCTTTACCAAGTTGAGGAAGTTCTCCTTAATTCCTAGTTTACTGAGAGTTTTTATGATGAATGAGTATTGGGTTTTGTCAAATCCTTTTTCTGCATCTATTGATACAATCATGTGATTTTTCTTCTTAAATCTGTTGATGTAAGAGATTACATTAACTGACTTCCAAATGTTGAACCATTTTACGTATACTTGTATATAATTTTTTTTTGAGAGAGAGAGCACTAGTGGGGGGGGGTGGGCAGACGGAGAGGGAGAGAGAGAATCTTAAGCAGGCTCCATGCTCAGCACAGAGCCCAATGCAGAGCTCAATCCCACAACCCTGAGATCATGACCTGAGCCGAAATCAGGAGTTGGATGCTCAAGCAACTAAGCCACCCATGCACCCCTGTATATAATTCTTTTTATACCTTTTTGGGTTTGATTTTGCTAATATTTTGTTGAAAGCTTTTACACTTTAAAACTTTATGCTCATGAGAGATATTGTTCTTAGTTGTCTGATAACGTCTTTGTCTGATTTTGGTGTTGGTAATGTTGGCCTCATAGAATAAGTTAGGAAGTATTCCCTCTGCTTCTATCTTCTGGAAGAGATTGTACGGAATTGGTGTGATTTCTTTCTTAAATGTTTGGTAGAATTCACTAGTGAACCCATCTAGGCCTGGTGCCTTCTGTTTTAGGTCATTAATTATCAATTCAATTTCTTTAATAGACATAGGTCTATTCAGATTGTCTATTACATAACCTTTTGATAGGAAGAATTCATTCCATCCCTTTGTTAAGATCTTTCAGGGGCTTCATATTTACCTTCTAAGTTTGGCATGTACCTTTTAGTCCACTGCCATCTCTTAACGCTCCAATTTCCTGCATATCTTACTACTTGCATTTTCCCCAAAATATCAAGCTCTGTCATATGCCTATGTATGCATAAGGGCTTTTCTGTGTTCCTAAAGTATCCTTTTCTAACTTGTATTTATCCTACTAAACTCAGCTTTCCACAGAAGCCTTTCCTGATATCTCTAGGCAATTTACCTGCTCTGTTCATCTTATACAATAGAAAAACGAAATTATTCTTACAAATTATAAGAAAAAAGCCAACTTTTAAATAGTTATTTTAAATTTTCAATGTAATTCAAGATGTACAATGAAACTATAAAATACTAACCTGGTTGTAGATTGTGTCCTTTATAAATTCAGTATCAAAGACAGGCAGACAGACACATTTTGACACAGCATATCACAATGATATAAAAACTGAACAATAAAATATCATTTCAAGATAAAGGTTAAGTATATATCAAGACTGAAGGCAAACTTGAATACTCATTTAGGTATACTTAGATACTTAGATATATCACTTTCTCAGAAGTGTTTGTATATAAAACATTTGAGTCTTTTTGTTTCTTTTTATTATTCTGAATGGTTAAGGGCTTAAACTCTGGAGTCATACACACTTGGAACAGACACCAGTTATAATGTGTGAGACCTTGGGCAAGTGATTAAAACATCTCAATTTCTTCAATTTCCTCATGGGATAAAAATAAACAGTAACTAGTGGTGATGGTAAATGATGGTAATGATATTACTTGAATTATTAAAAATAATGTCATTATATAGGCCTCTCTTTCCCCTCATGTACAGTGTTGGGAAAAATGGTTTTTTTTACCATGGACCCTAGTACCCTGCAAATAATAACCTGTCGAACCCCTTCTCCAACATCATTCTTCTTTATTCTTTTTTATAACTTTGCTAAAACAGTAGAATAGGGGCTGGATGGAGCAACATTTGAAGTAGAGTAATCCTTCTGAACCAGAAACTTTCCTTTTAGTAGTTATTAAAAATAAATCATGTCTAGAAAAATAATTACTCATAATTATAGGTCCCCTATACACACTTTGCAGGGAAACATAAATGGTTTTGAGTATCTCAGAGATATGGATATGAGAAAACAGGCAAGACAAAGATTTGGATCACCATAGTCATATGTGATATTATGGGCTAAAATGTGTTCCCCTAAAATTCATATGTTGAAGTCCTAACCCCCAGGACCTCAGAATGTGACTGTATTTGGAGACAGGGTCTTTTTTTTTTTTTTTTTTTGAGACAGGGCCTTTAAGGGGGTAATTAAGGTAACGTGATGTCATTACAGTGGGCCCTAATCCAATATAACTGGTATCCTTGTAAGAAGAGGAAATGTGGGGGCGCCTGGGTGGCTCAGTCATTAAGCGTCTGCCTTCGGCTCAGGTCATGATCCCAAGATCCTGGGACTGAGCCCCGCATCGGGCTCCCTGCTCTGCGGGGAGTCTGCTTCTCCCTCTCCCACTCCCCCTGCTTGTGTTCCCTCTCTCGCTGTCTTTCTCTCTCTCTCTGTCAAATAAATAAATAAAATCTTTAAAAAAAAAAAAGAAGAAGAAGAAGAAATGTGGACACAGATGCATACAGAGAGAAGACAATGTAAAAACACAGGAAGAAAATGGCACCTACAAGTCAAGGAAAGAGGCCTGGAACAGATTCTTCCCTCAGGCTCCTTAGAAGAAACCACCTCTGCTGACTCTTGATCTTGGACTTCTCACCTCCAGAACTGTAAGAAAAATAAACTTCTGTTATTTAAGCCATCCAGCCTGTGGTACCTTGCTGTGTAAGCCCTAGCAAGCTAATATATGTAAAAAGGAATACTAGAATGTAAGCTCCACAAGGGAGGGAATTTTTGTCTTTTTTTGTTCATTGATGTATCCCAAGTACCTAGAGCAATACCTGGTACATAATAGGTGCTCAGCAAATATTTGCTAAGTGAACTTCTTAATAAATAAAGTAGATTAATAAAATTCTTCCTATAGACGCTCTATTAAATACCATCAATGTTTCAGTCACGCTTTTTATTCTCGTAAGACCTGAGAACCTGGACTCTCAGTGCTCTTACCAACTCTGTGTTTAATTGGTCTGCTGCCACAGCCCAAATATATAAAATCCTCTGGTGAAACTCTTGGTATGATACAATTCCAGGAGTAATTTCTTAAAGACAAGAGCTAATAAGATAAAAATGCTGCTGTAATACAATAAATGTGAATTAGTCCACATAAAGAAACAGATCAAACTTGTTAGTTCCATCCTGGGGAAAACACCACAAACAGATGTGCTTGCTGGTATTTGCTATTCCCTGAAAAGTATCTGACTAGCTGATTTCACTAAAGGCATTGAGAACAGCCTGGATTCACAATTTAAAGGAAAAAAAAAAATAAGGATCCTCCTGTTGTTTTTATTAAAGCATGTCTTATGTGGACACAGGAAAAAGACAGATTAAATTTCCTCTGACTTTCTCAATTATAGGGCTTCGTGGTGCATGTATGTCTTTAAACCAAATCCATGTCTTAATATCATCACTATCACCATCAGTCAATACTTAATTTAGTTCCCTGAATATGCTAGGGAAATAACAGCAAAATAAAACATAAAAGAAATATGGAATCTATATTCTGATTCTAACTTATATGCAAATATCCCTTAATAACAGCTAGAACAAAAAATTCACCAAAATTATAATAGTTCTTGATGTGGAGAACAAAGGCAAAAGAAAAAAAATTAAATTTCCTTACAACTTACAGCTCATTGACAAGTCCTTTGGACTGGCAGAGTGACCTTCCTCTAGAAACTTAACTGCTTTGATGTTAATACTCTGCTAAGGGCAAAAGACAACCTTCGCTTAACATCCCAACCTCCAGGATCCTGTAAGTCTACTTTAACATATAAAAATTCCTTTGGAAATTTCCTTTATCTTTACTCTCCCACGATACATGTTAGCAATCATCCTCCAAGCATATGGCCCACCGATACATATCTGAAGGGTCTCATGACTAAGGTTTTACTAGACAGTAATAAATGACCTTTCATAACAATAGCTAGCCCCCTCAAGGTCCTAGAAACCTTGCTTCCAAAATTCCCTAGAGACTTATGTACGCTAGAGAGACTTAACGCTATTCCTAACCCCCTTCCAACTTGAAAGTATATAATCAGTCACGCATCACAACCCCAGTGTAGCTCTTTCTGCCCATGGGTCCTGTCCCCATGCTTTAATAACACCACCCTTTTGCACCATAGATGTCTGGAGAATTCTTTCTTGGCCGTGGACTTCAAACTCTAACATGAATATGCATGAGAAAGCCAGAATGCACTAGTTTCATGGGCAGGGAAAATTCAGCATTTTAAAATCAAAACGTGGAAACATACATCCTGAAGGTAATTTAAAAATCAAGTCAAAACTTGTTCTTAGTTTTCAGTCAGTCCTTGGGCCTGGAATTAGCTCCCCAACTGATGCAATTTGAAACCAGAGCCAACAAGTGTTTACCAAAGTCTTTGTCCCAAAGGGAGAGAAGCCTCTTTTCTAAGTCTCCAGGAGTGATGCTGCTGGGATTGCTTTGAGACTTGAGCAAAGGTAGCAAGTAGGAGTACAAACATCAAAATCATTTTGAAACATTTTCTTTTCCAGCAAAATGAAAGCCAAATAGTTTTCCATGATATGCAATCTGTAATCAAGCCCTCCTCTACTGAAGGATTTAGTTAGCTGCTGGTGCATTTGCTCCTTTTTCCTGGGAACCACAGCATAAACAGGAAGTATATGCCTCTGGGGCTTATTCGTTGCAGAATGGAAAAAATGAAGCTGTGGATTTTCTCAAGGATGATTTAGAGAGGAAGGATCATTAAGTTACTGTACTCCCCTCCTTATCTTCTCCAGGAGGCTTGGAAACCAAACGACTGCACAAGCTGTACTCCACAGGCAGGAAACTACAAACAGTTCTTTGCCCATACATGACTGGAAGTCAACTTTACAGCTCTACGTCAGGCCTTTATCACATACTCGAGTCTGCATCCTAAAGCAAAAATGATCAACCCCTGTCTTAACACCTGTTAGAACTGTGTGTGCTCCAGTTTCCATCCTGACAGCCACAAGGCTCTGGAGCTAAAATCAGAAAGTCTACCCTTTCATATTAACCAAACACCACAGTGTTGGGTATTAAACACCAAACACTGAGCCTATTAAAAAGAAGAAAAATGTACTCCCCGCAAGGGAGATCTTTGTGGTGATGGAATAGCTCTGTAGCTTGACTGCAGTTGTGGTTATATCCATCTACGCATGTGATAAAGCAGCACAGAACTACACACACACCTCGTGCTGCTGTCCCTGTCCCGGCTTTGATAACTTAGTAGTTAAGTAAGGGGTAACTATTGGGGGAAAGTGGGTAGAAGGTACACATAACCTCTCTGCACACTCTTTGCAACTTTTTGTGATATCTGCACTTATTTCAAAATAAAATATTTTTAAAAGTGGACCTTCTCGTGGGTATATCAACATACTTTGAACATTTTGCATTTGGACAAGTTACGGAGCACTGGGTGTCATACGAAAACAATGAATCGTGGATCACTACACCAAAAACTAATGATGTATTGTATGGTGACTAACATAACATAATAAAATAAAATTCAAAAAAAATGTAAAAAAAAAAAGTTATGGAGAATAAAACATAGCCTGGTTTTCAAGTGTAAGGTTTCGGCCGCCACCCAACAGAGAGCTTGAGGTTGGGAATACCCTTGCGGATGCTTTGCCTGGGACTCCCTTTCTGACCTCCCGCACTGCCTGTCCCCCGACTCAAATTCAGGTCACACCTCAACGCCACCTCCTTACGGAAGCCTTCTCTGCGCCCCCTAACTAAAGTAGGTGCCCTCTGCTCTTCTGAGTACCTGGGCCCCTTCACCGCGTTCTTCGTCCGAGTAAAGATCTGGTTAGTTTGTCGCCTGTCTCGCCCCTCGCCTATAAAGCTCCATGAGGGCCCGCCCCGTGTCTGCCCCGCGCGCGCCGCTGGGCGGGTGGCAGGTGCACGGGGAGGAGTTTGTTGAATAAACGCACCTCACTGGGATTCACCCCCTCCGGCTCCAGGACGTCGCTCGCTTCCTCCCCCTCGCACCCACTGACCCTCTCAGCCCAGGCGGAGCTCGGACCCCACCCGCCCAAGGAGGGCGCCATTTTCTTCTTACTCGTCTGCCCAGAAGCCTGCTCTCCCTTGCGTGCACCTTTTGCTCAGGCCACCCCCACAGACCCCTCCCCAATATCTTCCGCCACCGCCCTGCGCTCCCGGGTGCCCGCCCCTCCCTTCCGGTGCCGCTCCTGGGCCGGGACCCCAGCCTGGGACCGCCTCGCCCCTCGGGCCACGCCCCTCAGCCCAGCGGGGGCCGCTCCGGAGGGGCGGGCGGGTGGGCGTGTCCTTCTTCGTCCTGGGCGTCGATTGGCCGGGCCGTGGGGAGGGGGTGGGACTGCAGCCTGGGTCTCGGCCCCGGGTCTCTGCCCCGGGTCTCCGCCGCGCATTCTTCGCGGAAGCCGTTCCAGCATCGTTGGCCGGGACGTGAGAGCGGCGCCTCCGGCTCGGGCAGCATGGCTGAGAAGCGGCACACAGGGGACGCCGAAGCCCGGCGGCTCCCGGACTCCTTCAGGGGTGAGCCCCGCGCCGTCGCCCACCGCCCCCAACCCTTCCCTCGGGAACTAGCCGCAACCTGCGTGTCCCAGGCTCGTCTCCGTCGCTTTTAAGCCAAGGGGCCGCTGCTTTAAGCTTCGGTGACGCTGAGAATAGTGGACCCTGCTCCGCGGGCTGGGGGTCAGATTTAGGGATGTTAGGGTGCAAAGTGCACAGCGGCTTGCCTGGCACACGGGGGACGCACCCACTGCAGGGCACGTTTCCAGTACCAAAGCCAAATCAGGGGCTCGCGTGCTCCAGCGGTTGCCAGACGCCAGGCCCTGTGCCATCGCTTCGCGTTCATTATCTCGTGGTATGCATGCGGGCAAGGAGATGCTTAAGCGACTCGCGGCCAGTTAGCAGTGGAGCCGGGGCGCAAACCTGCACCCCACACCCAGGACCCTGCGTCTTCCTGTCGCGCGACTCCCCTTTCCTTCCAACCCATCCCCTCCAGCCAGCCTTTGCTCACCCCCATCAACGGAACTGGAAAGAACCCCTGCTCCCCCAGCCCCACCCATGGCCAGTTTCATATTAATTAGCAAGACAGACCTGTGAGGTTTTGCCCCCGCCCCTCACATATAGTAGGCTATTATTTTTGGAAGAAAAGAAGAAAGTCTCTTTTCGGCATTCTTCCCCTCTCTTCCCAGCTTCACTTTCTGCCCTATCCTGCCTCCTCTTTACTCCCTTTGTTCTAGGGATCTCGCCTTCGGGGCTTTTGTTTCTCACCAGGAATTCCTTTAAGAACTCCCACCCCACCGGGGCCTTCCCTGCCTTGATGGCAGAAACCTTGAGTGGCTCAATGCTGTTCCTCTGTGAAGGAACTAGTACCCTTGAGAGGGCTATCATCTTGAACCTTTATTGGCTAACCTCTTGGGGTGGGGGTGGGGTTCCAATAGAGATAGGTGACGGTCCTCCCTGGGGTGCTGGTTCCCTCCCAGGGGCTCTTAGTGATCCAAAGGAATTATTTCTAAGGATGGAATTTCAGACAGGCTGACATAGAGAACAACATTTTAGGTGGGCTGGGTGGGCTTTTCCAGCACCCCACAAAGAACATGATGTTGGACTTAATGATTCTGATTAGCTGTAAAGCCAGCTTTGTCCACCCATCTCCTTTGCCCAGCGATCCTTCCCAGGGGCATCAAAAGAATTATCCCTTACTTTTCTCTGCTAAGCACATTGGAGATTTACCTTCCCAAATCAGTAGTGTAATAGGAAGGATGTATTTGAAGAAACTGATACTCAAAAGAGGTTGAATTACTTCAGAGTCACCCAGTTTATAAGTAATGGAGCCATATTTTAAATTGGGGTTTGACTGACTCTAAAACTTGCAGTCCCCCTCTTTCATAGTCGGTTGTCTTATCCTAGGTGGGAAGGTGGGTGGGATACTTTCCTCTGTGCCCTGACCTTCTGGTGGGAGACAGAGGGACTGTGAGAACAGTATTAGCAGTTTGGTGAAAGCAGTGGGAAATCTGTAGACATTCTTTGGGAATGCACATGATCTTTATTTATACTTAATATCCCTTTAGTTGTTTTTTCATGATCACAGACCAGTTTTCACTCCTAAGTTCTTTTTCTTGGTTCTACAATTAACTTTTTTTTAGAGAGAATTTATTTTTCCGAATCCAGTGAAAACTGTGTGCTCCTCAGAAAATTATACATACAAACAAAATTTTGCTTAGTCTAGGTTCCCCTTCCCCCCCCCTTTTTAAAATATAAACCTTCGAGATCCAACACGGGTAGGAAAGCCATTACTAGAATTTATTAAATAGAATTTACTGAGTGCTTGCCATGGGTCAAGCACAGCCTAAGTGCTTTACAAACATGATCTAATTGCAGTCTTCTAATAGCTCCACAAGGAAAACATTATCCACCATTTTACAGCAAGGAAATCGGGGCTCAGAGTAGAAAAATCACACATGTGTGTACCTCAGAGCTAGGTTGCAAACCTGGGCTATGTGATTTTCCATTTTCCCTATCCTAGAGCTACCTCCAAAATGTATACCCCAGAGAGGACCTTCTCAGACATCAGTACTTCACTGAAGGTGAGAGACAACAAAGAAAGCGCAAAGGAACCTAGCTTCAATCCAGACCTCTTGAATAAGACATCTCCAGAAGGCTGCTTCTGAGGGAAGCGGTGGAATATAAAAGCCCAAACTCTGTCCTTTTATGACTTTGCTGACAATTAGTCTTAGGAATATATAAACATGACGAAACCTAGGGCAAGACTACTTTTTCTTGAAGCCAGTGCATTCACTTTGTAATGAAATAATGCAGGTGGATTACCAAAAAAAAATGTATTATTATAATTAAGAGACATGTCAACAGAATATATCCCTTTGGGAGAATGCCTGAAAATAAGCAGAATCAAGGGACTGATTTGTTTATTTCAGTTGTTACAGCTGATCAGATTGGGGAGAAATTTGTAACTTCTTTAATAATTAATCTGAGTTAAACCATCAATGGTCATAAATTAACTCAAACCAATGACCAAGTCTAGTTACTAGTAAAGCTGGCATATATATATTTATATTATTTATATATATTTATATTATTTATTTAAATATATATTCATATATTTATAAATATATTTGATTAAAATGGTTCCTTATTACATGTTCTTATTACAAATAGACTATTTGGGTTTATATTATCTTGATAAAGGAATTACAATTGTCATGATAATATAAAGTGTGGAAGGAAAAAGGTTAGAGATTACAATCAGTGGAGAAAAAGTATGTGTCAGTTCTCCTTTCTCCATTCTTTTTGAATCTTTGTCTATACTCTGGGACTGGTAAAGAAACTTAAACCCCAGGCATTTCAGCTGACATTTCAGTAGATTAGCCTCTGAAGATGCAAACAATAAAGTATCTGTCGTAAAGTATCAGACAATAATAATTATACCAACTTTGTCCAGCTGTGAACACACTTATGGTAAGATGGTATAGTGTAGTGAAATGAGAGTGGAATTTAGAGTTCAAGGATCTGAATTGGGATCTCAATACCATCTACCTGGGTCACCTTGGGTAAGTCTCAGTCTCCCGAATCAATTCCTCATCTCTGTCCTGGGCATAATCTTACCCGCGGTAACTGTCTCCCAAGGTTTCAAGAATCAAATGAGAAAATTTATGTGAATGTACTTTTGAAACATTAAAATGTCAGCTATTGAGATAATTCATTAATGGGGAAAACAAAGAATGAAGTTAACAATGACTATTCAGAAAACCTAGTAATTATGCAGGGAATTGAAATTTATGGGCAAAAAGTTGTATGAAAGATGGTTCAAGATGGTTTAGAACTTTATCGTCCTGCTCAAATGTAGTCTGTTTCTCCTGTAGGGATAGAGTCCCCAGGCAGATTGTTAGTCTTGCTATTTTCTCAGCAGTGTTTAGGTCCCAGAAGGCAATTCACTTACTAAAAAGTTTATGTCTATAAACTGTATCAATGTGATCTTTAAGTTGTAATAAAAATAACACTGCTATTTATTGAACACTTCCTGAGTGTCAAGTACTTCTCATTGGTTTTTATATGAGATAAGTATTGTTCTTTTCCCTCATTTTACTACTGAGAAAAGTTAGTGATAGAATTGGAATCTGATCCCAGAACCCTGAGCTCTTAGCCACTGCTTAGCTTCTTGACCTCGGTTGAAGAACTGTGCTTCTGTCTGCACCCCCCCCACCTTTTTTTTTTTTTTAAAGTAAGTTTGATGCCCAATGTGGAGCTTGAATTCATGACCCCGAGATCAGAGTTGCATGTTCCACCGACCGAGCCAGCCAGGCATCCCCAATTTTTAGATAAAGGGATGTTGCCCTCCAAAGACTTTTATGAGAAAATTAATTGTAGATACTTTTAAGATGTCCAAGTAAAGGAGCTGTGTGGAAAAAAAAAACAAACAATGGAAGAGGTAGGAGGGTTTTCTTCTCAATATATTTCAGGTCTGGTCTAAATTTAATTAACTTAATAACATTATGAAATTGTTTTTCTCCAATTTTTCTGGATATAACTGTTTCTGTCTTTCCAGCTATGGGCAATATTCAGCCCATACATATTCATTCTGACAACTGCTTTAGGACAGAGGATGATTCTGAACTGTATTCAACAATTATTTACTTGGCAGATGGTTTTTGAGTATGTATTATGCTCTAGATGTCTACCGTATTAGCTCATCTACTCTTCACATTTAACCCTCTCAGGAGGTACTCCTATTAGCCCTATTTTGAAATGAGGAGACTAACACAAAGAGAATTAAGAAACTTTGACAAGATCATACAGATAATAAATGACAGAGCCAGCTTTGGAGCCATCATGCTATGTTGTTTTAAGAAGATCAAAATCTATGAGGAAGACGGACCTTGAATAGGATAATTGCAAGTATGATAAATGTTTTTTAGAGGGGGTAAAGTGCTTTAGGCGATTTGGAGAGGGGGGCCTATTTAAGACTCAGGGGGTTCAAATTTAAAATTACCGATGACACCCTCACCTCTTTTCCCTTCTGCTTTATGGCTAAAACAGTCGAATGAAGGAAAGCTACAGAAAATCCCCAAGATACTTGGGAAAGAAAATATTTACACTTATTTAATTTCCTTACTCTTTTCGAGCTAGGCAAAGGACTCCCTTTATTTCAACTTGCATTGGAAATCTTTCTTAAAAGGGTTTGTCCGTTCCCTTTTTCTAATATCTCATGGTAAACACATTTTATGATTCAGATCCCATAATGCTTCACCAGTATTGGTTCTTTTGATCCAGTATTTGTAGGCAGAGATGGTTTATAATAGAGAGGAAAAAGTACCGCCTCCAGCCATAGTTCTTTAACTTGATACCCTCCGCCTTTAGCCATTCCAGCCCAGAGACTAATTTCTTCCCTAGAGGTTTAAGGATAAGGGCATTCGAAGAACTATAAACCATGCCTAATTAAAATATTCATTTGAAAGATGGGTTATAGTGTGTGCTTGTCTGCTTTGAAAGCCTCTGCCCAAACGACTGCAAGTTGTAATCTCCAACTAAATACCAACATTTTTTCAACATACATTTATTGAGCCCCTACTGTGTGCTAAGCTCCGCCCCTCTCTCACGCCACCCGGTGTTATTTTTCTCTGTAGTGTGCTGCCTCATTTTTGTTTCTTCACTTTTTTTCTCCATTTCACTTCTTTTCTTCTGTTCTTTCCTTCCCTTCCTTCCATCTTTTTTGTTTGTTTGTTTTGTTTTTTTTTAAGATTTTATTTATTTATTTGACAGAGAGAGACACAGCGAGAGAGGGAACACAAGCAGGGGGAGTGGGAGAGGGAGAAGCAGGCTTCCCGCTGAGCAGGGAGCCCGATGTGGGGCTCAGTCCCAGGACCCTGGGATCATGACCTGAGCCGAAGGCAGACGCTTAACGACTGAGCCACCCAGGCGCCCCTCCTTCCGTCTTTTTTTAAATTTATTTTTCTTTTTTCTTTTTTTTAAAAGATTTTATTTATTTATTTGAGTGAGAGAGAGAGCACGAGTGGGGCAGGGAGGGGCAGAGGGAGAGGGAGAATATAATCAGAAATATTACATCCTGAATATTTATACCTTTCAAAGAATTAAAAAATTGCCAAGACCTTTCATTTTGACCTACTGTTGCCCCTTAAAAAGTGCTGTTTAGGACCTTGCTGTTAGCATGTTTTTGAGACCAAATTCCTAGCCCTCTTATCTCTCCCCACCCAAACAGCACTGTTCTCGGCAATGCACGAAGACGTGAAGTGCTTTACTTGCGTTCAGGGAAAGGGGAAGGAAAAGATTGCCCTTAAATGTTGCTGTTCAGGCATTGCAACAATCCTTGGGCTCATCTTTTTCTTTTTGTGTGTATTAATGCAAACCAGTCTTGAGTTAGATTTTCAGATACTGTGTGAGACCTTTCTGGCCTTTCCCTGAAGAGGAAATCTAGTCTTTTTTTTTTTTTTTTTTAAGATTTTATTTATTTATTTAACAGAGATAGAGAGAGAGCACAAGTAGGCAGAGCAGCAGACAGAGGGAGAGGGAGAAGCAGGCTCTCCGCCGAGCAGGGAGCCCGATACGGGGCTCGATCCCAGGACCCTGGGATCATGACCTGAGCCGAAGGCAGCCGCCCAACCAACTGAGCCACCCAGGCGCCCGGAAATCTAGTCTTTTAACTTTAGAACAGAATCTCAATGATAAATGGAATTTATTATTGTACGTGATTTCCAGCAGTGCCAAGTTCAGTGGACCTTTTAGTAAATCAGCTGATACTGTATCATTAACAACATGTAGTGCTCTGAAATCATGCCTGTGGTATCCTCTTGAAAAGATTATTTTACTGCTCTTTTGGAAGCTAACCCAACAAAAATTACCATACAAGTTGTTGTTGTTGTTTTCATTTGTTTCATGGTTTTGTTTGTTTTCTTCTGTCTCAGCTCAGAAAGTCATTTGCTTTATTACTCTGGGACTGCAGGAGGAATATTTCATACCTACTTTACAGATTTTTGTGAATATTGGAAAGATGGTATATAAGGAATCCAGTTGTGGCTGCCGTGTGATAGACATTCAATAAATGGCTATTATTAGTAATAATTAAAGATACCTCCAGAATGAGAGAAATTTAAGAATTACGCAGTTTCATCTTTTCAGCAAAATTAGTTTACACAATAAAAATGCATGGAAATTTTGCTAAGCATATATGCGATGCAGCAGAGTTTCTGTTTGAGAAAATTGGACATAACCTAAATGTTCATTAGGTTCATGGAATAATGGAATATTATTCAACCTTTAGTAATAAAGAATATGTAGTGACATGAAAAGATGTTCACAATATAGAGGGGAAGCAGATTCAAAGTTATTATGTGTACCATTATTTCATTTTTAAAAAAAGCAGGATAGGAAAGGTTTAGAGGACATGTAGCAAGGCAGAAAAATCATCACCATCTAGAGATAATGAAAGTATAGATAATTTTTCTTTTTTAATTTCTTTAGCTATAATTTCTAATTTTTATAGAGATAATACTTTGCTTTTAAAATAAGAGAAAAAAAGCAATGGTTTTTAAAATTTATGTCAGTTCCCTGGAGATAAGCCCAATTTGAATATTGAGTTAAACAGTGTTGATTGTATAAACTTACATCCATTTTCAAAACCTTGCTTTGGTTAGTTAAACATTTAATGCAGTTTTCAGAAGAGTTGGTAGTAAAAGAAAAAAATTAACCGTGGCCAAGTAGTATTTACAACCAAGTGTCATGGGATCACTAATCTTTAGGAGTTTTCCTACCCAGCAATATCAACCAGTGTATCTCAGGAATGCTGATTGCTCATTATTTGTCTTTTACCTCATACAGCTGGTAGGGAGGATCCAGTCTTCAAAGTAATGAATTAGAAACTTGAAGGGAATGAATTTCATGAAATCTGGGGGAGTAACAGAGAATTTCTCTTCTTTGGCCCATAAATGGTAGAAGGACGAAGGGTTCACTAAGAGCCTGGTGAGGTTGAAGCCTCACCTGTCTGAGGAATGTGATTTGTGTACCTTTAGGAGCTGTAACCAGATGGGGAGGAATTTGAAGGCTTGAGAATGGGGATAGTTTAGGCACTAGAATAATATGAAATGGTGCCATCCCCAGTGTATGCACTGATTATTTCTAGCTGAGCATTTGAGATGTGAAAGACCAAGCCCAGTTTTTGGGATCTCCACTTCATTTCTTGTTGCTTTTCATTTGTAATCCCATGGATTCATGTGGGGCTTTCAAAAACACAACGTCACAACAGAAACTGAGTGCATGCACACATATGCACACGTACACACGAGAAAAGACTGGGCTGGAATAAGAAGAATTGGAAACATCTCTGCCCTCAGAGAGTTTATAGTCTAATATGTTCAGGACCCAGAGCTATGAACTTTGCCTGGAAATAGGCGGCTTGGGGCAGTATTTTAGAAGGCACCAAATGCTGTCAGAGAAGGATTTCTCTGTATTTGAAGTATTTCTCAAGTATTTGTGACCAGTCTGTTCCTTGTTTGGAATCCAGTTCACTTTGGAAGCCTAGACCTGAACCTGGCCACCAGCCTTGAGACTGTTTTGCTATAAATAGGCACAGCTGGAATTAAGAGGCCTTCCTCTGTAAGACTATCAGATTTCATTCTTGGAACTCCTACCATGCTTTCCCAGTTTGGATACTGTCTTGAGAAAGTGCTCCAAACACGAAAACTTCTTTCATGAGGATTTTTTAATTCAGAGGCAAAGGACCGAAGGAGTGAATTGACTTAGGACATGGGCTCTGGGGTAGGATGACCTGTGTTTGAATCCCAGGTCCTCCTCCATCATGTGGTCTTGGGAAAGCTTTGTGGCTTCAGTTACTTAATTGTAAAATGGAATTAAAAATACTTGGGGCGCCTGGGTGGCTCAGTCATTAAGCGTCTGCCTTCGGCTCAGGTCATGATCCCGGGGTCCTGGGATCGAGTCCCACATCAGGCTCCCTGCTCAGCAGGGAGTCTGCTTCTCCCTCTCCCTCTGCCTCTCCCCCTGCTTATGTTCTCTCTCCCTTTCTCTCTCTCAAATAAATAAAATCTTAAAAAAAAAAAATACTTCACAGGCTTTGTAAAGAATAAATGAGATACACATGTCAAGTAATTGAACACAGTGCCTACAACATACTGTCAACAAGTGGGTGCTGTGATCATGATCATCAGTCGTGATGATGCCTGATGGAGCCTTCTGCGCAGGCAGCACTGGGTCCCTGCTTGGAATATCCTCTCAGTAAATATGTCGACAGCCCCACAAACTGTAACTTACAAACCTCCGGGAGATTAACTTAGAGCCCTTTTAGTCAAGTATGCATAGGACGTTCACCTCACACTGTGACACAGTGTGAAAACCACAAAGTTATCTGTAACGTTTCTGGTCTTGCATCCTGCGTTTCAGAGCACTTGACCTGGATGCCACCTTGTGTCGCTCTCCCATGCTCTCCGCCTCAACTCTGCTTATTTCTTGGCCTTCTGTGGATTCAAAGGCCTGCCTCACTGCCATCTTTGCCCTTCCGAGCCCTAACCATTGCCTGGCCTGCCTCCCCCCCACCCCTTGCCAATCTCCCTCCCATTACTAAGATCGTTCCTGGAAATACTGCAGAAGCTTTCTGTGGTCCATAAGAAAAGTGATAGTATCCCTTGGCCTTCTTGGTCCCTCCGCCCTCCTCAGAGAGGAAAAACAAACTAAAAGTGAGGAAGTCACTGGTTACTGAAAGTGGAAAACACAAGCCAGGAAGTGAAGGGGGTTTCCCAGGATGGTAGGGAAGGGTGGTCCCCGGACCAGCTGCTCACACCACCTAAGAGAGCAAGTCCAGACACCCCTCCAAGAGACGCTCTCTTAGAAGAGGAAATTGGTAGAACACCTGACCCTTGTGAGAGGAGATTTAGACCACTGATGAGAGGTTTGAGGTTGAATCAATATGGGAAAAAAGCAAGACATTGGAGGAAAAACAAAAAGTTGTACGGGATGGAAAAATGAATTTGACGTCCCTACCTGGCTTAGCTTTGAATCGCATTTACATATTCATGAAGTGGAAAATTTGATAATGACCTAACCGAAATGATGATATAATTAGAAGGATGGGTATATTTATGGGGTGGGGGAGAAGCTAAATCCTCTTCCGTAGTGGAAAGTCAGTAAGTAACACTCAAAAGGGAGAAAGCAACAAGGAACAAAACCAGTATATTATTTAGAAACAGGGAGGGATAGACCAAAATACTCAGCCAACAGAGCAGTTGCCTTTGAAGAAAGGAAAACTGGAAGAGGTAAACAGGGGACTGCTCTCTTTTTATACTGATCTTGGAGAACTTTGGGACTTTTTAAACTTTGTGCAAGTATAACTGATAAAAAATTAAAACAGAAAAAGCACAGATGCAGGGTGCCTGGGTGGCTGTTGGTTAAGCATCTGTCTTCAGCTCAGGTCATGATCTCAGGGTCCTAGGACTGAGCCCTGCGGCAGGCTCCCCGCTCAGCAGGGAGTCTGCTTCTCCCTCCCTCTGGCCCTGCTTGTGCGCTCTCTCTCAAATAAATACATAATTTTCTTTTAAGCACAGATGCATAGCAACAAAGGCTAAAAAAGAAGGTGAGAATAATAGGGGGAAGAAAAATAGTTAACAGATTTTATTTATAAAAATGTGTGTGGTTTGGAAGAATATTCATCATCTCTGGATTGAATAATTTCCCCCTTTTTATACTCTTATGAAATTCTTGCAGCGGGGCGTGTATTCCTTCCTAGTAAGAAAAAAAGCGATTTCATGTTGCAGGAAAGGAAGCAATTAGAAAGTGAGAGGAAAACTATGTACAAAGATGTTTATGATACATTGTTAATAATCCTAAGAAATCAGAAACAGCATGTCTAATCATCCAGAAAAGGGTAATAAATTATGTGCACATGCCCAGTGAAATAGCATGCAGTTCACCTTTAGTTAAGCTGTCCCCTCGGCTTAAATGCTCTGTACCTTCCTTCCCCACCCTTTTGGTATCTTCCTTAACCATTCCAGACGCACCTCTGACAGCCACCACCGTCACCTACCCACCCTACCCCACTGTCACCTCTGTCCCAGATGTGTAAGTTATCCCTATTCTGTGTTTCCAAAATGCTCTATGGTCCATGTCGAGACACTTGCCACCTAATGTTATAATTATCTGTCTGTCTTGTCCACTGAACCTTCCTGATAGCTAGGATTGCGTCTTACTCACTTTTACCACTTCAGTGCAAAGCACAAGGCATAATAATTATTAGGTGCCTAATACATGTTTGCAGGATAAAAAATAATGTGGGAAATCCTGGTCATGTTAAGTAGATGAGAAAAAGTAGCACCTGCACTTCAGGGTTGTTACAAGGATTAGATGGGAAAATCCAGGTAAAACAGTAGAATGCCAAGCATCAGTGTGTTCAGTGAACAGATGATAAACATGGTGGGAGTGTACTAACAACAATGACAAGAGCTGTATATTTTTTGTTTTCACAGATAGCCCCAGTGCAGGCCTTGGGCCTTGTGGCTGGATTTTGGTGGCTGTCTCGTTCTTGTTCACGGTTATAACTTTCCCCATATCGATATGGATGTGCATAAAGGTAAAGAATACGTCACTTCCGTCTGCAAAGCGGTTAGCCCCTCACCACATAAGCCCACGTTGTGTGTATGTGTGTGGAAAAGGGAGAGAGAGAGAGACCTACTGGCCTGAATTCTTTTTCCTTCATCTCTCCCTTGGAAAATTCCCTCTAGTCACCTACTGTAATGGAATTTGGGGACTTCCTTTCAGCCATGGTCCAGGCAGTCCTTCTCATAGGTTAGAGTAAGGACCCCCATCTGAAATCTTCTGAGATCAAGGATGTGGGGTGGTCCTGTCCAGAGTCAAGACGCTGAGGTTTGTCTCCTGGCTCCATTGTTCACTGTGTGACCTTTGCCACGTTTCCTCCCTGTAAAACGGGAGGAAGTAACAACATGCACTTCATAGGGCTGTTGTGAGGATTAAATGATGTATCTAAACATACTTATCCCAATGCCTGGCATATGGCAAGGGCCCCCCAGTTGCTGGTTATTTTTTCCATAAAGTTATTAATACTTCGATAAATAACTATCATTTACATATTCCTAAGAAGGTAAAATATGCTCCAAGAATTTTCAGATAAGTTTATTATTATAATTTAAGGAATTGGGAGACAAACTGTGGGGAATTTAGTTGTTTGTTGTTGTTGTTGTTTTGATTTTTTCTGTATTAACAATGCATGAGTAACTGAATGATTATGTTAACAGCTGAGGAGTAAAGGAGTTGCTCCTATATACTACCCTATACTTCCCAAATTTTATACAGTGAATATCTATTACTTTTATAATCAGATAAAAAAATAGTAAATACATATTGTGCTTGGTAATTAAACACTGGACATGTTATTTATAGATACTGTTTGGATTTTATTTTATTTTTTTTAAGTTTTATGTGTTTAAGAAATCCCTACATCCAACATGGGGCTCGTACTCATGACCCCGAGGTCAAGAGTCACATGCCCTTAAGACTGGGCCAGGCAGGTGCCCTGATACTGTTTGGACTTTAGAGAAAAAAAAAAAAATGGAGGCACCTAACCTGTTTAGAGCAGAATATATATTTAAGAAGCCATCTATAAATATATAGCATATATAGATATTTGTACTCTTCATGTTCAATTATTATTTGTGTTTTTAATCCAGATCATAAAAGAATATGAAAGAGCCATCATCTTTAGATTGGGTCGCATTTTACAAGGAGGAGCAAAAGGACCTGGTCAGTACTAGAATTCTGTGTGGGTGGCCTGGAGACTGAAATTCTTCCTCTTGTTGATGTGAATTCCCTTATGTGGGTCCCTTCTGTGTTGACTTGGAAAAGAGTGCCTGTAACAGAAGCCGTATAACAATAGTGGTGGTGCTGGCCAGTCTTGCTACAGTCACCCTTTCCTTCCCTGGCTCCCCTCCCCTTCCCATCCCCGCTGATAAGATTATTTTAGGCCAAGAATAGCCACAGCTGTGGAAGTTTGAGCATGGGGAATTTCTACTCGCTAAAGGCTCTCTGGATTTTGTTCTCTGTGCCTTATTTTTGGCAAACTTCCCTTAAGCCCCTACTGTATTCCAAACTCTGGGAATTCAAGGGAGACTAAAATATAGTTCCTGCCCGCAAGGAGCTTGCCCTCTAGTGGACGCCAAAAAGAAAGCAGTTACAATCCCGTGTGCTAAGTACTATGACCAAGTCATTGCAGATAGCTGTGGAAACCCGGAGACAGGTGACGGACCCCAAGTGGGAGGATGAGACCAGGCTTTGGAGGTGACATCTTGGCCGAGTCTTGAGGCATGGAGAGGTGTTGGCCAGAGGGGCGGTGTTCCCGGCAGAAACACAACCTGTGCAGAGCCATGTCGAGGGGAGTATGGCGGCCCAGGGGCCTGCAGGTCGCTCAGCCCCAGGGAGAGCATGGAGCTCGAGGAGAGGGGAGCGGCCGAAGAGGGGCGCCAGGGCAGGTCATGCAGGACCTTGTGTGGCCCATTAAGGGGTCCGTAGGTCAGGAAAGATGGTTGTGCTTGCGGCTGAGAAAGTGGGTCAAAGGAGAGAACCTGGAAGGCCTAGAAAGACGTGGGAAGGATTGCGTTGGTCTAAGTGAAAACCAGACAGCCAGTGGCGGTGGAGTTAGGAGATCACATCGCGGGCCTCAGAGGCAGCAGTTAGTTAGCAAGGGGACGGCGCTCCTGGCAGCGGGCTCGTGCACCGAGACGACCTGGCTTCCTTCCGTGGGCTACGTTGAGAATTAGAGCGAATGGACGAGGTGCCAGGGTCTCTCGCTAATGTTCTGTGTTTCTTTGTTGCAGGTTTGTTTTTTGTTCTGCCCTGTACTGACAGCTTCATCAAGGTGGACATGAGAACCATTTCATTTGACATTCCTCCCCAGGAGGTAAGGTGACGGTCCTTTGCCATCAGTAACAGATGTCACGTGTGAAAGCAGCTGGCAACAAGAGCAGCACAGAATATGGTGGTGCTGAGAGCACGGGTGTAGAGCCTGTCTGCTGTCACCATTTTCTAGCTGTGTGACTTTGAGCAAGTTCCTTTACCTCTCTGTGCCTTATTTTCCTCATCTGTAAAATTAGAGGTTATAATAGTAGGACCTACTTTTTTTTTTTTTTTTTGAGATAGAGAGAGAGAGAGAGAGCACAAGCCAGAGGTGGGGGGAGAGGCCGAGGGAGAAGCAGACTCCCCACGGAGCAGGGAACCCGGATGCGGGACTCAATCCCAGGACCCTGAGATCATGACCTGAGCCGAAGGCAGATGCTTAACCGACTGAGCCACCCAGGTGCCCCAGTAGGACTTACTTAGAAGGTTCTTGTGAGGACTGAGACGTTATATGTAAAGTGCTTAGAACAGTGGCTGATAAACAGTAAGTGCTACATCCGTGCTTATTATTACCAAGTGTAGCGTAACGTTAGCATTATCATATTTGTCATCCTTTTGACTGCCACATTTCTCTGCTATGGGTTTCTGATAGAAAATCCAGCTCAGTACAATATTCTTAAGGTTCGTGATTGTATTCTAGATAAAGAATTAGGAGCTGCTCATTTGGCATTTTAGATAAAGCATATAATGTTTTATAATAGTAATTTTTTTTTTAAAGATTTTATTTATTTATTTGACAGAGAGAGAGACAGCAAGAGAGGGAACACAAGCAGGGGGAGTGGGAGAGGGAGAAGCAGGCTTCCTGCGAGCAGGGAGCCCAATGCAGGGCTTGATCCCAGGACCCTGGGATCATGACCTGAGCCGAAGGGAGACGCTTAACGACACCCAGGCGCCCCTATAATAGTAATTTCTCCATGCTCTTTCAAACTACTTTGCAAGGAATGTCACAGTTGAAACTCACCGCAGGATCCATAACTGCCGAGGGGCAGAGGGATCCCAGCAGACCGGACTGGCAGAGCCGAGAGCGACGGTCCGCTCAGTGGGTTCTTCGCCGAGTGCTTTTCCCACAGCTCCATACTAAATGCACCCGACGTGCACTCCGTCACGGCCCGGGACAGTGAGGGCCATCCTGGGCCGCATGTCCGGGGAGGTATCATCACCATCACCGGGGCAGATAGAAAGCCTGGAAACAGGATGAAGGGAGGGACAGAAGAATTGTGTCAAGTGTTTCCTGGCCAGAGGCCAGGTGCACAGCAGGGTGGTGGAGCCTGGCCGCGCTGGTTGCCTTCTCTTGTCCCCGAATCCAGGAACCGGTGTAGGAACCTCCTTCCTGATGCCAATCCAAGCAGTGGGTGATGAGGTCAGACTTTATCATCCACATGCACGTAGGGACACCAGGAATCGCTTTTACCCACGAGAACAGGGCTAAGAGGCATGCTGTATTCTCTGCATGTTTTCCCATCTTTCAGAGAAGATTGAGCCTCGGAAGGAGCCCCTCGCTGGGTAGCTGGGAGTCCTGATGTCCTCGATAAAGGTGGTGGACATCTGGCAGGCTTGCCGTAAGCCGCTCCTTCCGGCTGCTCTCTCCTCTGCTGTGGGCCGCTGACTCGCAGCGGATTGGCACCTGGCGAGCAGTCCTTTCTGCGACCCTCTGTGAACGTAATATGAAGGAAGAGAAATACTCCGCCGACGATGAACAGTAGCAGCTGTCGAAACCTCTGGCTGTGGCAGTCACAGGGGCAAGAGACTGTTTAGAAAGGATACACATTTTCCTATCACATCATGGGAAATAATTCATTTTCACACACAGATGGTGATACGTTATTAGAAATATTTTTAGATTATCAGAAAAAAAGTAACTGCTTTCCTGCCTGACAGGGACTAAACTGCTATGGAAGCCCATTGTCATTACTACCTGCCATTTACATAGCCCTTTACACTTTCAAAAGAGCCTCCTCGTTCTACGGGATCTTCAACTTCAAAGCAATTGGCAAACCATTTGCGTAGAATTGGGCAGCATTATTAGCCCCATCTCACAGGTGAAGACTCTGTAGGTCAAGCAGGTTAAGAGCCTCACTAGAGATCACCAAGGGAGGTACAGGGGTTCAGCTCAGGTGTCCTGACCCTCCCTCCCACGCTCCGCCTCAGTCACACTCTTCCTGGGATCACGTTTCAGTTCATCTCTCGGTTATTCACTACCTGCTATGTATCCAACAATCCACCGCTGCTAGAGATAACAAAGCCAAACTGCCCTCAAGAAATGCATGGCCCAGTAGAGAAGCAATGAGGCCAACCAGCAACACAGTCCCTGCAGTTAGGTGCCCGGGGAAAAGTGGTTAACCCTGCCCGGTCAGGGAAGTTTCCCAGAGGAAAAGACACTTGAGCTGTGTCTTGGGTAATGAATAATCGCGTGCCAGTCTGCTGGTGTGAGGGAGAGGAGGGGAGAGGACATCGAAGCAGAGGGGACGCCTGCACGAAGGCCTGGGGCACGGAACGTGGTGCTCGGGGGACCTACACCTTGTCCTGTGCGGTGTGTGTGCGGGAGGGAGCAGGAAGCAGTGAGGCCAAAGGGCCAGCTGTCAGAGGACCTGTCCGCCAAACTAGGAGCCGCCCTGAAGCGGGGAGGGAGGAAGAAGCATTGACACATCATGTCCTGGAAAGCATTTTTATGTAGCATGCTATAAAATATATTTTTACCCTGACCTCACCCAATAACAACAGTCCCCATTCCCTTTTTGTTTGACTTCACTGTACCGCCTCAGAGAGTTCACCAAGCCCAGGCTCTGCCCCAGCGCCGTGCCATTTCGTGCATTATGCTCCCTGCCTCGCATACTCTGCCGCCACCCTCGGGAAATTACTTCTTCCTTCAAGACGTACTTCAAGGATCACCCCTGCCCCTGACAACTGCCCCTCCTTTGTCCCATCAAGGCTCCCTTGATCCCCCACCCTCTTTGAAAGTGCCCGCTGTGGAGTGCTGTCTCAGAATTTGTTGAATGATCGAAGGAATTAATGAATAAGTGAATGTATTTTATTAAAATTCTAAAGGCATCGTTAGCTTTCGGATGCTTTGTTGTCTGAGTCCATTCGGGCGGATATAACCAAATCCCATACACTGCGTGGCTCATAAACAACTGGAATATATTGCTCACCGTCCTAGAAGCTAGAATCCAAGGTCAGGGGACCAGCAGACTCAGAGCCTGTATGAGGGGCTGCTTCCTCGTCCATAGACGACCATGAGGGTTCAACCCCCATGACCTAACCACATCCCAAAGGCCCCACCTCCTAATGCCATCACATGGGGGGTTAGGGTTCAGCGTCTGAATTTGGAGGGCACACAACATTCAGTCAATAGCACTTACTAAAGAAAATCAGCCGATGTCTTAAGATGTTCCATAGAATAACATTGCTTACACTTACATTAAAGAAGGAGTTGGTTGGCAGGTGTAAAATGGCTTTCTTGCTATTCCAGATCCTCACCAAGGATTCGGTGACCATCAGTGTGGATGGTGTGGTCTATTACCGCGTTCAGAATGCTACCCTGGCCGTGGCGAATATCACCAACGCCGACTCGGCAACCCGTCTTTTGGCACAAACGACTCTGAGGAACGTCCTGGGCACCAAGAACCTTTCCCAGATCCTCTCCGACAGAGAAGAGATTGCACACAACATGCAGGTGAGGCTGTGAGTCCCCAGAAATTCAAAGATGAAGTCAAGGGTTAGTGGTTGTTTGACAACTTTTGACTAATTCCAACTGGGGGGGATCACTGGCCTGCCTTTTTCTCTTCACAGAAAGGTTTTCTCAAACTCGATGGAAGGGAATATTTTTTACACAAATAGCTCATGGGTGAACAGCTCAGATGCATGCATTATATTTTTATTCCCTTCAGTGTAAGGTTTGTTTTTTTTTTTCCAGAATTAGCATTAACCTTTTTTCTTTAGCGTAATAATTCTGAGGCCATTCTGCAAGACCGTGTGGGTGTCGTTAAAGCTCTATTCTCTGCACGAGTCCCGTGACTTCCCTTGTAACTCATATGCGTCCCAAGCTTTCTAGAGTAATAGATTATGAATTAAACCTGACTTGTTCAAAGAAGATAAAGGACTAAAATCCGAGATCTTGTTATTTGTATAAACGTCCTTGTGTGTCAAATCTGTGACCTTAGCTGATGCGCACAACCACTGTAGGAAACAGAAAGGAAGGTTTCGTTCCTCCCATTGTAAAGAGACGAAGTGGAAGCGGGAAGAAGCGCTGTGGCTTACACGGAGTCACATTAGATCAGGAGCCAGCTGGCCACCTGCTTTTATTAGTGACGCGGGACTGGGATACAGCCATCCCTGTGGCTTTTGACCCACATCGGCACGGTTAAATAGTTGCAAGAGAGACTGAAAATAATCACGGTCTGGCCCTTTGAGGAAAAGTTTGCCAACCCCTGCATGAGCTTCTTAGTAATGGAACCAGGATCAGCTCCCCGGGGCCTCGGCCCCCGCAGAAGGTAACTAGCCTCTCTCCCGGCGCCCCCGCCAGCGCCCTGTCTGCTCCCGGCCCAGAGGTCTGCCGTCGGCCTCTGGGCTGGGCTGAGGATTCTTCGCTGGCCTTCTGTCTTCCAAACAGTGTACGCTGGATGATGCCACTGATGACTGGGGAATAAAGGTGGAGCGCGTGGAAATTAAGGACGTGAAGCTGCCCGTGCAGCTTCAGAGAGCTATGGCGGCTGAGGCAGAAGCGTCCCGGGAGGCCCGCGCCAAGGTAGCCTTGCTGTCTTGCCTTGTCTTTTTTTTCTTTTTTCTTCTCTTCTTTCTTTCTTTCTTTCCTTCCTTCCTTCTTTCTTTCTTTCTTTCTTTCTTTCTTTCTTTCTTTCTTTCTTTCTTTCTTTTTTTCTCTTTCTTTCTTTCTTTCTTTCTTTCTCTTCCTTCCTTCCTTCCTTCCTTCCTTCCTTCCTTCCTTCCTTCCTTTCTTCCTTCCTTCCTTCCTTTCTTCCTTTCTTTCTTCCTTTCTTTCCTTCCTTCCTTCCTTCGTTTGTTTTTCCTATTGAGTTCTCTTCTTAATTACAAAACAGTAAAACATTGTCGTTATAAAAATGGAAGTAATCCTAAAGCGTTGAGTCAAGTTGAAAGCCTCCCTGTCGCTTCCAGCCACATCCCCCCAGGGGCCACCACTCGTGACAGCTTAGTGTATATACTGGGGCTTTACCTGAGAGGGTGTTAGACTGCTGGCTTGTTTGTTTTACGAAAGTAGGGTCGTACCATACCTATTGTTCTCTGCCTTGCTCGTTTCGCTGAACAACATCCTGTGAGCACAGCGGTGCGTGCAGAGCCACCTCATTCTTCTGTGACTGCGTGTCCCACACTCTATGTTCCTGGTCCCCCACTAAGCACAAATTAACAGTTCTGACTTCAGAGCAGCTGGGCAGTCCCGTCAGTGTGCTTACCATTCATTCCTTCCTTATTTTGTTTCTTTCAAAGATTTTATTTTATTTTTTTTTCTAAGTCATCTCTACACCCAGCGTGGGGCTCGAACTCACAACCCCAAGATCAAGAGTCGCACGCTCTACCGACCGAGCCAGCCAGGCACCCCTCCTTCGCTATTTTTGTTTTCTCTTTCATTCTCTCTTTTCTCAGGATCTTCTTCCTCTCTGTCCTCTTAACTTTTTTTCACTCCTCTTTCTCTGATGTCTGCTTTTTCCCCTCTTTCTGCCTACCTCTGGAGCCCGCATGGATGCATGCCCCCTATGTGGGGTATCGAGGAAATATCTATTAATCTAACCTAGGAAAGAGGATTTCTGGAGCTAATACATAAGGACACAGGGATATCTCGCCAAACCCAAGGTTGGGAAGCAGACTCAAGTCTCCAGAGTTGGAGCCAGGGACCGCAGTGCGGTCAGGACTGAAGGGAGCTAATCATTCCATCTCCTGGGCCCCACCTCACTGCTGACAGCTTGAGGGCAGAGCATCTGACTCTCAAGTTTACACGCCTCCCCAGTTGAACACTAAAGGGGACAGACCAGCCTGCATTCCACATTCACAGCAGAGAGATTTTCTTTGGTCAAAATTTAGTCAAAAGGGCAAAGTCAGATATTAATAAGGTCCCACATCCCCTTGCGCGTATATGAATGGGTGGAGGAAGAGGGTCAGTTCTCATCAGAGGGGTTGCTGTGGACTCGACAGATCTCCCAAGACTCAAGGGGCAAACCAGTCTGTTGTTTTGTTGGAAAATAGTAGTAGCTGGAGATAATTGGCTAAGTGCAGAACCCTACCCTTCGAGTAGGAAGCCCTTTAAGCTGCAAATCAGGCACTATAATTTCTTAGCCAACACCGAATAGAATAGTAGCTCCTTTGACACACTATGCCCAGAATTTTCTACTAACCAGAATTGTTAGGTTTTCCTAACATGATAATTAATGCTTATGAGGACGACCTGGTAATACTGCAGAACCCTCAAGTGCTCTCTCTCTCAAAGTCATCACAGTTAGAAAACTAAGTGGTATTTCTGGTGACATTAAATATGCCCTGCTATAATCTAATGAGTATTTTGAAAATTAGGAATTGCTTTTACCTAGAATATGTCATTAACCAACAGCCCCATTTCCAAGCCATATCGAATGGAACTTATCATACATAGACGACTTAGAATGTCAGAGCCCGAAAAGTCCTTAGAGATTACCTTCAGAAGGTGACAAATAACCTGGCCCAGATGCTGCCCCTCCACCCTCCTATTCCCCTGCTGGTAATTAACCACAGCACTGTTTTCCACTGAGTCTAAGCTTTGACCTCAGAATCCTCCTATTGCCCTCCAGGTGACAAGCCCCAACTGCTTGGAATTGGCTCTAAAAATGAAACTTATTTGCCATCCCACTATTCTGATGAAAAAATTGAAGCCCAGAAAATTTATGTGATTTCCTCAAGGCCACAGAGTTGATGAGTGGCCGTAGAAATTAAAAATTGGAATTCCCCTCTGCTCCTCACTGCCTCCTCTGGGCTTCCCGTGATGCACGGAGCCTCTGTGCAGGTGTTTTCACCAGCTAGGAAAGAGAATCCCTGATAACAATGGGAAGAGATAGAGGAAGCCGGTTAGAATGCTGAATTACTGTGCTCCCACTTGGATGAGACCGTAGGGACCATCTAGAATATTCTCGTGGACCTGGGCACTGACTGTCTTTAAAACTAGGGTGAACACATAGCATCACAAGGAGTCTCTCCCTTCCGTAAAATACAGCAGCCCTGCAACCACCATAAGGCCAAAAATTCAAAATCATATATTCAGGTTCTCACGGAAAATAGGGAGTCTGTTTCTTCAATATATAAATTGTGAACGAAAAGGGTAGGAGAGCCTCTAGACTAAGAGACTTCAGAGAGAAATTCCTCAAGTTAATTAGCCATCAAGGAAATGCAAATTCAGATCACAAGCAGATGCCACACTAGATAATCACCAGAATGGTTCTAAAAAAAGAAAGAAAGAAAAGGAAAAGAACCGGGTGTGGGTGAGGGAGGACCTGGTGCTCTTATTTTGTTAACGAGACTGTAAATTTGGTGCCTCCACTTTGGAACACCGTCTGGTGGCAGCGTGTACCCGACAGAAAGGCCTGTACTAGAGTGTTCACAACAGCTTGTATTACCCTGAACTGGAAACTGCCCGCATGTCCCTTGCCGTTGAATGGATAAAGTATGCTTTATTCACACGAGGGAGCACCACGCAATGAAGAGAATGAACGTCCAAGTGCTCGCAAACATGGTTTGAGAGAAAGGAGCCGGGCACAAAAGAGGACAGATTCTCCCGCAAGCTTGACAGCACGTTAGCCGAACCTCTTTCTCAAGTGTTTAGACCCGCTCTTAATGGCTTGAGATGTAATACCTTTTCCGCTTGCATCCTTCCAGATTTCCATTCTCATAACTCTCAAAAGAAGGCCCGGCACGTGCTTTCAGGCTCATATTCCCGGGCCTAGTTATCTATTAATTGAGAGGGTGGAGTGCAGAAACGCAGATGCCCTTTCTGTGCCCTTCTCAGACCAGCCCGCCCGGGCTCTGGAAGGAGACAACAGTACCAACCTCACATACCTGAAAATGCCCGACTCGCAAGTGATGGTCTGTTGAGACGAAGTGTTGCTCGACATGGGGCTGCTGGGCGTTTGGCAGAGGCCCCACGCCCCACAGGTAGTTGGCTCTGCTTTCTGAGATCCCATTCACGGCATCTACGGGGCCTGTGTTTAGATGGATCCAGAGGTACTGCACCCACGTCTTTGCCAGCCTGCCCAGAGCTGCTTTTCCATTAACAACATGGCGTGCCTAGCCTGGTGGGTCCGGCTGCCCAGCCAAGAGCCTGTGCATTGACTGGTAGTGGGAGATGAGCTAGCCTTGCAGCTGGTCCTTGTCCAGACCAGGAAAAAGAAAAAAAGTGCCTTATCGGCCGAGATGACATGGAAAAAGCTAGAGCCTGCCGTTCTCGGGGCAGGGGCTTGTTTTGCATTCTGCACATACGGTGCCTGCCTTAGGGCACGGGTACGTGAGTCACTTTGAGTGTACCTGGTTCTTGCCCCTTCTCACACACCTACGTAGGACGTCCTGATAAATTAAGGTTTTTATCCTCTAAACTGAGTGCCTTCTCTTGGTAATACCATATCCGATAACCCCCATCTCACCTAATGGGACGACCCAGGCAACCGAAACCTAGAAACCCGGGCCCCCGCCTCTGTTCCTCTCCCTCCCTGTACCCAGTCAGCCTCCATACTGCTGACTTTCCTCCTGAATAGCCCCCCAGCCCATTCCTCCCTCCATCACCACTACCAGCAAATCGCCCTGGTCACTCTGAGGCTGTCCCACTAGCAGCTGTCCGTGTCTCCTCACCCGTCCTCAGGCATCTGTCAGTGTGTCTTCTCCAGCTAGATCTGATGAGGTTCCTGCTGGAAACTTCAGCAGCTTCCCACTGCCGACAGGCTGCAGACCAAGCATCCCTGCCTCCGCTTGGCCTTACACCATATTCAGCCACTTACATTTTTTTGGAGTACACCAGCTTTGTTTTATACCTCGGTGCCTTTCCATGTGTGCTGCCTGAAGTATTCTTTTTTTTTTTTTTTTAAATGTTTTATTTATTTACTCATGAGAGGCAGAGAGAGAGAGAGAGAGGCAGAGGCAGAGGGAGAAGCAGGCTCCCGGCCTAGCAGGGAGCCCGATGCAGGACTCGATCCCAGGACCCTGGGATCATGACCTGAGCCGAAGGTAGACGCTTAACCATCTGAGCCACCCAGGCGCCCTGCCTGAAGTATTCTTCTTCATCTTTGTCCAAACAGCAAAGCTTTCGTCCTGTCCTGTTCAACTTCTCTATCTCACCACCTCACCTTCTGCAAAAACTGCTTTCCTCTGAGGGCTGGCACTGTGCCTTGTATCCACCTCTGTCCACATCTGTCACGCTGGAACGAAGTGGTCTGTTTCCATGTCTGTGTCCCCTGCTTGACCAGTTGCTGAAGGAGGCGAGGGGGTCCACTCTCACCCCTAGCTCCTGCACAGGGCTTGACCCCTAGGCCCCAACATTAATGATATAAGTAAATGTGACTCCACTGGTCCTAGGACCATTGCTTCCGATTTTGACTCTCACCGGAGTATTATGAACCACGAATATTTTGAGATCCACGTGGAAATAACCTAGTGGAACTGCACGATTAAGCTGGAGGATCCTGGTATCTTCACCCCTCTTCTCCAACGATTATGAAGTAAAAGGAACTGCCTTCATTTGGCTTCCGAATCTTGTACGCATTAAGGCATAGGTGGATCCAAAAAATCGGGTCTTGACTTCCCACTTGCTATTCCTATACAATAGCCTCCATTTATACTTTCCACACATACTACAGCTTTCTGTCTTCCTAACAATGGCCCGAGGAGGCAGGTGCTGTCCCATTTTAAGAATAAGAAACCGGAGCTCAGAATGTTAAATAACCCCCTTGAGGATACTCAGCTGGTAAGGGTTTAGGTTCGAGATTTGAGCTCAAGCCTGTCTCACTCCAGAGCCTCCCCACCACCCCAGGGATGTTCAAACGTTTATGCTCATGTAACCTCTCAAAGAATTTAGAAAAACTATGTTCCCATCACACATTTTAAATAGACCTGTAAAAATTTTCATTTGAATTGATATATTTGGTTGAGCATATAATCCCTGGCATGTTTTAAATATTGACATTTTACACTAAACCTGTGAACATCATTCTTTTAAATGTATCCAGTGAAATTCAAATAACGTAATGACTCCATCATCTATTTAAAATATGTCAATAAGTTTTTCATAGTCGGGCATGTTTCACTGGGCCTTTTTCTCCTTGAACTTACATTTCCACTCCATCTCCTCCATGGATTTCTTTTCCTAATACAATATATTTCGTCATGAATTATTTTATTACTCTACTGCAACACATTTAGTATCGAAGTTAAAATTAATTCTTAAAAAATTTCCCGTGACTATAAGCAAGGCATTTAAATGTTTCAGAATTTCTCCTCAATATTTTTTTTTTTTTACTAGAAATGCTTCTCTTAACAAGGTGAAGAATTCATATCTTCGTAGCTGGCTATTACTTATTGCCAAAAGATTAAACATCAATTCTAGTCTTAACTTTTTCGTTTTTATAGATATAAGGAGTCAGAACTTTTGTTTACATAAATAAGTGGGTAGAAATGAAAGTTTTGTTTAAAGTCACGCCATGCAATTCTTTGCACTGCCTCTGAATTTATGTGCTAAAAACATACAGCGATCTTCATCAAAAAATATATATATTTTTAAAGATTTTATTTATTTGAGAGAGAGCACAAGCAGAGGGAGCGGTAGAGTGAGAGGGAGAAGCAGACTCCCCGCTGGGTGGGGAGCCTGACGTGGGGCTCGATACCGGGACCCCATGATCACGACCTGAGCCGAAGGCAGACGCTCAAGTGACTGGGCCACCCAGGCGCCACTCAAAAAATAATTTTAATGACCATCAGCTTTCAGTTCACTTCTGTAAAGTTCTCTTTCCTTTCTTAACAGTCAAAGAACTGGAAATCCATTTGACTTGCAAAAGGATTCATATCCAGTCGTTAGTCACTCTCTCAACCCCTACACAGTATTTTGAATTGTCCCTTTGTCCGGTCCCCTGAAGT
This sequence comes from Phoca vitulina, assembly GCF_004348235.1. Lineage (NCBI taxonomy): Eukaryota > Metazoa > Chordata > Mammalia > Carnivora > Phocidae > Phoca > Phoca vitulina. Next base: position 20,484,723 of record NW_022589724.1, on the reverse strand, counting down.
GTGCGAGAAAGATCACAGTAAAAGAGGATATCTTGATCTCAGGCACGTACTCAGGCAAATCAGATAGAGGAAAAAGGACAAATGGAAACTGGGTAACTAGAAATCGATTTCTTTTTTTTTAATTTTTTTTTTAAAAGACTTTACTTATTTATTTGAGAGAGAGAGAATGAGACAGAGAGCACAAGAGGGGGGAGGATGAAAGGGAGAAGCAGACCCCCCGCTGAGCAGGGAGAGCGATGCAGGGCTCGATCCCAGGACTCCAGCATCAGGACCTGAGCCTAAGGCAGTTGCTTAACTGACTGAGGCACCCAGGCATCCCTGGAAATCGATTTCTTAAAACCATTTTGGCTCGGCCCTGGAAGGTTTAACGTACATACCCGGGTTTGAAGACAGCTGCCTTTTTCTCCATTTTGACCACTCCTTGGTCCTGTCCCGTAGGTCATTGCAGCCGAGGGAGAAATGAACGCATCCAGGGCTCTGAAAGAAGCCTCTATGGTCATCACCGAATCCCCGGCAGCCCTTCAGCTGCGGTACCTCCAGACGCTCACGACCATCGCAGCTGAGAAAAACTCCACGATCGTCTTCCCCCTGCCCATAGACATGTTGCAGGGCATCGTGGGGGCAAAACAGTGAGCCGCAGAGGCCAACGCAGAGATGCGCCCGTCCCTTCCGGGGTAGAGCGGGGACCAAATCAGCCCTTAACCTGTAAGGAGAGAGGAGGGTGGGACCTCGACTAAATATTCCTTCCTCTTTCCTTTTCCGTATGTTGACTGCAAGGTTCTTAGAATGTGTAGTGATCCTAGCAACAGATGAAGATTGTTAGCTTGTAAATACTGAGAAAGAGAAGGTGCGGGGAGGGGACTAGTGATTTATAGAAGATAATTTCTTACTCGTTAAAATATTTAAAACTTCATATATTTAGATCATTATGTAATAGGTTAAATCCCCCTTCTTTTGACTTTTCAGTGGGTCGTTCTGCAACCTCTATCTGCAGCCAGGCCAAAGGCAAGAAAATAGGTTATAACCACCACTTGACGGCCTGGCTGAATAAATGCTTTGCAGAAAGCAGAGACCTTAGGCTACGACCAGCTTCTCTGGGCCACACGTGCCTTACTCCCGGGGAATCTTAAGGAAACATTCTTGCCATCTGTTTACTTTCTAATCCCAGGCCATGTTTCAAAATAATCCTCTCTCCAGAGGAGGCAATTTCTTGCCTGTATCTGTCAACACTGGAGGAAATGGTCAAGATCAGTGAGAAAGATGATCTTAACCCTTGAAAGACTTGTAAATCCACCGCCACAAAAATCCTTTAAGAATAATATGTTTCTTTTCTTTTTTTGCTCAAAACTTCTTTGAGCCTCTCTACGACCAAATGATTCCCCCGTGGTCTTTCAAACCAGCTAAATACTTGTCACAAAAGTGCTTTTTTCTCACTTTTAACTATTTTCATATATCAGGTTCTCAATAGTTTGATTTTTTAAATGACACTTTCTCTAAGTTCTATAAACAACTGTTTATATACCCATTCGAACAGCTTAAGGACTAATACTTTTTTAAAAAATGTCTTCAGAAAGCCATTCTATTTTACTGTCTGCATGCTATTAACTGTTGTACACTGTGAAATATTTTGGTTATCGGTCCCGTTCATTAAATACTATAAGGAATTCACAGTATATTGGGCACATAATAGCCAATGAGCTTGGCGAGACACTGTCAGACTTAGGATACACATACGGATCTCGGTCTTTTTTCTATTTGCAGAATCATCTTTTTCTGTCACTAATGTCGATGCCTAAAGAGGAAATGGTCAGCCCCTCTGAACCACAGTTGCTTATTTTGCAGTAATAGGAAACACCTTCAGTTTCGCAAATGCTCTTGAATCTGAGCAACCTGGCATTCTTCCTGTTGGTCCGAAAACCTGGCTGGCAACATTCCTCCCTGAGGAACTCAAGTTACTCATTTTAAATAATGCTCTTATCTCTTTGGTGAGGTGGCGACCCATAAGGACCAGGAAACAACCCCCTATCCTGGCTGAAAAATCTCTTCTCAGGCTTAGAGTAACCGTGCGTTCCGCTCCTGGAGTTTCCCTATTTGCAGATACCAGTCTTCGCCTCTCTGCCTCGTGGATTCATAGCCCAGTAGGGTGGGATTAAATTGCTTGAGAGGGAGGAAGCATAAAAGGGGTCTAGGGTGAGTGTTGGTGCAAGAGGTTTTTCCACATGGCCTCCCTTTCCAATGCTGTACATAATAAAGTGTGCACTTGTACTCATTTTCTTTGGGTGAGAGTCTGTTTCCGCCTGCATTTAGTGTCTGTGGACTTCATTTTTCAGAAGTGGCCCGGGAGATCCTCCCATCCTGGGCTGGCCGCGTTGGCTTCTTCGTGTGCTCTTTATGGGCCAAAAAAGGAGGAGAGCTTACAATCGTCCATCTGTCGTCTTTCTTGTCTAGGCTCCCTCTGGTGCACCTGCCCACATATTTTCCCTGGGGGGTTTGAGATCCATGGATACCCTGAATGCGTCGCTAGTTTAATTTCCCTTTGCTTTAATACAGACAGGACAGGAACTCCCTTCTGTCACCCAGTGGTCTGTCACATCCCCTGTGCCTTGCACACTGCCTGGCCCCAAGTACACAACCAGTACCCAAGGTCGGACACAGGATCCAAGCCCAGGCCGGCCTCTTCGGCTCCTGTCAGGGCCCACCACAATGACGTACACGTTGTAGATGACCGAACACAAGGTCACTTTTTTGAGGGCAAAAATTGTTAGGAAGAGAAACTATGTGGTTGATGTGATAGTGTTCTCAGTTCACCATTTTGCCTTTGAGAGAGATATAATAGGAAGTCCCAGCGACTCCGTAGCCTCAGGCAGCTTCCTTTCTCGGAGCACTGTGGAGCTCTGTCAAAGGCCACAGCCACCAATAAACTGAAACTGGCCAATAAACCACCTTGAATGGCACTAGAGGAAATGAATTCAGGGGCAGGTCTACTTGCAATTCGTCCTCCCACAAGTTTTCAGGATGTGAGCTGGCTCGTCTAGACAGGCCTCCACCTGCCTCTTATGGAAGGTTCTAGAAGCTCCAGGTGAAAATGCTGCTTTTGTTCCAGAACTCTGCATTTGTCAAGCTGATCACTTTGACTGTGAAAGTAACCCTTTGGGGTGAGGCAGGAGTTACAAGATCAGGTCCAAACCCCTTCGCATGGTAGTTGAGGTTCCCCTGGGCCCTGCCCACCTCTCAGATGGGAGGCCCAGCCCTCCCCAGCTGCTCTGGCCTTAGGGGCTGTCCCTGAGCATACCGTTCTCCCTCATCACTCCCTCTGTACTTGCACAGTCTGCCTGAAATGCAAGGAGCACACCCCTCCCCCCGCCCCCGTGTCTCACCTGGAAAATTCCTTCTCCACTCCCCTTGTCACCTCTGCGATGAATCAGAATCTCTGGAGGTAGGGCCCCGGGGGCATCTATGCTTTTAAAAAGCTCCCTGGGCGATCTGAGTGAGCAGCAGCTCTGGAAATGGCAGTGTAAACACACACACACCCTTCCTACCGTATAAACCTTCACACTGGCCTCTGTTCCCTGTCCCAGCCCCAGGAATGGGAGACTCCCTCTGTAACAGGTGGGGATCAGGAGGACAGGTGGCACGGAACACAATGGAGGAGAACGTGGGGAGAAAAGACCAGAAGGATAGAGGGGAGGGAAAGGGATCTGTTCCACAGCAGTTCCTTGCTCTGGTATGGAACATCCATGGCGAAAAGCTCTAGAAGAAGCTCATGGAAAAGTCTAAAAGGGATTTTGTGACACTCTGAGCGTGAGCAGGGATTCAGGGCCTGCGGGGGGGGACAAAGTGGGGCACAGAGGAAGTCCCTCTCCCACGGCTTTGGGAGCCTTCAGGGGCACCTTCTGTGACGGTAACTTCCGTAGCCGAGGAGATTTCTCCAAATAGCTTTGGGGCAGCAGAATGACTCACGGAAGGCAGAGGAAGCCAGGAAGGTGTGGGCAGATTAGTTACAGGGCATGACGGCTGGGAGAAGGCACCTTGTCCAGGCTTCTAGGCAGCGAATGCAAATGGCTAAGGGCCCCAGCTGCTGGCTTTGAGCTCTGTCCCACAGGTGCACCGAAGCCACGCCTCCTGAGGACGGTGTGGACTGGGGAGATAAGACACCAGAGCCGCTCCCGGGGGGCGCGCAGCTCCTTCCCTGGCTGATGGGACTGTGGCTCAGGAACACTTTGAATCAAACATATTTGCACCCCTGTGTCTACAGTGGTCTTGTTCACAATAGCCAGAACGTGGAAATGACCTGAGTGCCCACCGATGGATGAATGGATAAACCAGATGTGGTGTATACACACAATGGAATAGCAGTCAGCCACAAAAAGGAATGAAAATGTGATATTTGCTGCAAAACATATGAATCTTGGAAACATTATGCTAAGTGAAACAAGCCAGACACAGAGGGCAAATTTTGTATGGGAAAAGGCAAATTCATGGAGACAGAAAGTTGAATAAAGGTTACCAGGAGCAGAGAGGAGGGAGGAACGGGAGTTACTGTGTAATGGGCACACCATGTATGTTGGGGACATGAAAAAGGTTTGGGTACAGATCGTGGTGGTGACCTCACAACACCGTAAACGTATTTAATGCTACTGAATGCCACTTACGAATGGTCAAAATGAGTATTATATGTAGTTTACCACAATAAAAAATAGCAAAAATGGGACTACGATTAAAAAAGCTTTTCTTTTGGCGGTTTTGGGGTTTTTTTTGTTTTTTTCCTTTCGCTCAAGCATTCCCTGACAAGCTCTGCCAGACTTGCCTGGACTACACAGCCATCTGGGGTGGGCCCCCTCCCGATTCCCTTCCACACAGGCCGTTCCCCTGGAGCCATCTCTCTGCACGTCCCACCTCATCCTGGCATCAGCTTCTCGAAGGTCCAGGATTCACACCCAGCATGAGTGAAGCTCATCCACCGGTGCAAGGGCACAGGCAAGAAGGCCCCTCCCTGGGCACTTCCAGAAGAATCACCAGGACAGACGGAGCCGCGGCAGGCTCACACACTTCCAAAAGCTTTTTATTGAATTCAATTTTCCAAAAGCACAGATACTTGAGACAATTTTCGCAAGGACCCTGAATTTTCACGTGGCTGTTTTTGGCTATGGTAAAAACACACTCACACACACCAGAGAGGCCCTGCTCGCTGTAAGGTCTCCGACGGATGGACTGTTAGAAAAGGCACTGAGCGGGGACAGGGGTGGGGTCTCTCCTTCAGGCTGCCAGTTCAGCCATGGCCCTGTCCAAGGGGTCCACAGACCAGTAGTTGTCATCCCAGCCGAGGAACCAGCCCACGAAGGAGGGAGGCTCAAAGCCTTGTTTCACGATGGTGATGGGGGTCCGCCTGTCGCGATTAGCTGGGTCCGTCTCAATATATCGCTTAGCTGTAGATACACATGTGCAGGAAAAGGAAACCCCAGAAATCCTTAGTGACTCCTTCCCCAGGGAGAGGTGCTTCCGGGCGGGAGCTGCCTAGGCTTCTGGTCTTACTGTCTCCAATGCCCAGTCCCCACACTAGACCCCACCATCCCTTAAGGGCAATGACCCCACATGGCTCTCTTCCACCACCCTGCCCGCGAACCCCAGAAGGGACAGGGGTCACAGTTCAACTTCCTCCTTCACAAAGTTTATATCATTTCTCACTCCTGCTCTTCCCTACTGGGAGATAGTAAAGAACCAGCTTTAGGGTTCCAGCTCCCAATCAGATCTGGTCAGCTACTAGGGCTCCGGTCAGGAACTCCCCAGACCCATGTGGGAAGCTGTTCCCACCCCACCACAGGACACAGACCCACAGGCACACTCGGTCCTCACCAGAGCTCAACGCTTCTGTCTTCTCCTCTTCTTGAGAATCCTTTCCAACCCAGACAAAGACCTGGAGTGAGATGTGAAATGAGGCGGGTAGGAAGGTCCCGGCCACAGGGAGGGTCCGGGTGCTGGACGTGGGACACAGCCCGCAGCTGACAGAGCCCACAGACCAGGACTGGAAGGATCCGGAACCAAGTCTGCAAACTGGTGACCCACCAGCATGCTTCGTCAGCCCACCCACCATCACATGCTGGTCTGCGTCTTTTTAGACAAGTTTAATTACCAGCTTACATTAACATCTAGAGTTGCCAGTTCTCTTGAAAACTTGGAGGATCTGGCCTTCACCTTTGTGTGGATGAAGCTGAGCAGCAGCTCCCCTGCCCCCACTTCAGACGAGCAGTTCCAGTTTGCCTCGAGCCCCAGCAGCTCATGTCCCGCCCCCCATCCCAGCCCCTCACTCACTAACATTGCTGACCACGTGCATCAGGCACGGAGGTTGAGATCCCTCTCTAGAAGTGCACGAATGATCCCTCTATAGGGATCAGCAAGTGAGTGGCCAAACACATGCTCACAACAAATATGCCCTGAGCCTGCTACGTGCCATTTCTGTGTGTCTGGGCCGCATAGGCCTAAGGCTTGGAAAAAGTAGAAGTTTTGAGCTTGAATGCAAGTTTTGTAATACAAACATATTTATGCATCTCTAACGTATTTTAAAAAGCACCTGTCACTGATACACTGATATTAGACAATAAAACACCAGACTTGACTTCTCTTATCTACAAATGTGTTCCCTGCTGAGCTAGAAGCCCCTTCGTGGCAGGTACTGTGTCTATTTTGCTCATCATAGGACTCCAGCATTGTTCCTGGAAGACAGTGGGGTGTAGGAAATGCTGGCTGAGTGAATGAATAAGCAGATGAACGAACAGATTATGTAGCCAGGGGAGCAACTGGTGACAATAGCTGAAGGGCTCAAGCTGTGAACATTCTGGCACCGATCTTCCCACTGGGCATCCCAAGCAGAGGTAGTGGGGAGACTTATGCCTTTGGGGCTGCCATCTGTAACCGATAACTCTGATAGGAAGGGTTATTGACTGCCATCCCCACGAGAACGTAAGCCCCGTAAGGGCAGGGGAGTGTCTGCTCTATCCCCAGCATCCGGATCAGTTTCTGGCACGAAGCAGGTGCTCAGTTAATATTAGTCGACTGAATGGCTCCATCCCCATCCGGTCCTACACAATAGTCTTCCCTAGGAGAAGAAGCAGAGAGCTCAGAGCCTTCTAAAACAGAAGGAGATGCAGTCTGAAACTTCCAGGTGTCACTCTGTGGACAGTTTATGCCTGCATATGACATGCTAAATTCAAGTTTCTTCATCAATAGATTTAAAGTAAGAGTTCACACTCCGCTAAGGCCTGGGAGAGAATGCTGGTCATCTGATTTGCATTTATATGGTACTTTGCAGTTTGTGATGTGATCTAATCTACATCTCATCTTAGTGAATGAGGCAAGGTAGGTACCATCAGTCCCATTTTGCAGAGGAGGAAATGGAGGCCCAGAAGGGGGAAGGGACTCAACTGCAGCACGGGGACCTTTCCAGTAACACCTGGCAACTGATCTTAGAGCTGGATGTCTAGCTCCTCCCACTCCCTCAGCCCAGACAGCCTACACCTTCTGTCCTTCACCCACCTGGTCCCAGGTGTCCAGGAGCATGACGTCATCTGTGGCCAGGTCTTCCTGCATGAGCTCTCCAGGAACCTCTTCGATCTGGGAAGGAATAGAAGGGGTTAATGAAAGCTCACCAGCCCTCACTCCCCCCAGGCTCCTTCCCCTGGCTGGGCTCACTGGGTTTGCACCCAGGAAGGAGTTGCTCCAGCCGGCAGGGGATCCTTCCTCCGTGCTGTCCGCCTCCCCATGGGGGATGGGGGAGCAGAGGCAGAGACCTCCGCGGGGGCTCACCACAAAACGTCCGATTTTGTTGGAGCAGGCAAAGAGGCGAGGAGGGTGGGCGTCCATCTTCTTGTCCTTCAGCCGCGGGGACGTGCGGTAGACAGCCTTGCCGCCCAGGGCCTCCCAGAAGCTGTCTGTGAGGGGAGACCACAGCAGTTGGTCCCCTGACACCACCTCCCCCAGCACGCTCATCAGACCCCGTGGTAAAAACCCTGCCCTAGAACGACCCAGTGCTCTCAACCCCCCTCCACCCAGGGGACCAGAGAGGGACAGGGCCTGAGGGAATCTGAAGGTGATGAAACAGAGACCAGAGAGCCGACTTGGCAGCATGCACACAGGCAGGACTACCTCTGGCTTCTGAATAACGACAGCACTGCGGGCTGGGGATAATTATCCTTGCTCAACAGACAGGGTGACGGAGGCTCAGAGAGGGTAAGCCACTAACGCAACATCACACAGCTAGTAAGTGGGAAAGCCAGGGTACAAATCCTGTCTGGCTCCAACCCACCCCAACCCCCCTGATTCTTTCCACTACACCTGCTCTGTCCACATGTGGCTATTTAAGTTCATTAAAATTAAATACAATTAGACATTCAGTTCCTCATTCTCATTAATTCCCAGGAGCCATATTTCAAGTGCTCAGTAGCCACATGTGACTAGTGGCCACCATATTGGACCTGGGCAGGTATGAACATGTCCAGCCTCTCAGAAAGTCCCACTGGACAGTGCAGCTGAAGACTGAGCTGCTCCTCCCCACTTCTACTGAGCATCAGGCGGGAAGGAATGGGCTCATAGCAAGAGCAGAGAGACTGAGGGCTGGCGTAAAGAAGATGTTCCCACCTATGTTCGGGAAACAGAGCAGGCTTGTGGCAGTTCTATCCTTGGAGATTCTGAAGATTAGGAGAGGCTGCTACTCCTGCCTGTCTTTCAAGGCTTCCTAGCAAGTGACCACCTCTTCCAGCAGCCCTCCTTGAATGCCCCAGCCCACACTGAACTCTCCTTTCCCGTAGCTCCTGAAGGCCTCCCTCTCACTGACCATAGCCCTCAACCTGCTTTTCTTGAATACTCCTTCGGGGACAGGCACTAGAAGGGGTGAGGATCCAGAGCCCCACCCCCCAAGCAGGAAGAAGGGAGGGAACCTAAGAGCTGCAGTCCCCAGAGGGCAGCAGGCCCCTCCGCCCCCAGCTCCTACCTGGCTCACTGCCTTCTGCCACCTGCACAGGTTGGACCCGCAGGACCCTGAGCAGCTCCCGGGCCCCCGTCTTCTCCGCCTCGCTGGCGCCGGCACCCACCCACAAGTAGGCGGCCGAGGGAGTTTTCAGGACAAAGGCATCATTGGAGTTCAGCGCACCAGCCTTAGGAATTATCTGGGAAGGCAGTGCTCGATTAATCAGAAACCAGACCAAAAGTCCTCAGCCCCCTCCTTACTGCCCAGGAGACCCTGCAGCAGGACCAGCTCTTAGGTGGAGACTTGGAAGAGCACCCCCATCACAGCTGAGAGCACAGACTTTGGACAATGAGGGGCTTAGTTGATTCCCATGATTCACTAACGTGCTGTGGCTCAACATGGTCATTCCAGAATTCTGGGCTGCATTAACAGAAGTTGAGTGCCCAGAACAAAGGAGGTGATAGTCCCATTCTCCTCTAGGCTGCTCTGAGCATCCTGTAGGATTATGTTCAGGTCTGTACCTTCTGCCATAAAAGGGACAGAGACCACGTGGCATATAATCAGGAAGTGTCCAGATAGGTGAAGAATGGACTACCTGTTAGGTAGTGAACTTTCCATTATGGAAGGTATGCAAGGAGCCCCAGGCATCCCTGAGACATGAGGAAGTCTAAGACATACAATTCTGCTTGCCAGGCCTGGGAAGTTACAAAAAGCTCCTTCTTAACTCCTGATCCAACCGCCCCCTCCCCCAACCAGTCCTGTGCCCAGACATCTGCCCATCGAGCATGGGAGGTTTCAAGTAGGCCAATCCCTCCTGGGGTTCAGGGCCTGGGCCTTACCTCAACGGCTCTGGTGGCTCCGGAGCTGCTGGCCCGGACCTGGAAGAGGCGGGTACTGGCAGGGGCCATCTGCCCGCCCTCACGGGACGTGCCACCCTTATAGATGATCATAGGTTTCCCGCCAAACAGGCTCATGAGGTGGGCTGGCTCCTTGCCTTGGACCACACGACTCTGGCAGGGTGACAGGACAGCAAGTCAGGCAAGGAGAGTAGGGGCATTCGTCCTTCTGTGCGGCAGCAAGCTCACCCCCCAGCCCAGCCACCATGGCCTAGGCCCATCCTCCAAACAAGGCCAGCACGCAGGTGTCTGCACGTGGTGGAGCGCATGACCCCACGGCACACGGGAGCTGGGCGGGGAAATGGGGAGTCCCCGGGAAGCTGGAGACAACGCCACTGCCTCACGTCCCCCGGGCACTGCCTCGGCTGCCCTCCCTTCCCATGAGGACCTGCCTTGCTGACCCTGAGTCTAGTCCAAGAACAAAGAGAACCCATGTTTGCAAATATTCCCTTAAATAGAAACACATGGGTTGTTCGTGGACATTCTTCCAGAATGGTGACGTCAGCTCAGGGCATGAAAGACGGCAGAGGGGTGAGAATAGAGCTTCTAGACATGGACAGACCCCTCTTGCACAGCCAGAGGGACCTCTTAAACCTATAAATCCCTTCACATCACATTTACCAGGGAGAAATATCCCCTTGTTCTCAGGGTTAAGGTCAATCCTCACCATGGCTTCTGGGTGGTCTGGCCCCTCTGCGTACCTCTCGAGACTTCTCTCATGGCACTCGGTCCCTTGGTCTACTGCTCAATGCCCCCTCCCACCTCAGTGCCTTTGCATATACTCTTCCCTCTGCCTGAAATGTGCCTGCCCAATTCCTACTCACCCATTGGGTCCCAGCAGAAAAGTATCTTCCTAAGGAGGTCCTTGTCTAATCCAGTTAGATCCTCCCAGGGATCTATTATGTCCTTACTTAACACACATGTAACTGGGGACTATTATGGGGGCCAGGTATGGCTCTAAATGCTTTACTAATATTAACTCTTCATCTGCAAGGCAATCCTGGGGCAGAGAGAGGATACTTTGAGACTACACAGGTACAGAGAGGCTAAGTGACTCATTCCTGGTCGCCCAGAGGTAAGACAGGATTCACAGGTAAGACAACAGGCTGCCTCCACATCCGCCCTCTGACTGAGTGGCCACACTGCCTCTCCTGAATGTCTGAACATCTTTCTCCTCCCCACACTACAAACCGTATGAGCGCAGGGGCGCGACCTGTGTGTTCAGGGCTGCAGATGGTGTTGGGCACACGGGAGCCCTGCATAAATGTTTGTGGGGTGGGTGGACAGTCAGCTAGAGGAGTGACCCCATGGACGAGGTGCAGGGTGGGGCCCAGTGGGGCGCTGGGCTGGCCTCACCTGCACAGGGGACCCCCCGAGCTCCTCATCCAGCTGGGCAGTCAGGATGGCAGACGCAGCGACCTCATCCTGCGTGGACTGGGCACCCTGCCTGAGAGAGGAGGTGATACTCAGCACCGAGGTTTGCACAGAACCCAGAGTGTCTCCCTGGTCCCGGGCCTTGAGAAACCCACACGCCACAATCCCAGCTCAGCACCTGGCCTTCTTCTGAGATCCGAGCAAAACCAGTGGTCTCTCTTATCCTAAATGTGCCCTGTGGGGGGCCAGCGGGCTCATCCCAGGCAGAGCAGCCACGAGGGAAGGTGCCCTGAGATGCCAAGACAGAGAAAGGAGGCCAGGACATTTCTCACAGGGGAGAGACAGGTCAGAGAACAGCAAGTGGGACATGAGCCCCTTCGCAGGGAAAAGACATCAGTACTCATAACCTCATGTGAACCTGCTCAGAGAAGTCCGTGCAGATGTCCCCCAAAAGGATCCAAGCTGCTCGCCCTGAGAGGGGAGATTGGGCAGGGGCTTCGCTTTCCACCCCACCTCTTCCTATACTGTCCAAATTTCCCATAACTAATGTGTTATCTATAGAAGCAAACAAAATCTGACAAATCGAGTTGAGGATGCAGCTACCGTTTTTTAAAAAAATGCCTTCTTCTGAATTTTGTACTATGTGTATGTATTACCTAGTCAAAAAAAAAAAATTCTTTGAAGCTGCTTTTAAAAGTCTGACGTTGTCAAATGGAGAGGCGTTCTACAAAATAACCCACCGGCACTCTTCCAAAGTACCAAGGTCATGAGAGAAAAGACTGAGGAGCTGTCACAGATTAGGACTTGGTGATTAATCACTGAGGAGGCATGATGGCTAAGTGCCATATGGGATCCTGGGTTAGATCCCAGGCCAGAAAGAGGACATGAGTGGGGCAACTGGTGAAATCCAAGGAAGGTCTACAGATTGGTAAATAGTATTGCATACTATGTTAATTTCCTGGTTTTGATCATTGTACTCTGGTTAGGTAAGATACGCACAGGGAGGGAGATGTGTAATGGGTACATGGAAACTGTACCATGTTTGCAACTTTTCAGGAAGCCTCAAGTTATGTCAAAACAAAAAATTTAAAGAGGAAGACATCCAACCATCATCACAAAGTTTTGAGATGGTATAGTAAGAGCAATACAAGTTAAAAATATACTGAGATACTGTCTTATCAACGATAAGGTTGACAAACATCCAAAAGTTTGACAACATAGTCCACCAGTGAGGCCATGGGGAAACAGACTCACTCGTGCTGCTGGGAACGCAAAATGCTACAAAGTCCATCTAGGGAAACTGGGCACCATCTATCAAAATGACAACTGCATTTAGTCTTTGACCCAGCAATCCCACTTCTGGGAATTTGCCCTACAGACATTTTCCTACACATTCAAATGATATTTGTTTAAAGGTCACTAATCATAGCAATGCTTGTAATAGCAAAAGACCGGAATCAATCCAAGTATGCATTCACAAGGAATTTGTTAAACAAGCAACAGTGTAGCCACACAGCAGAATATTATGCAGCTGTAAAAGAAAAAAAAAAAAAGAACAAGGAAGTACCCTACGTACTGACATGGGTCCATCTCCAGGAAGTACTAAGTGAAAAAAGCAAAGTGCAGAACAATATACACAGTATGCTATCCTTTGAAGGGTAGGGAAGGGAGGTAACTAGGAATATAGTCCTATTTGCAGGAAGAATTACTGGAAGAATATATATAAAAAAACAAATGAAAGCTGTTACAGAGGGGTGGGGATTGGAGAATGGGGTGAAGGGGGTTGGGATGGGAACAAGATTTCTCAACAGATACCTTTTTATTATGTCTTGATTTTTGAATTTTGTGAATGCATTGCCCATTTTAATGGAATTAAAAAAAATTTTTTTTAAGAGAATTTTTTTATTATTATGTTCTGTTAATCACCATACATTACATCATTAGTTTTTGATGTAGTGTTCTATGATTCATTGTTTGCTATAACACCCAGTGCTCCATGCAATACGTGCCCTCTTTAATACCCATCACCAGGCTAACCCATCCCTCCACGCCCCTCCCCCTAGAACCCTCAGTTTGTTTTTCAGAGTCCATAGTCTCCCATGGTTTGTCTCCCCCTTCGTTTGGAATTAAAATTTTTAGATTAGAAAACACGTGGTAGGTACAGTGCTTGGTGTGGAATTGTGGGAGGGATCTTCTGTTTGCTTCTCCCTACTCACTGCATCTCCTACAAGGGACATGTCATATTTTTGGAAGAACGGTTTAAACGTTGTTACGAGAAATAAGACAAGAGGCATTGCCTCAAGGATAGGAGCCCTCCCTCACAGTGTGGCCATTCCACTGCAGGCCTCTCACCCCATGCCACGCTCAGGGCCCAGTCGGAGCCCCCCCCACATCCCATCCCCCAGCGCATGACCCCACAGCCTCACCAGTTGTAGATGATCTGTCCCTGACGGCCACCGTGACGGTAGTTGTACAGAATGATGTAACTGTCCCCACCGTAGAACTGCCCGTACGTGGAGGGGTCCACAGGCACTTTGTTGGAGCCTTCGATTCTCCAGATCTGCCAGGACAAGGCCAGGCTCAGACGTGGTGCGGTTCCCCCCACCCAGACCCCCCCAACTCAGGCCAGTGGGGAACCGCGGGGTGGTGGGTCAGGGTTACACAACAGGACAAGCTTTTTATACATGGCTCCACTTGGGCTCAGGCTGAACCTAAAGAATTTGCCCCAATCACCGAGCCACTAGGATTCAAACCCCGGATCCTTACATGACACCCCCACCCCACCCCGTAGTTCCTCCTCGGAGTGGTCAGCACAGGCATGGGGAGCTGCACGGTGGTATTTAGGCCGTGCTTTCAGCGAGGGTAACACAGTGAGTGCCCACCTCCAAGTGTCGTGAGGATCAAGTGAGTTTACTCTCGAAAGTCCAGCACCGTGCCTGGCACAGGGAGACGACCGCCGTGTAGCTGGCAGCCACTCTCATTATTAGAATTATGATTGAGGTGATTATTAGCGATACGGTCATCGGCATCGTTAGGGAGTTATCTGGATTTTACAGATCACCTCCAGAAGCAGGGGCATCCCTAGGTGACCTCAGAATGACCCTGCTGGCACGTGTCTTCCCAGAGCTCCAGTGACAGTTTTCCCAAGCGGTCATGAGGTCCTGCAGCGCCACCTGGTGGTACTTTGGAGACACTGCGCCCTCCAAGACCAAGAATCTCCAGACCTTGAAAATTCTAGGTGAGGGGTGGGATTAAACCCCATTTTATAGGTGAGAAGAGTGAGGGTCACTCAGCCAGGCTGCCAGAGCTCTTTTCACCTGTGCTACCCTGAACATTTTTACTGCATCCTCCCCTCCCACTGAAGTATGAATGAGTGATAATTATACCAACGGCAAAAATAAGAATAAATAAAAATGAACACTTTTGCTGTTTCTATCATGTAGAATAGAAACAAACAAGTAGACTCTACTTCATAAACATCTCTGAACCCCAGGCCCCACCTCTCCATCTTCACCGTGACCTTCCTGGGAGCCAGGCTGTCTTCTCTCACCTATACTATTACAACCACCTCCTCATAGGGTCTCAACCTTCATTTTCCTGCCTCTAATCCATTTTCAAAGCAAGTTTTGAAAGCAGAGAATTGAGCTTGTTGCATGTCTGCTTTTAAAGCAAGAAAAAGAAAAAACCCTCACTTGCACCCACTGGTTATGGGATCAAGTCCACGGTCCTGGACACGGCATCCAAGGCCCTTCCTTGAGGATGCAGTCAGCCTTACGCTCTTGGGACAGTTCCCTGCCTGGAATACCCACCATTCTTCCTCTCTGGCAGCAAACTTTGACTCATCCTCTGAGGCCCAACAGAAGGGTCCCCATCTCTGTGAAGACTGTTCCGACCACCCCACCCCTTTTGCCCTTTCTCTGTTCCCATAATCTGTGTGCTCGCCTCCAATCTTCCACCGATAGCACAGGTCTGAGCAATCAGCTGTTGCTGTGCTTGCACCAGGCACTCCTTGCTGGCAGGGTGACGTCTGAGACACTTGGCCTGGGGCCTGGCAAACAGTAGGTGCTTGGGGTCTATTGGCTGTAAAAATTAACTGAGGCAAAAGAATCCCAACCACCAAGACTGTGGTCAAAACCTCATAGAGGAAGGGCCTCAGGGAAGCAGGAGGCAATGCGTGAGCCAGAGGTGCCTGGGAGGGAGCACGGGAGGGGCCTGGACACCCCCACGCAATCCCCCAGGCACCTGTTTCCGGCCCGAGCCGTCGTCATCCATGCTGTGCTGGGCTGCCATGGCAGTGGACGTGTGCAGGGTGGCAGCATCGAAGGGTATGCGCTCCACATTGGCGATGTGGCTGGAGAGGTAGGCCAAGCCTGGGCCATCTGTCTGGTCTGGGTCCCGCCAGTTCTTGAAGAACTGCTTGAACAGTGGGGTCTCGCCACCCTCAGGAAGGACGGAGACCTGGACAGGTGAGGGAAGAGCAGGATGGGGCCGGGCTCAGGTCCCCCTGAGGACAGGGGCTGCCAGGCAGAGGTCCTCGGAGGAGACTCAGACACCCAGTCCGCACTGAGGGGGGTAGGGGAGGCCCACCCCGTCCCAGCCCCACCCCACCCGACCTGGACCTGTCCTCACTGTGCGGCTTGGCTCCAAGGCTCACCTGGGTCTGCCTGGGGTAGTCCATCTTGGAGATGAAGTCGGAGGCCGTTTTGAGGGCAGCCTTCCTTTCCTCCATGTTGGCCTGCTTGCCTGTCGGCAGGTGGGGGGTGAGGCACCCGGGGTCAGTGCTATGTCCTAACGTCCAATGGTCCAGGGGAAGCAGCAGCCGAACTTCCCTCCCTATTCTGCTGATGCTGCAGACAGCCAAGACCAGACCCCTCCCCCCAGAGATGCCTGCTCCTAGAGCCCCTGGGGGTCCAGCTGGGGGTCCTAACTGATGGTAGTAACCACAGCAACCATTGTGGTCCATTTACGGAGCACGTACTCTGTGCTCAGAACTGTCCATAGCTGATTTCATTTAATTCACACAATGACCCTTTGTGATAAAGATCATTATTAACTTGTCCCACTGACATATAAGAAAACCAGGGTCTTAGAGAGGTTAGCTGACTTGTCCAAGGCCACACAGCAAGAGGGAAAGCTGTGACTTGACTCTGAAGTCCACACACCACACCCTCGGGCCCGCTTCCTGCTCCTAGGCCACCTGTCCACAGTGGGGGCCTCCTCCCACTCCCCAGTCTGAAGTTCACGCCAACCTGAGAGCCTCCCCGTGCCTGCACAGCTCCTGGCCAGCAGGTGCCAACCCGCAGTCCCCAGCCTTCCTACTGCCAAGGCTGAGGGGTCCAAAGAATAATAATAATAATAATGGCCATAAGTGCTCAATCTCTCTCTTCCTCTCTGCCCTTCTCTGTGCACCCCCTGCCTCCCTCCCCCTTCTGTCCTCGTCCCCAGGACTAATGGTAGAGCATCCAAGCAGGACGCTGATGGGTCCTCTCAGAAGCATCTGGGCCAACGTTTTCCAAGAGCCTCTCATAATCAATCCCACAGGACATTCCCCACAGATTCCATGGACCCCTAGCACAGCATTTCCCAAATAGAAACCAGATCACTTTTGTGAAAAGCCCCAATATACATTAGCAAGTTAAAGGTTCTTAAAAGGCCTGCAGTAAACAAGCCTGTTAACAGTGTTGCCCATAAACTTATTTGACCACAGAAATATACACTTTTTTTTTTCTTTACAGGCTGCCAATTAGCCTCTGAGAGAACTGGTGTTATAACATACCTGGGAAACACTGGTTTTAGCCCAAATGGGAAATCTGAGGCCCAGAGAGGGTAAGTCAAGTGCCCAAGATCACAAAGCGAGTCAATTATAAAGCCACTGCCTTCAGAACAAGACTCGATTTCTATTCTGGAGCCTGCCGTGCCCCAGGGTGCCTGCCACACACACTCTACCCTCCCAGGGCTGTAGGAGCTCCCACGAGGGCCTGGGGGCTGTCAGAAACCCTTCCCCTGCCCCCAGTACCTTTCCAGACAAAGATTTTCCCATCTCTGCCATGGTCCAGGATGAAGCAGTCCTCAGACCTCAAGGCCCCCTGGGCGAAGGGGTTCTCATCAGCCACGAGGGAGACCGACATGGTGCCCGCACCATTGGAGACCTGAGGGGACGAGGGACGGGAGGCCCAGAACATGAGTGACCTCCACCACTTTGGCCTGCCCCGGTGGGACCCCCAGGCTGACACATGGGTTGGCCCACATCCCAGCTGCCACCCCAAAAACACGGGAGAGTAACACCCAGACCCACGTCCCCAGGCTCTGAGGTACACTCAGGTTTTCTTTCCCCTTCTCTGCTTTGCCAAAAATCACACCTGAAACCCACATCACGTGTAACGTGGAAACTGCACACAGAAAGGGAAGTGGGGTACGACGTGCACGTGCAGGTGGCCGAGGAGACAGTCAATGTCATCAGTTAAAAAAAAAACAAAAAACAAAGGTAGAAAGATATAAATGCAGATGCAGTGTGGTATCCTGGATTGGAATCGGGAATGAGAAATTGGGGAAACCCGAATCAAGTCTGTTGTTTAGTTAACAGTGTTGAACCAGTGTCAGTTTCTTAGTGTTGACAAACGTCTCTGGTTATGGTAAGATGTTAAGGAAAAGCCGCATGAAGGATATGTGGAAACATTCCATCCTATCTTTGCAATTTTTCTGCAAACCTTCAAATTATTCCAAAATGAAAAGCTTTCAGGAAATTAAAATGAAAGTGTGCCATGCTAGTCAAAATTCAAAACACTGACAATCCCCAGTGTTGACAAGGTTCCAGATAATCTGGGAGCCCTTCCAGAGTGCAGTTTAATAATGTATCAGAACTTTAAGTAACAAACGCTCTACACTTACTGAGTACTTACTATGCACTGGGCACTGTTCTGAGCAATTTGTATAATTTAATAATTTATGCCATTGTAGAACTCCTTTAATCCTTGCAGCAACCCTGCGATAGTCCTACTAGTGTCCCCCATTTTATTCACAAGGAAACCAGGGCACAGAGAGGTTTAAGTAACTGAACAGCTAGAAGGCCATCCTGGGATTCGAAGCCAGGCAATCTGACTCCAAAACTGGTATTTTCAATCACTGACTTATTATTCAGGCTTTGACCCCAAAATCCACGTCTGGGAACTTGCCCTAAGGCTTTACTCAGCACAAGTGCACAGAGAGGGACTATTTGCAATCAGAAAGGGTGGATACATCCTAGTGTCCATAAATGTCTGTTGAGATTCTTACATTCATAAAATAGAATACAACAGAGATACTACACAGGGCCATCTAGATCACTGTTGCAGAAAGATATTCCTGGCCACGCTGAGAGGGAAAAAGAAGGTCACAGAAAAGCATGAATACTTTGGATCCATTTACACCAAACAGAGATGGAAAAGTGTGTAATTAGATACAGAAAGATGTAATCTGGACCTTCTTTCACTAAAATGATAGCTGTGTAACCATGGTAACCCTTAAAAAGGGTACGGGAGAGGCTGGTCTTTTAAAAATTGAGTTTTGTTACTTTTATAATTAAAACATTTTAAAAATAGTACTTGTTATCTTAAACTAGTGAAACTTCATTGACTTTAATTTTCTTTTTATGCTCTGGAGTATTGCTTACTATTTTCTTCAATGAATATACATTTCTTTATAATCAGAATAAAAATCAATGTGGTGTTTCTTTGGAGGTGATGGAAATCTGCACCCCATTTTGTTGTGATTTTACCACAAATAAGCTGAGGGCTTGACACGAGTATCATGGGCTAGGCCGGGCTTTCACCCAGAGCTCAGTCATGAGGCCAGAGTTCCTCAGCTCAAGCTCAGCCTGAGTTTTAAAAATCACAAGAAATAAATTATAACTAAAGTAACTACACACACACACACATACACACACTCCCATTTCTATAGTATTTCCCCAAGTATTTTCCTAAACATTTTCCCATGTTTTCTCTGTGGACTCCTAGAAATCCTGCAAAGTTGGCCTTACTGTCCTACTCCCCACCCACTTTACAGATGAGGAAACTGAGACCTAGAGAAAGACTACGTGCCTCTCAAGACCACACAGATGAGCATGATGTAAATGTGTCTACCTACAGTTGATCAAATTCTCTTATTCCTGGTGTAGGAAGGCAAAGGAAGTAGCTGGATGTCCGCTGGAGACATGTGGGAGCCGAGCCCCCGCCCGAGGGTGCTCTGCTTCGGGTCCCATGGCGGCAGAGCTCGGGAAGACCAAGTCCCCCGCCTCCCTGTCCTGACCCCACACCCAGGGAACAGAGCAGTTGAGGCTCACCTTGTAGAGCTTGGCCAGCCGGCGGTTGGCCGCGTCCTCCTTGGCTGTGTCTTCCGTACCTGCAGGCAGAGCTGGCTTAGGGCCCAGCACCTGCAGGAGATGAGAGGGGGAAGAAAGTCCGGCCTTGACCGCAGGGAGGGGCCTGGGCTCCTCAGAGAGCTCCCTCCCCGGGCAGGCAAGGACCCTCTGGGCATCCACCGTGACACCCTCCACTAAGGGTAGGACCCCCTCCAGAGACGTCCTGCATCTCTTCACATGTCTCCTGTGTGCGGGTCTCAACCAGAGCTGCCTGTCAAGTCCTTCCCTCCCTGTTGCCCTGTCCCCGGGAGCTCCGTGAGAACACCCAGCTCCTCCACCCCCAGCACAGGCCTTCAAATATTCACGCTCCCATTTCCTCCCAGGCTTTCTCAGAATGATAAACACCTTCCCCCACACGCCTTTAGGTGATCCCACTTAATGCTCACACCCACGAGGCACCGATGATCACTCTCCTTTTAGAGGAGGAACCTGAAGTCCAGAGAGCTCAAGTAACTTGTACACACAGCTATGAGGTAGCTAAGTCAGAATTGGAACCCAGATCCCTGTGATTTCACAGCCTATTTTCACTCTTCCATTCTGGGCTACTCCAGAGTCAACAGCCCCAGCTACTGCCGCTTCCAAGCCATGGTTGGTGTCCAGGCTCCTCCCCATAATAACCTTCTGCTCTTCCTAAAAAGTGGAACTCAACGCCCCCAGACAAGTAGGAGCCAAAGGGCATAGAGCAGAGCTTATGGTCTCCTCCTTTTCCTGGTGAATTCTGCCTCTATTGATATGTCCTCAAAGCACAACGGGGGGCAGTGCCATCCTGCAGTTGCCTGAATGGGCCATAAATCACTAGGAACGATCAGAAGAGGAAAGAGGGGATTGGGTCAGTTGTCTCTTTCTGATCTGGCTCCAGTTCCAGGATTGCTCTCAGAAGATGCCATAACCCTCCTCCTCAGCTCCTTTGGAGAACCTGGCCCTCCCAGCTGGAGGGTGTGGCTCACAACCCCAGAAGGCACCAGGCCCTGGGATTCCAGCCCCACCTCTCCGCAGAGTCTGGGAACTGTCTGGGAAGTTGCTCTTCCCCACTCTCTGAGGAGTCCCAGCTTAGTGGAAAAACAACTTCGCCTCACGATTGCCCAACCGATGGAGGGACAAAATGAGCATCCGAGACTGACGCTCGGCCCCACCCTGCACCCCCGGGATGTGGCCCAAATACCTGGAGCATCGCCTCAGGCTCAGCGCCCTCCTCCGACACGTACACTCGGGCCCGGCCACTCCGCTCGTTGTCCCGGATGCCCTTGGACACCTGTGTGGCCTTCAGCCTCTCAAATCGGTTGCTGCTGGAGCCACACCACTGGTAGATGTCCTGTAGGGCGGGGACCCTGTGTCAGGCAGCGCCCCAGCCTTCCTATCAGCCCCCCCCAGTGACACGGCCAGGAGGGGGTGTGTATGCCCACCTCGTTCTCGGCCTGCCCACGAGGCTGATGGGGCACGCACATGCCCACACCCAAGCACAATGGGCGTGATCCGTGTGCGCCAGGGTGTGTGACTGCACAGCTTGGAATGTGCATAAAAATGTCTGCCGGCTGGTGGGAGCGGAAATGGGCTCAACCGTTTTGGAAAACCATTTGGCGGTAGCTACTAGAGCTCCATGTACCACTATCTTTGACAGCACCCCCCCAGACGCGCACTCCACGGAAGTGCATTTGCACATGCCCCGGAAGACCCATGCAAGAACATTCAGGGGGGCACGCCTGGAATCGCCTCAAACCAGAAACTCTTCTGAGTGCCCATAAACAATAAAAGCATAGATAAATAGGAGCACATCAGCCCAGTTCAGTGTGACATAGCAAGGAGAATGAACAATCTATAATTAAATGCCATATGGATAGATCTCAGAAACAGAATGTTGATCAAAAGTGGGCAGGCAGATCAGACAGAAGAAAGAATGATTCCATGTACATAAAGTTCAGAAATGGGTGGAACCCTGCTACGCTGCTCAGAGTTCAGGATTATGGTTACCCATGGGCTTGAAGGGACTAGATGAGGACAGGAGAGGGCTTCTATGAGCTCATGACATTCTGCTTCTTGATCCAGGTGTTGGTTACACCAGTGTGTTCACTTTGAGAAATCCACTGAGCTATACACTCAGGATTCACACACTCTTTTGTGTACCTATTATACTTTAATAAAAGGCTCACACTAAATATACTTGCCTGTGTTTGCATGGACATTACACCACATACATAGATGAGGTGGCGGTGGAATGTCTGGCCATGTCCATTTGCAGGGATGAGTGCACCTGGATGTCAGGAATGTGTACAAAGCATCACACATCTGTAAGCTGGGCTGGGGTAAGTGCATCCCACACACATTGCCATATACAAATGTGCATGCACAACTACATGCATGAGACACATGGATGTGGGTCCTTGAACAGCACACCCAAGTCTCTGTGTGTAGGCACTCATCATGGTACGCATGTCTGGGTCTGGTGGGCAAGAGCCGATAGTTTTCGCACATGCCTGCATTTGTGAGTGACTAGACGTAAGGCACATGAGATGTGCATATGAACACAAGATGTCGGGGAATCTATATGTCAGTCAAAGTCCGAGTACACTGTGCACAAGGTCTGTGCACCTGTGTGTGATGGGCTTGAGTTTGCACGCGTGGGAGTCTATGCATGCTGGGCACCTCTGTCCTCCGGTCTCTGCAGGTGTGTCTGGCTCGTGCACAGAACATGTGTCTACACGGGGGCTGCTGTCCCTGGGGCTTGCCTGCCCATGTCTTTGCATGTGTTCACATGGGTGTGTCCCCCTCGCCAGAGTCAGTCCCGGCCAGGCCAGAAGCATCTCAGGGGCCCCTGGGAAAAGGCAGGGCGGGACTCACGTTGCCCAGGTCCAAGATGAAGCAGTCACCATTGTTGAAGCTCTCCCAGGACACGGGCACCTCGGTGGCACGGACCACACGCCGCCCTTTGACCTGGAAGAGTCTCTGCACCACCACTTCATTGGGTACCACGTGCTTGAATCCTGATGCCACACCTCCTTTCTGTTGGGTCAAGCAGACAGTGTCAGTCCAGGGCAAAGTGTCCAGGGAAGCAGATATGGGGGGAGGGGAGAGGGGAGAGGGGAGAATTGAAGGAAATTCTGGCCTGTGGACCAGCGGCCTTCCAGCAGATTCCTTGGTCAGATTCTATCAGCTGCCACCCCTTTGAATCTCATACTCCACTAACAAAGACCCCTGGGGCCACTTGCCTGAATTGAAAAGCTACAGACATTCCTTTCTCAAAACCAGCATTTCCCAAGGAATGTTCTAAGGAACTCTGGTCCTCCAAGTTATTCTGCAAGGATAGGGTTCCAGGATCACAGAAGCACGGGGAATGCTTCTTCTTTTTTTTTTTTTTTAAAGATTTTATTTATTTATTTGACAGAGAGAGACACAGCGAGAGAGGGAACACAAGCAGAGGGAGTGGGAGAGGGAGTAGCAGGCTTCCCGCCGAGCAGGGAGCCCGATGCGGGGCTCGATCCCAGGACCCTGGGATCATGACCTGAGCCGAAGGCAGACGCTTAACGACTGAGCCACCCAGGTGCCACGGGGAATGCTTCTTACTGGCTCCCTGACCGTTCGTTACACAGTGCACGTCAGCATAACACAGGCTCTGAGAAGTCCTGTGGTAAAGAAATGGGCTGTCCGCCTTTTGTTTTATGCAGCATTTTCTGACCTTACTGAATCAAGAACTGCCTTCTCTACCACATCCTGCTTGCAGCTCAAGTGTCTTGCAAAGCCATTTTGAGAAATGCTCATTCCAAGCTTTCCCATCTTCCAGGCTCTCTAGGAAGATGGCTCCAACCCACACCCCCCTTCTCCCTCCACCTACCGTACTGTAGCAAGTCCCATCCAAGTACAGAGCACCGACCTCAGGGTCAAGTCCCTGTCCTGCCACTACAGTGCTGGGTGACTCTGGGTAAGTCTCTTCCCCTCTCTGAGCCTCAGGCCTCTCTGTTCTGAAATGGGGACAGAAATCCCTGCTCTGCCAGGCTCTGCAGTGGTCACCAAGTCCCGGGGAAGGGGCCTTCAGTAGGCCTGCCCTGCAGTAGTCAAAACTGCGCTCGGCTCAGGAGAAACCAAGTAAAGGGAGCTGGCTTTCTCCCCAGCAGTCCCCAGCCCCAGTATGACAAGTCAGAGGTGACAAGGTCCTTACAGAGCTTCCCATTTTACTCATGGTAAACTGAAGCCCAAAGATGTGAAGTGACTCGCTCAAGGGCAGTCAGCAAGCATATGGCAAAGCTCAGGCTGGAAACTTCACTTCCTATTCCCAAGCTTGCTCCACGTGCCATCGGGGTGTAGGCAGAAGGGCTCCCACTAAGGCCAGAAGTGTGGCCACCCCGTCCAGGCCCCTCTTTGCCACCTCACTTTGCAGAGCAAAGCCAAGTCTGATTTGAGGCACAGATTCCATGAGGGCAAGGGGACCAAGGGAGCGAGTGTAAATTGGGCTCTTATTATGTCTACACACAGTAAGCAGTATAAAAGCACTGGTGCAATGACAATGCCCCCTGTGCTGGGCATGTTGCTCGCATCATCTATGAGGAAGGTGTCCTTATCTCCATCTTACAGATGAGGAAAGTGGAGTCCAGAAACGAAGGGACTTACCCAAGAGCTCGCAGCTTGTCAGTGATGGAGCTAGGATTCGAACCCAGGTGTGACTGAATCTATAAAGCCCACATTCTTTCCCCAACATCAGGTTTTCTTAGAGCAAACGTAACTAGGGTCACCCAGGATGGAAGGCAGAAACAAGGCACTGCTCAGAGCAAAGTTGGTCCAATAGAAGAGTGGTTTCTCCTATTGTGAGTGAAGCACCCCCTGGTGTCCTTTCTTGGTACCAGCATGAGGCCTTTCAAGAGCATCCCCTTGGGCTGAGCAGGGCTGCCCAAGGTGTTCACAGAGCCTTTCCTTCCACTCTACTTCAAGGGCCCTCTCGCTGGGGGGCAGGTGAGGAAGGGCAGCTGAGGAAGAAGATGCAAAGCCCTGCGCTCACCTGGTAATGACCACAGAGGCTGCCACTTAGGGAGTCCATGCCTGGGAGCTGGGGCACCTGCTTTACAGACATGCAATCGGGTCCTCACAACAAGCCCCTAAGGGAAGGACTCTCGTTATCCCACTTCACAGACTAGAAAACTGAGGTCTAAAGAGGTTACACCCTAAGCCCAGGGTCCCAGCTAGTTGGTGGCAGTACTCCCATGTTTGCCCTTCCAGGGATCCAGCCTTGCCCATCTACCAGCCCAGGAACTCCTGAGTGTCCACAGACAGTCCTGATCCAAGCACTTCATTCTAAAAAGACAGTGGATCTGAAAAGCTTCTCCAAAAGGTGCTGGAATGACTCACCAACCATTTCCATGGATTCCTCAGAGACAAGACAATGGGGACATGGCGGAAGAGAAAGGCCCTTAACTCTTTTTTATATGTTTCTGAACTATTTCACTTGTTCAAGCATGCCTTTTATTTGTTATTTAAAAATAGAAACATTTTTTTAAAAAGGAAAAGGGTTGTTTTATGTCATAAACCTCGGTTTCAATAAATTCTCTGTATGTGAATTTATAAAGTAAAAGGATGCTTGATATTTCATGATGGTGGACATGAATCTCCTGATTAATTAACTTACCAATCTAGGAAATTAGACTTGGAAACATGAACAGAAAGATAAAAGCAAGCTCTTGGAAGACATTAGTGGATCTAAAAGTACAGGGGTGGAAATTTTCACTGTAACCTTCAGAATTGGTTGTTGCTTTCTATGGTCTAATTATTAGGCTGAGATTGGCATCACATTATTTGAACAAAATTCAATAGGATGGTCTTAAAAGTCACTTTCCAAATTAAAGTGATGAGATACATATATATATATGATATATATAGATAGATAGTTCCTTATCTATACATGAATATACATAGCTATATGTTCATAGAGAAACATTATCCATTTGATATATATATAGACAGTAGATAGATAGATCTATATATATAGATATAGATATATATATAATGATGTATATATATATATCTGTAAAGTTGAATTTGGTGTATATCTCTAAAAGTAGAATCATGGAGAGCTTTTACTTTCTAAAACCTGTATTTCTATAATGTTTGACACTTTACTAAAAGCTTGTATTACTCTTGTAGTCAGAGAAAGAAAAAAAAGCTACAAAGATTTTTCATTTTTTAAAATGTTAAACTGCTTATAAAAAAAAGAAAAATGTATTGACTGGGGCTGGTCCCCTCCAGCCCCCTGAACTCTGGGTTCCTTATCTAAGAAATGGGAGGGAGGCCCAGAAGGGCTCAGTGGGGCCAGGGGCTTCTCTGACTCAGCTCAGCCTGGATTCTGTTTGAACAAAGGGTTTCAAATAACCCAGCCACAAAGGGTCTCTAGGGTTCTGTCTGAGAGGTGGAGGAGGACAGGGAAGAGGAGGAGAGATGGACCGATTCTGGAAAGTGCAGTACTTTTAAGGATTGGGGGGTTACAGAATAAGAGGGGCCAGGCCCTACGACAGCCCTTTCTAGTGGCTCCTGTCCCCTCCCTGCCCCTTCTCACACCCCGAGGACAGAATCAGTTCCGAGGAGCAGGCTTTCACAGGAACAAGTCTTGCGTAACAAGCTCTGCTCCTTAGGGATCTATAATTGATGAGGGCGCCAGGCCAAGAACTTTAGGCCTGCCAAGTGCGGGGGCAGCTGGAGGACTTGCAGAAGGTGGAAAACAGGACCAGCTTTGGACCTCCCATTTCCACCAGGAGGAGCCTGGGCCTTTCAGGACTGAAGTCCCAAATCCAGTCCCAGATGCTCCCTGGAGCATTCCTCAGAGTACGGTCCAAGAACATCCTGGAAAAAGCACCAGAGGGTAGAGGAGGCTTGCTACCCACGCAGATTCCGAGGCCCCATCTGCACGAAGATCAGAGACCAGGGAGGCTTGAAACATCCACTCTGAGCGAGCTCTGTGCTGGGCCCTTCACACTGAATCCCAGCTCCGTCATTTACCAGCTGTGTAAGCTGCTAACCTGGTCCAGAAGTGAAGCTGCTCTGTCTACACAGCAGCAACAATCAACAGGCACAGTTGTTACAGGGGCTCAATAAATACGTGAGAGCACACGGCCAGAGGCACCCGACCGGCCCAAAGCCTCACGGCAGTTACAGGGGATACCCTTGGGTGCTGCACCTCATTCTCCCTTACTCCTCGTCAAGTGCTCTTTCCACTTCCTGCTCTAAGAACTGTAAGAAGGCCTGGTCCTTCTCCAGCTCTGGGGCCTGGTTCCCAACCACCTCACCTCTCCTTCTTAATACACCAAGGCCTCATAAAGGAGGAAGGTGGAGCTGGACAGCTCAGCAGGAGGAGCTGTGGGTATGGATAACCTGGCAGACAGGGGGCATTAGGTAGGCTCCAGGGCATCCAGCCCAGCTCCACCCAGCCCAGGCCCGAGTCCCTGTTCCCAGAACATACCCTACCCTTTGCTATCTGGATCCCAGAGTGCTTTCCCATTATCCAATCCCCTGTGCCCTCATCTGAACAGACTCCTGCTGTTCAGACCCTGTTGGCACAGAGGACCCTAAGGCCCAGAGAGGGACAATGACTTCTCTAAGGTCACACAGCACATCAACAGCACAGATGGGGCTTCACCCCTATATGAGAACCCCGCTCATGAGAGGCACATTGGTGTAGTGGAAAGAATGCTGGGAGTCAGGAGATCTTGGTTCTAGTCCTGGCTCTGGGACCGACTTGCTGTGTGACCCTGTGCCAGTTGCTTAACCTCTCTGTGCCTCAGTTTCCCTCCCTACCGTCAAATAAGATTTTTGGACTCTGACATTAAGGCTCATCTGGCTATCAAAGCTTGTGATCCCCTCCCTATCCTGACCGAAGAGAACTGCAGCTTTGTAAACCTACAGCTTTCCCTGAGCCCTTCCAGGGTGCCAAGCCCTGGGCAAGGCATTTCCCAGCTACCCTTCATCAAATCCTCTCTCCAGGCGTGAAGGGAGGGTACAACAGGCTCTCACGTAACTAGAGAGGAAAGGGAGGCTCTCAGAGACACCAAGTGGCTGGCTTGTCATGCATATTAGGGCAGAGCCTCTCAGAGCTCCTAGCTTGGCTTTGCTCAGCCCCACCTGGCTGAGGGTTGCAGGGGAAGAGCTCTGTGTTGGCTCAGACTCCTCAGAGTTCACGTTCAAGGGGGATTCTGATGAAAATAATGAGGAATGTGGTCAAGGGTACCCTTTCAAATACCTAACATGGGGCCTTCTGTTGGCAGGGCCTAAGCACTAATGGGTGTAGGAACAGGACTGTTGGGGAAATGATAGGCTGGGTTCCCACCCCTCGCTGCTGGGGCTAGGAAGACAACCCTGCGAAGTGATGAATTTTCTTCTCTCCATTTTAAGATAAGAAATCAGAAGCTCAGGGGCACCTGGGTGGCTCAGTCGGTTAAGCAGCTGCCTTCAGCTCAGGTCATGATCCCAGGGTCCTGGGATCGAGCCCCGCATCGGGCTCCCTGCTCAGCGGGAAGCCTGCTACTCCCTCTCCCACTCCCCCTGCTTGTGTTCCTGCTCTCGCTGTCTCTCTCTCTGTCAAATAAATAAATAAAATCTTAAAAAAAAGAAATCAGAAGCTCAGAGAGGCAGTGTGATTTGTCCAAGGTCACACAGCTAGGAAGGCCCAGAATTCAAACCCAGGGCTAGCCAGCTCCAAAAGCCGAGCTCTGACCCGTCTGCCACATCACCCCACAAGGCTGAGAGATGGGTGGACCTGAGTGAGGCTCTGCCATTGGTGCCTCTGTCCCTGATGCCTGGGACCTACCCTGTACTTGAGGCCAGACTTGAAGTAGCCCAGGAAGGTGGCCGACTCGAAGCCCTGGACCTCACGGTGCTGCACGGCCCGGCCATTCAGGTAGTCATCCAGCTGCACCGTGAAGATGGCGGCTGCCCCGCTCTCATCCTGGCTGCACTCATTGCCTAGGGGGCATCAGAAAAGCGTGAGCCTGGCTTCCCAAAAGCGGTCCCAGCCTCCCATGGAAGAGGAGCCCGGAGCCCCCAGGGCTGCCCTGGCCTGGCTGTAGAAGCTGGGCAAGCCCCTGCCTTCTGTGGGCCTCAGTTGATCCATCTGTATAATGGGGCAGTGGGGGCTGGACTCCATGGTCTCTAAGAGTCCTCTCAGCTCTGACACGTCCCCCACACTCACCTCTCACTCATTCCCCCCGTACTCGCTCTCAGACCTCTAGACATGAAGTAGGGCCTGAGGCAGTGGCTCAACTCACAGATTAGGAAAGGGAGGTGCAAAGAGCGGGCAGGATTTATGGAGTCACCCAGCAGAGCAGGGACTCCAGGCTCCTGACTCCGAGGGGCAAACTGGGGTGTGGCTGGAAGTGAGCCAGGGAAGTGTGGAGGGGGTCCAGGGGCCCCACGTCAGCCCAGCTCTGAGCACCATGGTAACCTCTCGAACCGTCAAACACTCCCGTGAGGTCGTGTCGTGTCATCACCACGTCCCCTTTACAGAGGCACCGGGTGGCCTGCCAAAGGGCAGAGCCGGGGTCTGAACTGGGACAGGCTGGCTCTAGAGTCCCAGGACACCATTAGCCAAGGGGCTGGCACATATCTGATGCTCAACAGTCTCTTAGTTCCCGTGGCGCTTCCTGGGGACCATGCCTCCAGGGGCCACGCTTTACAGGGGAGGGGGGGCCTCACCGAGCCAGTAGTGGAGGTCATACTGCAGGTTCCCATTCCTCAACTGCACCGTCTTCAGGATGATGTAGGCGTCGCCTGTGAAGAAGTCTCCATAGAGGTTGGGGGGCACGGGGACCAGGTCAAACTTCTCCACGCGCCAGATCTGCAGGCCGGGCTCCTTCCCCGCCTTGAGGAACTCGGGGTGTTCCACCACCATGCTGCTGGGCTGGAAGAGACAGGAGGAGCCTGAGCAGAGGCAGGAGCCTTGGCGAGGAGAGACCCCAGGACACGAGGGAGGGTGGTTTCCAGCCCCAAGAGCATCTCACTTGAGCCTCTGACTCTCCCCACCCTGGAGGCGAGTCTACCCCTGTCTCTGGGAGTGAGCAAACAGGGCAGAGTTTAGGCTCCAAACCCTGTCCTTGACCAGAGTCTGTCTTGCCTACTCAGCTCACTGATGATGGAGGGACAGAAGGCTCTACCCTCCTTCTTCCTCCCCTTCTTAGTGCCAATTGGATGGGGCAGCTGAGGCATGGAGAGGTGGAAGTGATTCTGCCGAGGACCCCCAGCTAGGAAGTGGCGTAGCAGGCGTTGCCCACAAGCTCCAAGAGCAGAAGCTCTGGAACCATAGGGAGAACCCCTCACATGGCAAAGGTAAATCTGGGGTCTCCAGGGGTTCAGTGTGTTCCCTTCCAGCATCCTCAGTGACTCTTAGAACTAGAAGGGTCCTCAGAGAGCTCATTATCCAACCCCATTCTGCAGATAGGGAAATTGAGGCCCAAACAGAGGAGACTGGCCCAAGGTCACACAGCCTGTTTGCTTTTGCTCTTTGGAAGATTTCCCATGTCCCATCCATATCCCCATCACACTCCCAAGAAGGACCTAGATGGCTGAGCCCAAGTGGCCTCCTGAGCTGTCTGCCTCCTCCCTCCTGCCCCCCCACCAACATCCCACCCCCAATTCCATTTCTTGGAAAAGGTGGAGAGGACGCAGCCAGGGTCTGTAGGAGCCTGTTGGAGATGAGGTGGTCAAGGATGGGGGAAAGCCCGTCAGACATGCACAGGGTCTAGAGATGGAGCAGAGCAGGATGGTTAGCCTGGAGCCGGACGGCAG
Source organism: Phoca vitulina (assembly GCF_004348235.1). Lineage (NCBI taxonomy): Eukaryota > Metazoa > Chordata > Mammalia > Carnivora > Phocidae > Phoca > Phoca vitulina. The sequence goes on along the minus strand of NW_022589724.1, from coordinate 20,454,350 downwards.
AAATCAGCAGGCACAGGTCACCTCAGGCCGGAGGACGGATCTAAGGGAAACCAGATGGGGAGCACTCAGGCAGAGGGGTGGAGAAACACAAAAGGAAAACAGGAGAGAGAAGGAGAAACCAGACAGGGCAGACATATCAGGGAAGGAAGAATAAATAATAGTAATGAGGATAAGCAGACAGAGGTGAAATCATACAAGAAAGAGGGGGGAAATACTGGAGAGGGAAAAGAGAAATCAGATGAGAAAGAAGAATCTGAAATGAAAGAAAAAAAATCAGAAGAGGGGTCCAAGGACAGGACACATCCCTATAACTAAAACTCTCAGCTGACTGGCCCGCTCCGGGTCACCTGAGGAGGCAGGGTAAGTGACCACCCAGCACGCTTCTACTGGGGAGGATCCCTGCCCGTGGGCCTGACAAATTTATCATCGCAAACTGTGCAGTGGTCCCTGACTCTGCTATTCCTAATCTGTGCCTCAGTTTCCCTCCCTACCGTCAAATAAGCACATGACTGACCCCAGGGCTGGGCCAACGCCGAGCTGGGAGTCTAAGCCCTGAGGCTTTGGAAATATCGAAGAACTATTTGAGGCCTTTGTCTCGGCTACTGGCTACTGCATGTAGTTTTGTCCATTTCCTTGGGAAGACAACTCAGTACATTCTCTGCTAGTTATACACAGAATATCAGAGCTGGGAGGAATCTTAGAATGAAACTCTCGTGTCCCACACTGTTGGGGAAGGGAAGTGACTTATCCGTGGTCACTCTGCCATCCAGTAACAGAGCAGGGCCCTGGCTTCTCATTCCACGCTGCATGCTGCCTCCCTCACGCGGCATCCTCAGGATCAGCAGTCACTATCAAAGCCTCAACCCTCAACCAAGGGGTCCTTGGCAGAATCACTTCCACCTCTCCATGCCTCAGGCCCTTCAAGATCCTAAAGTGTCTCCTGAAACATCAGAGATTAAATGTTGTTCAAGACAAAAAAAAAAAAAAAAATCAGAAGAGGGGAGAGAAATCAGGCAGAGGGAAAAGGAGAAATCAGGAGGCGGAGATGGGTAAGAAATCAAAAGGCAGAGGCTAGGGAACAAGAAATCCGGCCAAGGTGAGGTTAGCCTCTAGGGAGGGTAACAGCCAGGCGCCCTGAGGCTCCCACCCTCAATCCACAGGAGCCCCCCGGAAGCAGCAAGAGATACTTACAAAGCAACAAAACAGTTTTTCCATTCTAGACCTGAATTACTCCCCTTTTCCTAGCGCTGTATCTGCAAGAACTTACAATAGAGAGTTACTCCGGGAGCCCCCGGGCCCCCCGGGCACTCACCCGCGCCTGGGGCACCCGCCCCTGGGCCGCCCCCCGCGAAGCGGTGGCCGCGAGAGCCGGCGGCGACAGCGCGCACAGCGCCAGGACCAGCGCGCAGAGCAGCGCGGGCGCAGAGTGGTGCGGAGCCATGGCAGCGCCGGCGGCAGAAGACCCCAGTCGGCAGCCTCGATCTCCGGGTCACCGAGCCTATATAGCCGCCGGCCCTTCCCACTCAAGCCGGGGACCGCCCCTCAGGGAGGGCGCGGGCCCGGGGGGGCGGGGATCAGGCCTGGAGGTTGGAGACGTCCGGGATCCAACCCGGACAGACCCGACTGGGCGTGGCTGTCCCTTCACCCCTGCTCTGGGGGCGAGACCAAGCAAAGGGCCTGAAATACAGCAGGCGCCAACGCAATGCACACTAAAGGGGTGCGTACAGGTATGAAAGGCAGAAAGCCCAGCTCAGCCTCCTGGTGTGCCCCAGCGAGCCCCCTCCCCTCTGTGCACCTAACATCTCCAGCAAAAACATAAAAAACAGTTTTTGAAGGCTTTCCACACATCATATAAAGGCTGGCGTCTCCTAACATCCTTTACAGAGTAGGTACTATGGACAGCCCCATTTTACAAAGGGAAAGACTGAGTGCAGAATGGTCAAGCAACTTGCACACAACTAGGAAATGGTGCCGCCAAGATGTGAACTCAGGTAGTCTGGGTGGAAGGCCCACCTAGGCAGCATGCAGCTGCCCCCAGCTAGGGGCAGGCATGCACGGGGCTTGCCTTCATTGCTCCAGTGAGCAAGCAAGACTCCAGAGGGACAGGCAGACCTCTCAGCTGAGATGGCAGGTTCTACTTTACTTGAGACCACCCTTCTTTCCTTCTTTTTAAAAAGTTTGTTTTTATTTTTTTAAGACCTTATTTATTTATTTATTTATTTATTTGAGAAAGAGAGAGAGAGGGAGGGAGCGTGCATGAGTAGGGGGGCAGAGGGACAAGCAGACTCCCCGCTGAGCCCGGAGCCTAACGCAGGCAGGATCCTAAGATCAAGACTTGAGCTGAAGTCAGACGCTTAACCGATTGAGCCATCTAGGAGCCCCAACAGGTTTTATTTTTTAAAAGTTTATTTTTATCACAACTTAAAGTCACCTATTTGTACCAATTGTTCCCTCTCAACCCCACTCAGTTTTCCCCAGGAGCAACCTATTCTATGGACCTCCTTTAGTTGATGCTTCTGGGCTTGCCCTCATATCTTAAATACCAAGCCCTTGTTGGTTCTTGTAGTTGGTGGTGGTGGTTCTGTGGGTTTATTTTTTCTTTTTTCCAGGGGAGGGTTTTTTTTTTTTTTTTTCACTTCCAGATCTTATCTATCGGCTCCCCCTGGGGAAGACAAGGATTTAAGTCTCTTCCTCATTCTAAGGCTCCCTTCCCACCCTCCCTACTGTCCCACTAGAGGCACCCAGGCATTGTGTTAGAACAAATAATATTCCGAGTCAAGGAGGCCTGCTTTCCACCTCCATCAACCCCTCCCTCATCCCTCCCACCACTCTGCTGGACCCACTTCTCTGTTTCCAAGTTCTCTTCCCATCCTCTCTCCCAACAGCCTAGTGCAATGAGAGGAAGTGAACTGGGGAGCTGGAGATCTGGTTTGACCCCCGCCTCCACTGTGTGTAAAGTACTTTATGCCTCAGTCTCCTCATCTACTAAATGGGTATAGTAGTTGCTGAGGATTAAATCAGTCTGATGTAGTTGCTGAGGATTAAATCAGTCTGTATGTATGAAAATGGCCTGGTCTGCAACTAGGTAAATGGGTTCCTGTCCCCATTCCCCCCAAGCTATGGTCACCTATCCCAGCTCCTCCTGGAGCCCAGCTTCTATCAAATCAGGCTGAAGTTTGCCTTGCACCACCCACAACTTCCTCCCACTTAAGGCAGTCTGTGGGTCAGATAAAGAGCTAAGGGAACACAGAAAGAAGGCAATTCAGACTGTAGGGATTGCAAGAAGGCTTCGTGATAGAAAGGACTTGTGACCTAGGCCTCAAAGGACAAGGAAGACGGAGATTGAGAAAAAAAGACATTCTAAGAGAGGGGACAGCATGGGCAAAGGGCAAGCAAACACAGGCCACATCCAGTGGATAAGGAGGGGTCCAGCCTAAAACACAGGGAGCAAGAAGAAATGAGATGGTGGCAGGAGTCACAGAGGCCCGTGTGCCCCGCTGGAGTCTGAACTTTATCCTGGGGTCTGTGGGGAGTCCTAGGGAGGTGCCTGAGGCCTGGGCCTGCAGAGTCTGCATTCAGAGCTCTTCCCTCTTGCTGGGGATTTGGAGGATTATAAATACCCCAGAGTTCCCATATGCTCTTGCTGTAAGCATAAACCGGTTTCACCTCTCTGGATAGCAATTTAGCTCCCCGAATTCGAGAAAGACACAATGCAACAAAAGTTCCGCTTCCTTCAGTATTACTTACAGAGAAACACCAAAATATATGTATAAGGATTCACTGAAGCATCGTTTGAAGAAAACTGGAAAGGACCCAATGTCCCGATTCAATAAATTACAGAGCCACCATACAATGGACTACTTTGCCCCTGTGAAGAAAGAATGAGCTAGATCTGATTGTGCCTGGCACATAGTAGGGATGCAGGAAGTAAAGAGAAAACTTTAAGTGCAAAAGGCAAATTGTACAAGGACTATAGTATGGCTCCTCTCCTCTTTTTTATAAGGGTTCCGTTTTTGCACACATCCTTAAAAAGTCAAGGAGGGTAAACGCCAAACTGTCCAGGCAGTTTGCTTGAAAGGGACGAAGGGGGAGAGTTGTGGCTGCCCAAGGCTGGAGTGAGCGCCCAGATCCCTGTCATCGGCCTGAGAGGACACCCAAGGATAATGAAAACATTCTAACAGTGGAAAACGGTGATGATTACACTCTCGAAAAATCTACCAAAAATCAGAGTACTGAACGCTTACAGTGGGCGAATTGTTATGGTAGATAACTTACACCTCAACATACTTGCCTGCAAATAAAATGAGCTGTAGGGTTTGAAACTATTTACAAGCATGCATCCATCCATTGTCATTGGGTTTTTTTTTTTCCTTTTAAAAAGAAATAATACCATTAAAAATATACTTCAAGTGATGCCTGCTCATTAGACAGTTCGGAAAATACAAACAAAGAAGGAAGAAGAAATTTCCTCATCATCCCAGCCCCCAGAGTGAAAGTGAGTTGGCAGCTAGCCTAGCTGAGCAGTCCCTTCTGGAGCAGTGTGGCCCTGACCTGGCCGGTTGGTGATTCACAGAAGACTGCTGCAGCTTTGGCCTTGGCCCCGGGGGTCACTGACCACCAGCCCAGGGTCCCCGGCCCCCAGGTTACTGATTACAAAGGCCCTGCAGCTTTGCCTGTCACATAGCTCTGGAGCCTGGGACCTGATGAAGAGACCCCGGCCCCTTCCCATCCCCCCCCCCCCACCCCCCCCCCCCCCCCCCCCACCCCCCGCCTGGGGGAGCCCACAGCCTGGAAATTCTTGCTACAGGGCAGTGATGTGTGGGCTCCGATGGGGCAACGTGGCCTTACGCTGCTCCCTGCCTGGGGGAGGATATGTGAGTTCAAGACAGCAGGGGGATTTGGGTGCAAAAGAAAGACACCTAGGTAAAAAGGAAGAGGCTCAAGTGCTAGGCCTGCCTCTGCCATTGACTTCTTGGGTGACTTTGGACAAGTCCCTGCCCTCGTCTGAGCCTCAAGTCTCCATATGCCCCATGTATTGGGGCAGCATGCTCTGACTCTTAAGATGCATTCCCAGAAACTGGCTGTGCAACCATATTCAGAACCTATGTATCTGTGAGCTTCAGGGTTCCCATCTGTAAAACAGGGGCACTGGAGTGGGTCACTTCTACAGGACCCTCTGATTCAGACAGTCCAGGGCCCAACCTGCAGAAGGAGAAACTGCCATCACCAATGGCAGCATGCCACCTCACCTGCGGGTCCAGACATCTCTGGGAGAAGAGAGAGAGAGGAAAGTGGGGGGGATCCAATACCGAGTCTCCTCACAGTGACCAGGGGAAACAGGCATTCAAGTCCCCATGTTACAGATGGGGACACAGACTCAGGGAGCTTCAGTCACTGGCTCAGGGCCACTCAGCTGGAAAGACGCATTGCTGAGATTCAAACACAAGCCTCTAGTCCCCAAGCTCTGTCTGGGGGGATCAAGCAGGACCTCCTGCCACCATCCGGCCTGGGCAGGGAGCAACAGTGATGTTTCCAGATAAAGGGCTGCAGTCCCTAAACCAGTCAAGCCCAGGCCAAGCCTGGCAGCCAGGAGTCTCTGAGACAGCCAACCCCCGCCCCCCCCCCACCTCCCCAGGCTGGGGCAGGAGATCACAGGAAGGCCCTCTGGGCCTCCACATACCTGTGTGAGTACCCAGGACAAAGGCATGTCCTAGGAAGACCCCCAGGCTGTGGCCACGGAGCAGAAGAGAGACCGAGGCACCTGTACTCTGGGCCACTCATGGGCCTGGTTTCTTTGAGTCGGGGAGCCAGGCTGGCTCTGCCACCACCTGCCCTGTGAGCGCATGCCCTAGTCCCTGTCCTCCTCTGGAACTCAGACATCCCCTTGACCCTCGATCTTGGCTGCTCCTGGCTCCTGCCCATTGCCCAGCACCTGCTAGGCAGCTTCTCAGTATCTGCCACAGGAAGGGGCCCATGTCCCTCCCCTGCAGTTAGACCCCCTCAACCAGCTCTGGCCCTGCTCCCTCTCACTCTGTGACCTTAGGCTTGTCTTCATGTCTCTCTGGGTGTCCCAGGGCAGCTACCAGAGACTGGAGGAGGCGGCCTTACCTTCCGCCCCCAGCCACTATGTACAAAAGGCCCTTGGCTGGGCCTGGAAGACACCACCCTGTTCTTTTCTCTTCACCCCAAACACTGCTGCTCATTCCTCAGGCAGCCGGCCACTCACGGGAAGCCCTGTCTCTCGGAGCTTGTTTGCTTTCTGGCTCACTGCTGTTCTCTGGGTCCTCCTGGGAACACCCGCCCCTCCTGCCCTGGACTGTGCTAATATAATCAGTAAACAGAGAAGCCAGTTACGAAACCCAGCGAAACTGGACAGGGCCTCGGTGCGGTGTGGGGAGCCTCTGGACTTGAAAACACACGTGTTTCAGAACCTGGGAAACTCCACTCCTGGGATCAGGGCCTCAGTCTCCTTATCTCTCGAATGGGAGAATGATACCTATCTCACAGAGAAGGGAGGAGGGCCAAAGGCCCAACACACAGGAGGAGCTCTACAAAAGTCAGCACCCTTCTTCCTGAAACTGTCTCGTTTCTTTGCACAGAGGCCTTTGCTCAGCACGTACACACCCCACAAGAGGAACAGAGAAGGTTACGGATTCCACAGTGAGATCCTTGAGTTGAGGTGGGAGCTGTGTGACCCGGAGCAAGTTACCCTCCCTCTGAGCCTCAGGTCAGCCATCTGTGAACAGGGATAGTGAGGTCCAGTCAAAGGAGAGTTGGGAGCTCTGGACTGTTGGCGGGAGTTACCCAGAGGAGGATTTGTTAGCCGCAATGTTCATTAGTCCATCCTCTTTGTAGACGATGACACCAAGAACAAGAGTGTCATTTCTCGGAGTCACACAGCAAGTACCTGGCAGGGTACCCTTGGAACCCAGGTCTCGGGCTCCCAGATCAGAGCTGAGGCCTGAGCCCGTGATAGGACAGGGTCCCCTGGAAAAGCCAGCTGGACCTCCGCCTTGGCCCCGTCTACCTTGGGTGTGGACAGCTGTTGGGGAGATGGCCAGTAGAGCTTGGCTGACGCCACATCCAAGAGGCCAACTATCCCAGGGACTGAAGCCACTGGCCCTTTCCCAGTTTCCGGAGGCAACCCCACCTAGTGCTGAGAGCCAGGACAGGACATTGAGAGGGGGCCTGGCCCCACCACTTCCTGACCCCATGCCCTGGAAGCAGCCAGATTTGGCCATGGCTGGGAGCCCAGCACCCTTCCTGCCAGGGTCCACTTTGTAGTGTGTCTCCCCTTCTCGGTGGGGTGGGGGGGGAGCTGGCCCTCGGAGGCTTGGCAGGCCAGCGGCTGGGGCTGTAAACAGTGACAAAAGCCATGTCCTAGCCCCTCCAGCACCTTGCAACCCAGCAACAGGGGACACAGGGCACAAACACAAGTCAGCAGCAGGACAAAGAGGCCCAACTATAGGCAATGTAGCCGTGGGACCAGTAGAAGATGGGGACACAGTCTCCAGATGCAAACATCTGGGGAGGCAGGGGCTCTGATGCCCAATCCAGAGCCAGAATGAGCAGAAGCCATGGGAGGCAGCTCTCTGCTCCACAGAGGAAAGGCCTTCCAAGAAGGAGAAAAACAACGGGCATGATTGTGGCAAGAGCTCCTGCCAGGAAAATCTGGGTGTAAAGCCCTGACCTAGCACTCCCGAGCTGTGTGGCTTTCAGCGAGTCGCTTCTGCTCTCTGGGCCTCAATCTCCTCATCCGTAAAATGGGGATTGTAATACCTTCTTCCTAGGGTTGCTGTGAGAATTTAGTAAGGTAAAACACATGTGGGGCTTAGCAAAGTGTTCGGCATAGAGTACGCAACTACAAAGCAAGCTTTGGTTATTGTTTGCTGGGGGTTCAGTAAGTATCTCTGAGACTGAAGTTCCTTATGCATAAAACTGGGGTAAAACTATCTTTCTCAAAGGCAAGTGGAGGGGACTGAATGAGACCATAAATGTGAAGATCCTAGGACTATGGCTGGCATAAAATAAATGTTCAAAAATGCCACTTTCTTTCCCCCTCTTCTGGAGAGGTAATGAGCTGCCCAGTGGTGACCAGCCAAGAGGACTCAGGAGACGAGTGAACCAGCTCATCTCTAATGACCCTTTGGGCCCTGGGGCTCTAGGATTCTGAAAGAAACAGGAAAGGCAAATAATGTTTGTGCATTTGGCCAAGGTCCCTCCTGCCTGTCTGGGGATCAAGTTTATCCTTCAGGATTTACCAGGCATGTTAGAAGCTCCCTAGGCCAACAATCATCATGGTGGGAACAATGACAACAGGACATCAGAAGACCCTCCTGCTGGGGACTCTAAATGAAGCCCTTCTTGGTCCCTGAGCCTTGCACAGCCAACTATGGTCAACACCCCCGTGCTGGGCTCTGGCAAGAAGCTCGAGCCCATCCACCTGGGTATCAGTCTGCACGCTGCAGGCAGAACTCTGGAGAAACACAAAGGGGGCAGGTGTGGGACAGAGGAGAGATGACAGGGTCCAGGAGCAGGGGCCAAGCCCCCACGAGCTCAGGATACCAAGAATGACCAACAGGGTGAAGGATGCACAACCTTCTATCAAAGGAAACACAAGGCAATGTCCAGTGTGAGTTTGAACACAGCCTAAATCCCTACTGCAAGGGGACTCGGGCAAGGGGCCTTTCTGCAATGCTTTAATTTCCTCCTCTAGAAAATGGGGTGATGATTCCTACCCTGTAGGGTGTCTTGGAGGATTGAAGGAGCCCCTGGCACTGTGCTTGGCATGCAGCAGGTACTCAATAGCCATAATATCCAAAGACAAACTCCCAGCATATATCTAGACCCTATACACATACAGCTCACTGGTCCCCGTATCTACCCTTGACCTCTATCTCTGTGTCCTTGCATGCAGAACAGGAGAGGGCTGGGGGGCCCAGCCAAGGCCCAGAGACCCAGAATGGTTGCTGGTGCCAGAGATGGGGAGGCATCTCAGGAGAGGGCCTCCAGCCAGCACCTAAAGAGCTTGCCCTGCCTTCCAGCCCCTCACGAGTTTCTCCTCATGACACCCTGCTCTCTTCTCTGGTCTGCCCCCACCACAAAGAACGAGGGCTCCGGAGTCACCATCTGATCCCAGTCCTATCACTCAGTACCCGGTGACCCTGAGAAAGTGACTCAACCTTTCTGAGCCTGTGTCCTTGGGTATAAAGTGGCCAGGTGATCTCATAGGCTTACCAAAACTTGATACTAGTAAAAGTCAGTTATGGAAAAACTCCAAAGCCTATGGCATGATTAGAGATTCTTTGCAATGTATCTCAAACTTTTACCCACAATAGAACTACCAGAGATTCAAAGATATTTTTTATTGTTACTAATCCTTTTAATTTTAATAGTTTTTTTCTAAAGTTCTTTTCCCTCTTAAACATAAACAGAGGTAGAATAGTGGAATGCTTTTGTTCCTTTCCCGGCTCAGAAAATAATCACAACCAGATGGAAGAATGAAACAAGATCCAGCACACCACAAAACCCAGTGCTTGGCCCGAGGTCGCGCTCCGAAACGGGGGCCGTCTTCTCTCCCTGGGGGTGTTCCCAGCTTCACCTCTGCCCAGGCACCTGCCCTGTGACCAGCATCCTCCTGCAGGTGTCCGGCCCTCTGGGGGCTTCCGGAACCCTCTGTGACACTGAGCCTAACCAGAGTCATTCCACCGGGACATCTTACAGAAGGGCTGAGGCCAGAGTGGAAGTCTCAAGCCCCCACACTCCCTTCCCGCTTCACACTCACTTCCCATCTCCCACCTCCCCCCCGCCACACACACATCCCAGGACTGTCCTGATTCAGGGTCTCCATCTTTCCTCTGCAACCACTGCACCAGCTTTCCCACTGCCTTCGACTCTCCCATGATCCATAGAGATTGTATCATCACTTGTCAAGACCCTTCCATAGCCCCCAGTGCAGACTGAAAGTCAGGACCCCCAACCTGGCATTCAAGGCCCTCCTTGCTCTTTCAGCCTCGTTACCCACTGATACCCCCAACAACACTCTCTGTGCCACCTAACCTTGCCTCGTTACGTCACTCTTCTGCCTCCAGAAGAGCTGGGGGTCTAGCCTCAGCTCTGCCTCTGCCCCTGTGTGACCTTGGGCAAGCTCCTGCCTTTCTGAGCCTCAGTCTCCTCATCAGGCTACTGGGGCTCACGTGCAGACCAGACAAGATAAGGCCGTGTGCACCAGGTGCCAGAGGGCTCAGGAAATGCTAGCCTGGAGCCACTGCTCCTCCAGGCACCCCGCACCCCCCTCCATTCCTCCCGCAGCAGCTGGTGGCTATCTGCTTCTTAACCCCAGCAGCTGTGGTGCTCTCTCCCCTAAGCCCCCGGAATGCAGACGTGCTTGCAGCCAGCAGCGGCAGCCAGGGAGGGGAGCAGAAGACAGGAAGGCTTAGAGGAAAATTACCCGGCTCTGGCCCAGCCGATGCTGGTGCTCACAGCTCCCTCCCAGAGAAGGGATCTGGGGGCCTGGCAGGCTCTTTCTGAGCCATGGTCTTGGCCCCAAGCCTTGACCCCTGTCTGAGCTCGTAGGGTGGTAGGGGGTACCCTGGGCCCCACTCGTCCAGGACACTCCCACTCTTTGGCATTGAAAGAGACAGGGAGGAGGAGGCAAAAAAAAAAAAACCAAAAAACAGACAGGCCTTTGTGAGAGGAGAAAATTGGCACACTGACATGGAAAGGGTCCTTCTGCGGCCCGGGAGCCTGTCCTGTTGCTGAATCTCAAGCCCTGTATCCTGGCTCCCATGTCCCAGCATCATATACACCACGTTCTCTACGCCCCATACCAGGCCCGTGTTCCTCATGCTTTGTCCTGCATGTGTACCCTGACGCGTGGTGCGTGCACTGGGGCCCACGTCACTTAGACCGTACATCACGCCCCATGTACATCTGTGTTTGATGCACTCTTTTGAAGTGCATCTTTTGAAATACCAGGTCCTGTCCCTTGAAAATGTGTGTCACAAACTGTGCCAGCCGAACAGGGTCCCTCACTCTGTGCTGTGTTTCCAGTCTGCAGTGTAAGGATGAAGGAGGACAGATTCCCAGCCCTTCCAACTGTTACCTATGCAACCGGAGAGAAGTTACCTCCGCTCTTGGTGCCTCAGTATCTTTGGCTATGAGATAGAAATGATATTAACACTCACCGCATAAGAGTTGTGGGCATTAAAGGAGATCATGCATTTAAAATGCTTAGCCCAGTGCTCGGCAGAGAGTCAATACAATGTTTGCTGACATTGTCACAAGCACACCCAGGTACCTGTACTACCTCCTGAACTCCCTGCCAGGCTCCCACAGCCCTGGCTCCCACTAGGCATCAGACCTCCCACCACATTAGTGAAATTCAAACAATAAGCTGCAAGAAGGATATGATTTTCCCCTCTGCTACGGAGGAGAAATCCGAAGCTCAGAGAGGGGCAATAATGTGCATGCGGTCACACAGCCAGAAGGAGTGAAGCTGGGAGGGGCACACAGGTCTGGGCACTTGAAGAGACAGAAAGTAGATTAGTGGTGGACCAGGGAGGGGTGGGTGTGGAGACTGCCAGCAAGCGGGCAAAGGCATCATTTAGGGAGGATTTGGGGTGATGGAAATATTCTCAAACTGGATTGTGGTAATGGTGGCATAATTCTGTAAATTTACTAAAAATCATTGAATTAATGAAAATAGGTGAATTATGTGTATGTAAATTACGTATAAATTTACTTTGACAACTTATGTACATTAGACTTCCAAAAAGCTGTGTTGTTTTTTTCTTTTTTTTTAAAGCCCATGCACTTCCCATGCACCATTCTGCCCAAGCATGCAGCGAGAAAAGTGACTCCCCGTGAGTTAGGAGGGATGGTCAAGCAGAGGCTTAGCAACCAACCACTCCGAGGCCCAGCCAGGAAGGGCCTTGCACTGTGAGATTCCCAAACACCTCTGCAGCCCAGGTGTGCAGCACAATCACCCAGGGAGCTCCAGAAAACCTGGATTCCCAGGCCCCACGCCCAGCCTCTGAATCTATAGGTCAGGGTTCGGCCCAGGCACCTGGGATTCTGAGGCTCAGCCTGGACTGGGAGCCCTCATCAAAGCTCAGCATCTCCTTTCACACTTGGGGAAACAGAGGCCAGGCAGGACTGGGGACATATCAGACCTAGTGGATCAAGCAGTGGGAAAGCCAGGGCTGGAATTGGGGGCTCCCTTTCTTGTCCTTTCTCTCGCTTCCCTCCTCCTCCCTGGCCCTCTGCCTCCTGGTGACTCAGGGCTCTGAGTCATTCTGTGGCACCACAGAGGAAACTTCTCAGGAAAAACAATCCCCAAACAAAGCCTCCCCTGATCTGGGGAACAGAATAGGCCCAGGAGGCTAAGAGAGGGAGGGGAGAAGAATATAGGCTGGAGGTGGAGGGCAGGACCCTAAGACCTGGTCTCTCCTATTGGCCACTGACTTGTGTGGGGCCCTAGAGATGGCATTTCTCTGCTCTGAGCCTCAGTTTCCCCACCTGTAAATGACACCTACTATTGCACATAGAGGCTTATTATGGACCACTCAACATGATAAGTATTTATAAGCTTTTTCTTGTTGATAATGCTTCCCCCAAACCCATGGCTAGCATCATGCCCATTTTACAGGCAGGGAAACTAAGGTTCAGATGGGTTCACCCAAGGTTGCACAGTTAGGAAGTGCAGAGCAGGGTCTGAATCTAGGCCTATGTAAGTCTGAGGTCTTTCTCTCATGCCTATACACCTTTAAAACATACCTACCGCATGCATCAAACATACGGTGGATGGCCACAGTAGGTGCTCAACTACAGATGCCCTTCCCCTTCCGCCTTTCCTCCCGACCCCGTAGGGAGCACACATGAACTCAGGGTAATCACTCAGCAGGGGCACAAGGCAGGGAGCACCCAGGGCCTAAAGAGCCATAGAGGAGGAAGATCTGAGCAGAGCCTAAAGAACGAAGGGAGGTTTTTCTCTGGGGAACTGGGAACCGGGCAAGTCAGGAGGAGGGAACAGCAAAGGCAAAGGCTCAGAGGTGTGACCCACATAGAGCAATGCAAACACTGGAGAGGCGTGGCTGGGGAAGGGGTCTGACTGCCAGGAGTGCTGGCCTGGTCCCAGGCAGTAGGGAGAACAGGATCAGAGGTGGTTTGTGCTCTGCAGAGGGTCTGGCTGGCAGCTGACCTGGGAGAGTTGGACTCCCCCTGGAGCCCCTCCCCTGAGCAGGCTTCAGGGACCACCGCAGATCCCTTGCTACTCACCCACGGGTCAGAATCTCCTCCAAGGGCCTCTTCCTCGGCCATAGCTGGGCTGGGCAGAGAGCAGGTGAGCCTCTCCTTCCCACATCAACCTAATCACACAGGCCTATAAATAGGACCCTGTGGCTTAGTCTGAAATAGCTTTGCCAGGCCCAACTCCACAGCTATCACATGGGCACACACAGTTCCGGAAATGGTCCTTGACACATTGGCACATTAAAAACCAAAACTTCCTCAGGAAACTATTGTTCATGCTCTAATTCACTTTCTTAAACATGAAGCAGTGGGCTGGGGAGCAGAGCCCACCCAACTCCTGCTGATGACTGGAGATGGGCCTTGTGAGCCCTTCTCTGCTTCGTACTCTCTGGGGACCCTGAGCAAGCCAATACCTCTCTCTGGGCCTCAATTTCCCCAAATGTAATGACGGTGGTTGCATGATTTTCTCAGGGCCTGTCTAGCCAGGATACTCCCTGGAAATGTCTGGGAGAGCTCCTAGCCCCAAAATGCTCATTCCATTGTTACCCCTCCCCCCATCAACTTGGGAATTTTTTTTTTAATTATCAGCATTTGAAAAGTGAGAATTGCAAGTGGGAGAAATGAACAGGTCCAAGCCCTGCCACTGAAGGGCTGGATGACCTTAGATGAGTCACTGTCTCTCTCTGGGCTCCAGATTCCTCAGCCATATGATAAAGGGGCTGGTGGGATGATTACAGATTTGAGGCCACAGAGGACTCCCCAAGGGGCAGGTTAGAACACGACGGGGCTGTTACCAACCGACAGGGAAATAAACATAATCGAGCTGTCTACACCAGGCCCATGCTTAGGACTTTATTTCCCCACTGGTGATCCTCAGCAACCCTCTATCACCCCCATTTTCACAGGTGAGTAAACTGAGGCTAAGGGATTAAGGGATGTGACTAGCAAGTCAGGGCCAGAGTGACGTTTCAGGCTCAGACCATTGCCTCTGGTGCCCAGGATGTAACCGCACTTGGTACTGCATTGAAATGGTGTTGGTGGCTCAGAAGTGCCGACCAACGGGGACATAACCCAATAAGGGCAGGGGACAGAAAGGGGAAGAGTATTTTACTGTGTGTGTGTGTGTGTGTGTGTGTGTGCGCGCAGGTGGGTGGGAGTGACCAGCCTTCACCCAGTGACACTCATTCTCTCCAAACAGTTGACCCTCCCATGTGCCCTCCCCTCCGCCTCCCACCTGTTCTCAAATTGCATTGTGCAAATCACTCCTCAGCTCAAAGCCTGTCCATGGCTCCCTGGCACCCAGAGGACTGAGACCCAGCATCTCGGGCCACTCCCCACCTCAGCCCCACATTCCTGCTTTAGCCACACTGCTCACTAGTCCCTAAGCACAGCAGCTCCAGGTGGCCTTTGCACACGTGACTCCCTTGGCTGGAATGTCCCAGTGCCCCCTTAGCCCAGTGCTTGATGTAGAGTAGGAAAAGCCCTCCCTGGCTCCTGGAGACCATGGCCCTCATCCCAGTGCACTCTGGGCCTCAGCCCCCACAAATCTTGATTTCCAAGGGTGGGGTGGGATCTAACTCACCTCCCCTCTGCAGTGCAGAAGCTCAGCAAGGGTTGGCCAGGTAAATGAAAAGTTGCAAAGAGCAGAGAGAATGCTGGAAAGTGCACATTTCCCAGGACTGACCAATACCAAGCATGGAAGCCTCTATTGAGGCATAGCGTCAGGACACCACGCTGTGGCAGAGCCAAAAATTACACCCTCAGGACGGGTCAGAGTCAGAGTGGGACCTGCGCTAGCTCTCTCAAGGGCTCCCCCTAATAAGACAATCTGTGCAGGTCTCTCTCCTGCTTTAAAACTTGTGGTGCCCCAGTGGTTTAGGATAAAAATCCAAACTCTGACCAAGGCCCCCAAGGGCCTGCATGCCTGGGGTGCTGCCTGGTCTCCAGGGCCTTCCATGGTCATGACCATGCTCCTCTCTTCCAGTTCCTCCCAGGGTCATGTTCCTCTCTTCCTGTTACTCAACGACTCCACATGCAACATCCTGCCTCACAACCACATGTCCGTGCTGTTCCCTGAGCCTGGGGGCTCCCTTCCCTGCTCACGCAGCCACTTGCCGTCCCCTCTCCAGGTCTGGGCTTTCTCAGGGAAGCCTCAGTCCTGTGTCGGGTCAATATGCCGCCACGCCCACCCAACTCCACATGCCCTTATAACCCTAGTCATCTCCTTCTCAGCATGGTCTGTCATGTGTATCATGGCTGAGTGCTGTAAGCCCCAACACTGCACGGCCCATGAGGGATGGGAATATCATGTTCTTTGCTGATGCTCCAACACTGGTTCCGGGCCCAGGTATCTGGTGATGCACACATGATTGAATGAATAAGCAAAGGAGCAAATGAACCTTTATGTGTAATTCAAGACCAGAAGGTGGTGAGAATCCTGGTGAACGTTGGAGGCAGGAAGACAGGGCCCTAAGAAGATCAGAGAAGTGGCAGATCAACTGAGGGGGGCAGCGTCCCAGGAGCAACAAGGAGAGCGCTTCCGGAAGGAAAGGTATCCAGTGCTGCAGCAGGTGGTACGTGGAGACCTGAGGAAGTGCCACCGGATTTTGACAAGCAGGAGGTCCCTGGCGCCCCCTGGTTGAACCCCAGTTCAGCAGAGGCAGGCTTGAGGCGGGGCGCACTGCAGGGGGGCAGCACTTGAAGGGGGTGGGGTAGCAAAGCTCATATTAACAGGTACCAGCTGGGCTTGAGCCAGCCTGGCCCGGCAGGGTCTGCAGAAGTGGGGAAGACAGAAGACAGGTCCCTGTGTCCTTGCTGTCAAAAGCATTGGCAGAGTGTAACACTCTTTGGTGACAGATCACTTTGAGGCAATTCAGCTCTGGGAACTGTCAGGGCTCAGGCCCCGAAGCAGGAGTATCAGAACAAAGACTGGCCCCAGCTCCCTCCCTTCTGGGCAGCATCAGGGCTGGCCCTTTGGCTACAGAACCCTTAGGGCGCAGCTGAAGTGGGCCAAGTCACATCTCTATGCCTAGCCAGCCTTCTAGGAATCCCTGGGTTTGTAGACAAAGCATTCCAAGGCCCCTGCATCTAAGCTCTGGGAAGGAGGAACAGCTCCAAGGAGTGTCACCACCCGAAAGCTAGCTGGGCCACAGCAGATGAGTAAACACTGGAGTCATTCCGCCCTTTCTCCTTTTGGCCCCCAAGGGTGATGTCATAAGCTGGAGGGGTGCTTTCCAGGCTCTCCACACAATTGCTATTAGAAATTCACTTCTGTTCCGGCACTGGAGGCCGGGTTCTTCCCCTGGTAGGGATCCTTCCCACTTTGCAGCTCACAAAGCTCTTGAGCATCTACAAGCTCGTACAGTCCTCATGACAACCTTTTTAGGTGGGTGGGTGGGAGACCAATACACCCATTTTATAGGCGGAGAAACTGAGGCCTAAGCTGGGTCATGAAGTGGGTCCCTTGCTTCCAGCCCAGAGCGCTGCATGCCCACCCACTGCGTGTCAGCCTCCTACAGGAGGTCACCTGTGAATCAGATAGTCATGTTGGCCCCATCCTGCCTGTTGTCCCAGGTGAGTATGACTCATTCGCCTGCCCTGTGACTCACACAGCTTGGGTACTCCTCCTATGGTCAACAAGCCTGGAGACTTGGCAGCCAGGGCCCAGCTTTTTCTCACCTCTCCAAAGCCTCCGGGAAGAATTCCTGGACCTCCAGGGAATCCACCCTCTTACAGAAGTGCTAACAGAGGCCTTGAGAGGGAAAGCAACTTTCCTTCAGCCACACAGTGAGAACATAGCACAGCGAGGATAGGGGCCCAGGTGCCCTGGCACCCAGCCCAGCCCTTGTGTCTGCCCCACAGGATCACCCTTGCCCGGCCTCCCTCACAAGGGAGAGTGAGGAACAAATGAGGCAATGGGCAGAAACGCACTCTGGGCTTTACTAGAGAAATCTCAGGGACTCCCTTTGAATCCACGGTAGTGACCAGCAGCTGTTTCCACTGTCCCTTCCAGACTCCCCTGGGCAGCCAGAGCTGGGTTTAGGAGGATGCAGGGGTGTCTGCTCTGCTCCACCTACCTTGCAGGGCTGTGAGGGGGAAAGAGGACTGCTCCGTGCAGAGGTGCTGGGACCACGGCAGAGGCACGGTACAAGGGGGTTATCAGCACTACCTGTAAATAAAGGGCCAAGAATCTCAACATCAGGCACTCAAGATCATCTGGTCAAATCCCCATTTGATACTTCCATTCCACTCGTCCCCAGCACCCACCACCACAGTCACATGGCCTCTACTTGCACACTTGAAGCAATGGGGCACTCACTTCCTGCCAAGGCTGTAAGACCTTCTGTTGAAGAGTTTAGCTGGTTGAAAGAACTGTCCTCAGGATGGGCTAACATCTCTCTCCCTATGCTTTACACCTGCTGGTTCTCGCTCTATCTGCTCAGATCACCCAGAATAGGTCTGTCACCCTGTTTCCCGATGGCTCCTTAGAGACAAAGACAGTGATCTTGGGCCCCTCAAGTCTTCTACAAGTTGTATACCCTCTTTCCTCCAGCTTTTCCTGAGACCAGACCAGGTGTCTGGTTCCCTCCCTCACCCCCTTCCCTGATCAGCTCCAAATGAACCTTGTCCCTACTGACAGCACAAGACCCAAAATTTGACATTCAGGCGAGCTCTGTCCAGGGCAGGGCAAGCAGAACTCTCACCTCCATCATTCTAGATATCATGCCTCTATTAATCCAACCTAAAATCCCATTTGCATGTAAGGCAACCCCAGGGCATGTCTGAATTCAGCTTATGGTCAACTTCAGAGCTATGGTTCAGGATTCTGGAGTTAGACGAAATGACCCCTCATTTAACTAACTGCATAACTTGATCAGGTTACTTTACCCTGAGTCTCAGATTCCTTCTCTGTAAAAGGATTATGTTAGAACTTATTCCATTATTATAAGGCTATTATAAGGATTAAATGAGATAAGATATGTCAAGGGTTTTGAACAGCATATATGTTTACTCTGATTGTTAATTAAATCTCTAAACCTTTTTCTAGAAATTATGTTTTTCTCATTCTGTACTTGTGCAGTTTGGGGACCCAAGCTGTTTACATGCTGTATCCCCACTTCTATGCCTAAGTCTTGCTCTACCGTTGTAAGACCCTATTATCGTTATCTGGCAACAGGTCTTTCTCTCCCATCAGGCTGTGAGTCCTGCCAGTCTGCTTTGCCTCTGAAATTCTGGTCCAAGCCCATGAGCTGGCAAACAGCAGGACCAGTGGATTTATATGCTAGAGGAGTGAAAGAAGGACCAGCCAACATTGGCCCCACAGTGAATTGTGCATCCCAGCCCTTTGGCCCCCTGCCTTTCAGGGCCAAACTGGATCTTCACCCTTCCTCATTCCCCAGAGCTCTAGTCATCCACATTCAGGGGGAAGCTAAGCAAGCTGGCTCCTGCCTACATTGGAAAATTTCTCTGCCCAAACCAGCTTCTCCAAGCCAAGGAGAGAGTCCAAGATCCTAAATACAGTGGGGCCCTACAGGCTGCAGAGATTAAGACACCAGTGAGCCCTGTTCTCAGCTGACAGTCAATGGCCTAGGCATTCCCGGTGTATTTCTGCATTGTGAGTGGCATACATAGCAAAGCAGGGGATCTGAAAAAGGCTGACTGCTTATCTGCCACTGGTGTCCATCCCAGCTCTGTGGGCCTTCCTCAGAGAGTTCCACCTGGAACTTCCTAGTTCCAAGGATAGATCAAAGCAGACTTGGGTTGTATTGTGTTCCTACAAGTGACTAATGACCTCTCACTTTCTGTTAACTCTGTGTGAGGACAAGCCTTTGAAATCCAGCCCGCTTTTCCTCTACACACCTCCAAATCACCCCCTCATCCTCACTGGTAGTGCTACATTTCTTCCCAAATGTAATCTGTTCCTCCCCTGATGTTCCCCATCTCAGCAACAGCACCACCAGCCACCATCCATAGCCTGGGCCAGACCAGACACCAGGGCACCACCCTCCTCAACCTCCCCTGCTCTGTCACTCAGGCCTCCAACACCACCTCCCCCTGCCATGCCCTGCCCTGCCCTGCCCTGCCCTGCTGGTTCTGCTCAAATGCATCTTCTTGTCTCCACCCCCACTGTCAACATCCAGGTTCAGGTACCACCACCTGTCATCTGGGTGACTGCAGTGGTCCCCCCACCTCCTCTCTCCCCTACGGTGCAAGCCCAGACCATGTCACTCCTCTGCTCAGACTCCACCATGGTTCCCCTAGAGCCCCAGAGATAAAGTCCAAGAACCTCAGTGAACTTTTCAGTATCCTTCATGATCTGCTGCTGCCCACCCCATGAGCTTCAGCCTCTTCAGTTCCTGTCTTCCACCCACACCCCTCCAAGCTCCAGCTGGGGCGAAGCTGCACTCTCTGCCCTCTGAGTCCACATGTAATCTTCACAGAATCTCCTCTGTTCCAGAACTGTCTTCCATCCCTATTCTTCATTTCTCCTTCCACTCATGATCAAGCCCAGTTTCCTCCAGGAAGTTTGCTCTAACCTCTCCTCCCCCGTGAGGGTGAGCATCTCTGGGCTCCCCCAGGCCTCTAGTCTTCCCTGTCACACTGGATTATGGTCTGTTTCCCGGTTAGCCTCCCCCATTAGACTAAGATCTGTTCCCATGATCCCAGCGCCTAGCCTAGGGCTGGGGCCACCACAGCTCAAGATTCACCAAAGGAAGAAGCTAGGAAATCACACGCATGCACACATGCATAGACACATGCATATATGTATATGAGTAAACATATACTCATGCACGTGTACATTTACAGACACCTAAGAGCGCAGGTGCTGCCACCTATGGGCAAAAAGAGCATTACACTCTTCCCCAGGCTCTGGATGGGAGGAGCCCCAGAGACGCAAAGCATTCACTCCAGCTAACACGAAGTTGGTCTGTTTCCCATTCTGGACCTTAAGGCTGCAACAACTTAAAAACAAGATCCACAAACCACTCACTCTAGTCCACCGCCCACATGCTCCAGAGGGAGTCATAAAGAGAGATGTTTCCTTCCAGCACTCACCATCCCTGTCTGGGGCCTGCGGAGTGCCTGTTTACTGAATTATATCTTAGAGAGGGGGAGAAGGCACAGTCTGTTAGTGCTGCCCACCAGTGGAGGGGCTGGCCTTTGGGTAGAGAGCTCCCTGTTAGTGACACTGTGCAAGTCACCAGGAACCCCATATGTCTAGGTGGCTGAAGAGGAGCTTTCTGCCCTTTGGGGTGGGGTGGGGGGAGGCCCCAAGCCAGAGGTGTTTTTCTCCTAAAAGACTGTTCCCAGCATAATGGGAGGACTTCCAGATTTGGTCAGAGAAACATGATCTCTGCCTCGCAATCCCTGAAGGGTTCAAATAGCCACCCCAAATGACAACCCTGCTTTTCTGAACACCTACCAAGTATTAAACTCCTGACATACATCATGTCTCATCCTCATGATACTCTGCCAGGCAGATACCATGGTTCCTGTTTTGTGAAGGAAGGATACAAGCTCAGAGAGGTGAAGTAATGTGCTCAGTCACACAACTAAGATGTCTACACAGTTCCCACCAAGGCAGGCTGCCTCGCTGACTTCTTGGTCTCGCTAAGTTTCAGGCATTAAGGCTAGGTCTCTTGCATAGAGAAAAACACAAAGCTTTGGTTACTCTAGATCAGGGGTTAGCAAATTTTACTGTAAAGGGCCAGTTAGTAAATATGTTAGGCTTTGCAGGCCCCATACCTTGTCTGCTGCATATTCTTTCTTGTTTGGTTTTAGGTTTGGGTTTTTTGTTGTTTTTTTTTTTTGAACAACCTTTTAAAACAATGTAAAAACCATTCTTAGCTCAAAGGCATACAATCACAGGCTGAGGCCTCCCCAGAGCTGTAGTTTGCAGCCTACAGACTTGAGAGAAGAATATCTATAATCTTAAGTATAAAAACTTCTGGTGGAAATAGTTAAGATGAATGCTAGGTCCTTCAGCTGTGTTTCTCCTGCTTCAGATAGCTTTCTGCTGAGTCGCTCTCTCCTAAAGAAGGGCTCTACCTTGCTCTGCAATTAGGCAGCAAAATATTTCAAGAGCTGTTCAAATTCTAGAAACTCAGCTGTGGACTAAACAGTTTGACTCCACATAGAGAACAAAAGCGAGAGGCAAATTCAATGTGTAGAAAGAACCTCTACCACAAGACATTAAGAGATCTAGGCTCTGGTCTGGGCCCTGAACAAGGGATTTAGAATCTTACTATGCAAAGTGTGGTCCCTGGACCAGCAACTTCTGCATTACCTGAGATCTCATTAGAAATGCAGAGCCTCAGGCCCCGCCCCAGACCTAGTGAACCAGAATCTGAATTTTCACAAAATGCCCGAGTGATTCATGTTCACGATAAGTTTGAGATCTGCTAAAACATCTTTCATGTCCAACTGCAATATTGTTACCACAACCCTTTCGCTGAGGAAAGAAAGGGTTTAAAGACATCTTTCTTTATGTCATAGTATTTATTAAGTCTCTGACCTATCATCTGCACTAGGCACCCCGTTTTGGACGCATAATCAACAGACCAAGACCTGCCATTGGATCTTGAAATCAAATCTTTGACCGGCAGAAAAGTAGAAGGAGGAGAACCAGAGAAGGTGCCACTCCCCATTTCACAGCTGGGGGGATATCAGGCATGACTTTCCCAAGACTATGCTGCCAAGGAAAACGAGGGGCCTGACCATTGCTTCATTTTCCCAGGCCTTGGGTTTAATAACTGAACGCATTTTGGTTTAGATTAGAACTTTCGAAATCTCACAAGTGGTGGAGTAGCAACCAAGGCGCTCGCTGTGTGCTTTACGATAATTAATTGCTGTCTCTGGGCCTAAGTATCCCTGGTCATGAAGTAAGGGGCAGGGCCAGGCAATTCCCAAGGTCTAACTGTAAAAGCTGGAATCTGGAAGAACGATTTTGAGGCAAAAAGGCAGTCAGGAGAGGAGCCTTCTGCTGATGGTCACCACAGTCCCACCAAAGTCTCAGGGCTGATAACACAAAGTCAAGCCCATCATCCTAAGCGTGGAGGCAGAGCGTTGACCTGGTTTAAGCTCAAGGTCTTACCGCAAGTCCCAAGCAGAAACTGGAAATGAGAACAGGCTTCTCTCTCTGCTTCCTCAGCTTGGGACCATAATCGTTATCCTTACCGATGCTGAACTGTGCAAATGTATTTACTAAATAAAAGAATGAAGTACGATGTTTTGGGGGAAATGGTCCCTGAGCCTTCTAGTAAGACAGCTAGAACTTTGATAACCAGCTTTTGACGCTCCACCAAGAAGGCTGCCACCCTCAAAAATGGCTGCTGGGAATAAGAGCTGCTGGGGCCTTCTAGGCAGCAATTTGGTGAAATGCAGCTAAGGTTGTAAAATGCATAATTTGACCCAGTAACTCCATTTCTTGGGCTCTCTTTTAGGAAATAATGAAAGAAGACTAACTTATACACTAGGATGTTCATTGCAGCGTTGTTTATAAGCAGCCAAAATGCCTGATAATAGAGGAAAGTGGACCATGGTATATTCCCACTTAGATACAACAAGAGAGGGATGAAAAAGCAGGTTGGCATATATCATTTTCATAATAAAAAAATAAAACTTGGTTTTGTTTTTTTTTTTACAAATAAAATGCATTATTTCATTTCTTTAATCCCCCAGACTATCAGAATGAAAGATTTTAAATAGAAATAGACATGCATTTATCTACTTAGGTAGAGAATACTTCTCAAATTCTTCTAAAAATTAAATTCACAGTCCATAATAACATGAGAAAATATTTATGTCATCATGTTGAAAAAAAAAGTCAGAATAGAAAAATTATAAATGTGGTATGACCACAATTATATAGGGGTAAAAAAAATGTGCTGCAAATATCAGGAAGGAAATGCCTCCAAATGTTAGCAGTGATTATCTCCCATTGGCAGAATTATGGACAGTTCTTATTTTTTTATTTGCTAAATTTCCTTATCATAAGCATTCATTATAACTAGAAAAGGAAGGGGGGGGAAGTCCTTGGAGGAAAGGAGGAAAAAGCACCCCATTTCCCATGAGTATACCACCCATACCACTTTGCCACTCCCCAAAAATTAACTAGTATTTACTGTGTCCACTGAGGGCCCAGCCTCGCCATATCGCTTACACAAAGGAGATTAAGGGCCAGGCCCCACCCTGAAGGCTCATGTATACCATCTATCCTTTGCTTGGCAAATAAACCAGACCCACATGATATCCTTGTTGAGGCTGGAACGTAATAACTCTATTTGTTTAATCAGTTTAGCAAGATAAATGAAACTACTCCCACTGGTGTGGCTCCTTCACTGAGTTCCCTGAGATTCTATGGCTGAAACCATTTCTGGAGCCCCCTGGGGAAGAGCAGGTTTCAGGGATCCTGTTATCCCTTAGTCTAAGCATTGAATGCAAGAGGTACAAGAAGTTCCCTCTGAGGCAGAACAAGCAAGGCCTGGCTAGGGACTAGGACAGGGAGCCAGGAAGGAACCTAAATGGCCGCGAGTCCCCTTGGGAGCTCACATTTCCAGACTTGACCTTCCTCATCGACAAATTAGGGCCCATCACGACAACCTCAGGGCTATTGTGAGGCTCAAAGAAAAGGAGGTAAATCATTTCATCTCTCTAGGCTGAGCCTCAGTTTCCCTGTCTGTGAAATGGAGTCAATATCTCCTCCCTCACAGGGCTGTGAAAAGACCAAATAAGATGGTGAACACACGCAGCAAGCATGCTCCCTATGGTGGCCATGATTCTTACTGCCTGTAGAACAGGGAATAAGATACATAAATGAATCTTGGGCCTCAAGTTCCTTATCTGCACTATGGGGCCAACAATTCAGGCCACGAAGACCAAAGTCATGAACAGCAGCTGCATCTCCAGCTGGTGCTGGTGCAGGTTAAACATAATGACTGCTGTGGGCTCACTTTGAGGTCCATGTTCATGCGCTGAGCACAAAGCCCTCTGACTCAGAGACCATCAGAGCCAGGAAAGCCTGATATTATCATGCCCACCCCTGTACTGCAGGGTGCGCCCTGAGGCCCAGAGAAAGACACACATTAGCACAAGTCACCCAGTACTTTGTCAGTGGCAAAACCAGGACCCAAGTCCAGGCCTTCTGCTGCCCAGCCTTGCCCACCGCACCTACTGCTTTTCTCTGCTCTGCCCTCAAATTGCTGATGTGGTCCCAGGCCAGGGCAGGGGAGAGCAAGCATATGGTGGGGGAGTGTAGGGGGGAGGGGGGCAGGGAGGGTGAAGCGGGCGAGCAGCAGGAACCCAGCCTGCCTGTGGGCTGCAAACTCACAAACCACATCAGGCTGAAATATGACACACGCTCACTCAGTTGAAAGGGAGGAGACAGTTTTATTTAACATACCCTGGCTGCCTAAACACTGCTCTCTCCCTTTCCCTCCCCTGAAAAATGCATCCCTCCCAGGACCTGCTTTTCCCTGCTTCTGCCAAAGGGCGGGGAGATGGTCCTGGCTGGGACCCCAACTCACGGAGTGACCTAGGGCAAGGGATCTTGTGTTCTCTCAGCCTTGATTCCCTGAAACAGAGGGGAGACTGACCTACACTTTGGAGTCCTGTTGATAGAATAGGATGAGTTTCCCAGCGGTGCTCCTGGGAGGCCCTTCAGACCTCTGCTGCAGAGCTGAGCTCCCCAAGCTGTGCACACAGCCACTGTGAAAACCCCAGCAGTTCTCATCATGTCAGGACTACAAGGAAACTTCAGGATAACATTTAGTGAAGGGACTAAGAGTCAGGGCTCTGTAGTCAGAATTCCAGAAGCCAGGTGCCATCACCTTATAACGACAAAACCGGAGGCACGTTATTTAGACTCGGGTACCTCATCTGGAAAAGGGGAAACAGTAGTGCCTACCTCAGAGGAACACTGGTAAGGAATCAAGGAAATAATTAATGTCCCTGTGGTTGATACACTAAAAGGCAGCTTTTTGTTATAATCAGGCCAGCCAACATCACCCCCATTTCACAGATGAGGAAACTGAGGCCCAGAGAGCCAGGACTTGCCAAAGGTCCCTCAGAAGAATGAAAGCTGCAGCTCCGCTCCCGAATCAGTGCTTCTAATTCCTCTCAGTCCTGTGGTTTCTAATAAGTAAATATACACACTCAGAGGCTGTAGATACAGACTGTAAAGTTTGCTTGAAGAAAACCAGAGATCAATGCCTCAGCAAAGGACTACAGATCATGCAGAGATCATCTCAATGACCTACCTGGCAAATTCTTCTTTTTTTTTTTAAGGAGTCCAACACGGAGCTTGAACTCATGACCCTGAGATCAAGACCTGAGCTGAGATCAAGAGTCAGACACTTAACTGACTGAGCCACCCAGGCGTCCCTGCCTGGCAACTTCTCAAGAAAGACCCAAACTCCCCCCAGGAGTAGGAAGAAAGTGACCTATGGCACTGGATGGCTGAGAAGTGTAAGGCATCCAATCAACAACTCTTGCTCATCATAGCTTGGTAAAGTGCACACAAGGCTGCTAACAATGGCTACCTCTGGGGAAAGAAGGAGGTCTGGAGGGATGAAGTTTACACTATACTCTTCTCTACGTTAGAATTTTTAGCAATATTTTTTCCCACTTTAAAAAAAAAAACAAAAAACCCTGCAAAACTCAAAATAATTTAGCAGCCTTATCCAGGAGCTATCAGCCTGTTGTTTGTTTTTCGATGAAATTTATAGCAGGTTCTAAGACCTTTGGCTGGGCTTCCCGAATCTGCAACTCTGATCCATCCTGGTAGCCACTGCTCTGGTTCAGACCTGCACTCTCTTTAACTTGGACCATGTAACACCCTCCTCCTGGTCCCCCTGCCTCCAGTTTGCCCCTTCTGATGCATTCCCTACATCAACCACCAGATCAGTGAGAGTTTTTATCGTTGTTCTGCTCAAAACCTTTCTCAGCTTCTCACTGCCTTCAGGATAAAGTCCAAACCCTTAGTTTACAGTCTGTATTTACAGTCTCAACTCCCACAACTGCACCGTTCCCTCATGGCCATTGTAGCCATGGACTGCTCAAGAAACCTCAGTACCTTTGTACAAACTGCTTCTGTTTCTTAGAATGTCTTTTCCCTCAACTCCTTTAACTTCTGGGAACCTATTACTTATTTTTGAGCCTGGGTTGCCCTGACAGATTTAGTCACCCCTTTATGGGTTGAAATAACTCTCAGTATCGAATGATTGTTTCAATCACTATGGATGGGAAGTATCTTGAGGACAGAGAGCTTTGTCCTCCTGGAGGCTTTTGGGCCCTCACAGGGCAAGGCACAGAACACAGGCCCAGGCAAGTGTTGAATCAAGGAAGGAGGGAAGGAAGGAAATGTCATGAGGGGCAAATCCTACAGCCTCCCCACTCAGCTGCCTGCTTTCCTAGGTTCATATTAGTCCGTAATAAAAAAAGACTATGGAAAATTCTGGAGTAAAGTTTCCTTCCTTGATTCATAAGGAAACCTTCTTTGCTGCTGTCTAACTCCCTCCCCCCGCCCCGGGTGCCAACCCAAGCTCCCCGGCTGTTTACAATTTCCCTGGCATTTATAAATAGCAAGGCCTCAGAAAGGAAAATGGAATTTCAAAGGAGCTGGATGCTGCCTGACCTCCCATCCCATCCTTCCTCCTCTGCTCCAAGCCCCTTCCCCTTCACATCCCCAAGAAACACCAAACAGCACCCCCAAGTGTGTGGGAGGGGAGGGGCAGGGATGTCTCAATGAATGGAACACTCAAGAAAGAGTAGAAAGCCCCACCAGCTAGAAGGACTCCGCCAAAGGCCAACTGGAACTGGGTCCCAGCCCTGCCCCTTTGTCACAGTGTGACTGTGAGCCCATCACAAGCTCTCGGGGCCCAGCTGTTCTCTCAGCTGTGGAATGGGGTTGCGGTGAGACTCCAGCAGGCCATGGTCACTGTAAAGTGCGGTGCAACCAGCGGTCCCATTGCGCTGGTCAGAAATGTGGTCCTGGGAGAACGGGCCGTGCAGGATTAAGTCTTTGAGAAGTGTCTAGGAGCTGAACTAAAGCAGAGGCTCCTCCCCAGAGGCCCCGCCTTCCACAAAGCCCGGGTTACCCCCCAGGACAGCCCTGAATGCCTTTGGCTCTTCAGAGTTCTGCGTGTTTTTTTTTTTAAAGATTTTATTTATTTATTTGACAGAGAGAGACACAGTGAGAGAGGGAACACAAGCAAGGGGGAGTGGGAGAGGGAGAAGCAGGCTTCCCGCGGAGCAGAGAGCCCGATATGGGACTCGATCCCAGGACCCTGGGACCATGACCTGAGCCGAAGGCAGTCGCTTAACAACTGAGCCACCCAGGCGCCCCGAGTTCTGGGTGTTTTAAAGATACCCTCTCTGCTCTGTGGAAGGTGTAAGGGCGGGATAAAAGGTGTATGTCTGGGCAGATAAAGGGCTGCAAAAGAAGCCAATGTCCCCTACCCACCCAAAGGCGCCCCCGCCTTCCAAAAACGTGGGCTTACCCTTGGCCACCGCCCAGAGCAGCCGGCCTGCACTAGACCAGGGGGGACACTGCTGTGACCAGATCCGGGCGGTGATTAGCCCCCAGAAGAGATAGGGGCCCAAGGAGAAAGGGAGACAACAATCACTGTCGTCAACTCTGAAAGAAGTTTCCGCGTGAGTCAGAGAAAAGAACGTACACTGCAGGGCCGAGGAGGAGAAGGCACCTTCCAGTAACAAATGCAAGCAGATTTCAGACGAGTACAAGGAAGAAGTTTCTAACAGTCCTGGGCCCAAAAAGAGGAAGGAGGTGGAGGGCTCCTCATCGCCCGCGGAGAGCAGGCAAAGGCATTATTACCTTGAAGTCAAGGATCCGCTGAGCAGACTCCCCGGCGGAGCCACCGCCCAAACCGCGGACGCGCGGCTACCTGCAAGCCCGGGTGGGATACACCGAGTGCCGGGGTGACTCCGAACCCAGTTCCCCCACCCGCGGGGGCGAGGTCAAGGTTAGCTCAGGTGCTTGCAGCCCAGCCTAGCGGGGCCTGCAGGTGGAGGCCCGGCCCCCTTCCTCCCCGGCCCTAGCCCCCCAGTCCAACCCTTCTTGGTCCCCTGGAAGACCAGCAAGGTGAGGGAGGAAGCCCCTCTCCAGCGATTCCCCGCTGCCGGAACGAGCTCCAGACGCGGGCTAGCTCGTCCCGGGAGGGGAGGGAGAAGAAGGACCCAGATGCCCGGGATCCCCAAGATGTCCGGGGCCGTGGCCGTCCCTCTCCCCTACCTGCGGCTGAGGCGCTGCGGACGGCTGCTGCTAGGTCCAGCTGCGCTCAGCTGGTTCCGGGCGGCGGGGCGGGGGCTTGGCGGTCGTTCGGCCGCGGTGGGCAGGGCGCGGGAGGGAGCCGCCCTCGGGGCGGGGCGGCCGGAGCGGCCGGGCCGGCCGGGCCGGGAGGGGGGACGGGGGGAGGAGCGCCGGCCCCTGCCCGCAGGCCGCTGGGAGGATGGCCATTCCGGCTCCAGGCTGGCATTCGTCGAGTGCACTCTGTGTCACTTTAGCAGACCCCTCGCTACCTCCCCGCAAGGAAGGCATCCGGCCCCTCCTAGGAATAAACTGAGTCTCAGAGCACGGAGGGGAGATCTGCAGGAGGGAGGGGAGAGTGAGGGGAAGGAGACCCAGGGGAGTGGCCGGGCTGGCTGGGCTGGGGCCAAAGAGCTCAGTTGGGGTGGGCAGCGTGCCATGCTCAGCTGGGATCCACGGAGGCAGATTTCAGCTTTAGAGAGTTCTGACTTCAGGAGGCAAAGCACTCCTCAGGAGAGGGCGAAATGGGCTACCAACAAAAGCAGGGGAGGTGTGCAAGCAGCCCCTAGGCCCACTGGACCAAATAAAGGAGAATGTTTCCCAACTTTATTCAGAATGAAAGAACAAGAAATGCCAAGTGCATCCCTGTCCTTAAAACAGAACCTTAAAAAAAGAATCTAAAGAGGCTTTGGAGTCAAACGGCCTTGGCTGGAACTCCTGACGCTTACCAGTCCAGTAACTTTGGGCAAGTGGCTTAACGTTGGCAAAGTGTCATTTCCTCATTGGTAAAGTGGATATAATAATAATAATAATTGGTAAAGTGGATATAATAATTGCCTCTTCGTGGGGCTCTTGGGAAGAGCAGAGAAAGACTCTCAGCACAGTGGCAGTGATTCTCCATAAATGGAAGTTCTTACCAGTGTGATGGCGGATATTATTTTAGGTGACGGAGAAAATCCACGTTGTCAAAAAGATGAGTGCAAGGTCACTTTTAAACAAATGTGATATTTTCTTCATCTCAACAGCATCTCACATGCGTTGGAGAAACAGCCCCGTATGATGGCACAGGGCACGGGACGGCCCTCCAGCAGTCCTGCCGCAAAGATGGGTTCCCAGGCCTCTTGCAGTGGCTCTGTGGCTCCATTCTCGTGCGGAGGACTCCCACAGCAGGAAACTGGACCAGACGACCACCATGTCCATTCCCAGCCTTGGTGCGAGCAGCAACCCCATGTTCAGCTAGGTATATCTCCCTCTCACACAAGGTAAAATGTACCAAGTCAGTAATTGCCAGGTTCTGGGGATCCAAGCAGGAAAAGCTGGTGTTCAAGGAGCAGAGGAGCTAAGAGCACCATACTCACTTCCTGGTCTTTTATTTGTTTGTTTGTTTGTTTGTTTTTCCATTGAGTAGCAGCCAGGGAAGCCACACAGCCTGGGGAATCCCAGCTCAGCTCTTCCACCTGACCTCCCCCCTCCCTTTCTGCAACTCAGGTAATTATAGGAACCATTTCTTGAACACCTCATGCCATGCTCTGGGCTTCCCATGTGCTACGGACTTTCATCCTCCCCTCCCCACCCAGGTAGGTGTTACCATGTACAGTTTTCAGATGAGGAGGCCAAGGCACAGAGATGGTTAAGTAGCTCTCCCAAGTTCACGCAGGTAACAACATACACACCTGAGTCGTTGGCCTCTCTCCTTTGCCCAATGTCCGACGTCATACGTCGCCACCTTTCCTGGCTTGGGAAACTCTACTTGGTTCCACTTTCTCTAAGAACCGAAGCAGGGCGCTCACCCCAAAGAAAGGCTCATACCCTCCCTCTGCCACTCTGTTTTCAGAGGCTGCCCATGGCCACCTGGGGGGTGTGTGGGGAGAAAGGCAAAAACACACGATTCGGCTCTGAGCTCTTTGATTATAAGACCTGGCATACACATGCCCCGGATTTGCCAGGCATATCATTTTCAAGGCCAGCAGCTTCTCTCCGGCAAAGAAAGGTAAACCTCTGAATCTGTGTCTCCCTAGAACTGGAGAATATCAGATAGAGATGGAGGAAATTTTAGAGAACATCTGGTCCAAGTCCTCACTATAGACATGGGGAAACTGAGGCCAACGGAGCACAGGTTTGCCCATACAACCCTCTGATTGCTCCACTTGGTACTGGAGAAGCACGTGAGCACCTGCTGCCCCCAGAAATAATGAAAAATTCTGATGAAGATAAGCAATACTTCTATTGGAGGGCCATGCAAATTCCTAGCCCTTTGCTTCGCAGACATTAACACATGTATTTCACAGCTGGCCAGGATGGATCTTGGCCTGACCTTTAGTCAGGGCCAAGTCGGCCTTGCATGGATGCTAAGAAGTCTCCTTTGCCTTGGTATCTCATTCTCATTTCTTTCTAGACTCCTACTTGTACTCCTGTCCCTGCTGGCTCTAGGCATCAGTAAGGCCTTTTTTGCTCTAGATCCTCACCTCCAGAGTGAATGTCTTCTTGTTCTTGATAATATGGATCCCCTCTCATGGAAAAACTTGGATGTATCCTTTTACCAGAAGACCACCTCCAGACCACTCCCTCGTCCTCCAGGAGTGAGGATGGGGGAAACAAAGGCCACAACTCAGGCTATACAGCAGATAATTTGGAGCTGTTGCTCCCCTTGTGAGAATGCCTCTCCCCACCCACAGGAGTGGCCCTCACTTGGCACCTATGTTTGTACACCCCACCCCACCCCACCCCAAACACGGTTGATAGTAATAGGAGTAGACACCAAAACCAAGCAGGACTATCAGAATTTGGAAATAAAGTTTGGGATATGGCAATTATGGTTAATTAAGTGGGCCTGTGAGGGCTGGCCATCTCTGAAGGCTGAGACCGCCATTTTGAAGTGACCGTCTTCCTCAGAGAAAGCCAACGAGACCCCCATTAAATGGCGTGATGGATGTGGGTAAATCAGTGTGGGGAAACTCAGAGAGGAGAAGGCCAGGTTGGCCAGGGAAGAATTTGGGATCCATGAGGGCTCTTTTGGATGCAGACCTCTCCTGATGCTAGCCTCAGAAAAGTAAGTTATTAGGACAAGCATTTATTGAGCATTGAATGCCTTCTAGCAGGTTCCTGGAAGCAGAGCACAAGATCAGGATTCTGTGCAAGCGATTAATTGAAGAGGTGCTCTTTGGGGATCCTGCAGTATCCCAAGGAGCCCTTAGGGCAGGACGCAGCTGGGCCTCAGAGTCAGCCCGGATGCAGGCCTGAGCATACAGGGTACCTGGAAAGTGCTTTGACTCCATCGCCCGTCTCAGCTCATCTGCTTCCTTGTGCTGCCTCAAATCGGACAAGCATCTCTGCTTTCCACAAAATGGCTTTTACCAGCAGGGAGGTGGAATCTTTGTCTGTGGCCCACAGGCTAACTTGGGTCAGATGCCTACCCTTTATCCAGTGACTCTAGCCAGAGAGGCAGGGTCATACTGCACAAACCTGGCTGCTCCCACTGTAACCTGTAGATGGAGAGAAAGAGGGAGGGAGAGCCAGGCCGACAAGACAGTGTCACTAGGCGAGAGGACTCAGCCGGGCTTGAAAGGGTGGAAAGAGTTAAGATTGGAGGTAAGGAATGGGACAGAATCTTCTGCTGGGGTACAGAATCAGCAAAGGTGTGGAGGTTGGAGGAAGACAAGCCTGGAAGAAGGGGAGGAGTCTGGGTCCCTTCAGTGATGTGCTAGAGCACCAGAGCTGGCTGTTAAATCTCCAGGAATTTTGACAGCTGGTTGTTAAACGCAGCCTGTCCACAGCTACACACAGCTGACCCGCTGACAGAGGCATAATAAGAATTAAAACTCAAATTATAGGGGTGCCTCCTGGTCACCTTATTATGCCAATTTATTAGGTCAATTAAGCCTTATAACCACCTCCAAGTTAGGTATAATCTTCAATTTTTCAAATACATTAAACAGGCTCAGAAAAGATAAGCAACCTGCTTACGTTTCCACAGCTGGGTGAGTAGAACTGGAATCCGAATCCAGGTGTGTCCCCAAAGCCCAGGTTCTTTCTACAGCCAAAGTGAAGAAAGTCAGGGGGAAGGTGAGGCTTCTTCCAGGCCTCCCATTCAGGATCAGGAATTATTTAATTTCGTCTTGATAATGTTAGGGCCTGATGTTGGGCCCTTCCCTGCAATACTTCATAAATGCTTTATGACAACTCACTATTTATTTATATGGAAGGTATCTGGAGTTGTTTAAGAAATGTAGATCTATTTTAAGAAAGATTATAAACTGCTGTGCTTGAGAAATAAGTAATTCATAAAACCCTTTACATACATACACACACCCCGCCCCCAAAAATCTTTGAGGCAGTGCTATTTTTGTATTCTTTTATGTACCCACAGAAGAAGTTCATGTTCTGTGTTTTTTCCTTACTTATTATTTACTTACTGCTTTTCTGAGTACGAGTTATGTGCCAAGCCTTGCACTTAGGGCTAAGGGCATAGAGATGAATCAGCCATAGACTCAACCCTTGCAGGGCCTGTGGCCAAGGACACAGACAATTACAATAGGGTGTTATAAGAACCATAACAGAGGAAGCTCCAGTGGGGTTGGAAGGAGGCTGGGGGACACAGACAGGGTCCAAGAAGACTGCAAATAAGGAGATGAGCCAGGCCTTAAAGGACACCTCCCGGGGCCTCAGCTTCTTCATCTGATAACCATGTCCACCTCCAAGAGTTGTGGAAAAATGGAAATGAAATTATCCATGTCCACCATTTGCTGCATTGAAAGGGCTCTGTAAACAGTAGCTGGTCTCATTAGGGGAACCCCACATTCAAAAGGCACGGAGGTGCTCAAGATGAGTTAGCACGTGCTAGCGTGTCTGGAATACACGGTACATGATCTGAGTTCTAGAAGATGAAACCAAGCAGCAAGAAGACAGCAGCATTCATAGGTGCCTGCTCCAGGCATTCCCTCCTTTGAAACGGATTGAAAATTCCTCAGATTGAAACTATGCTCCCTCCCAGTTTGGAGATGGAGAGATTGAGGCTCAGAGAGGTGAAGTTACTTGTTTACGTTGCACAGCTGAGAAACGGCAGAGGTGGGATGAGAACTGAGATTTCACTCCAAAGCCAGTCTCCCGTGTGGGACTGACAGCGGGCCAGGCTGAAGGGATGGGGCACTGGGAAGCTGTCAGAGGCTCTCACGCAGGAGACTGACACTGTTGGAGCCAGCTCAAGAAGAAGTTTCCACGGAAGGGGACGGGCCCACTGGCCCCACAGCCTGGGCCTGCCAGGGATTTAGCAGAAGAGTTGGCTTTTGTTCTAGATGAATCAGCCCAGCTGTTTCTGAAAGCCCAGCCCCACTCTTCTGGGCTCAGCGGACCAGAAGGCATTCAGCTGTCCCCGCAGGTCACCAGTGGGGTGGGAGGGGGCAGTACTTTGTCCACTGGACTGCACCATTTACAGAGAGTTATATTATCACAACACGGAACAATGGGCTTTTTTTTTTTTTTTTAAATCTTGTGCTGCATCTCCGGCTGCAAGTTGTAGTGGAAACACAGTCAGGACAGCAAAGCATTACCTTCTTTGGAAGGTGGAGAAACTAAAAAAAACAAAATAAAAACCACCCATAAGAGCTGATTGGATTAAGTTCTAGTTGAAGTTTGGTCTGGGTCCTCCACTCTGCTCCTCCTCCTTTCCCTTCTCCCTATTCTGTTTTGCTTCTCTTTTTCTCCTCAGGGCCTGCTCTTCCTCCCTCTCTTCTTCTCCTTTCTTACCACTGCTGCTGCACTAGCAGCCCTTTGCTGGAGTCCAGAGAGCCTTGCCTGGGGAATTCGGACACCTGAGTTCACTCCCTGTCCTGCCTCTTTCTTGCAGAATGATCCAGGGCAAGTCACTCACTCGTCTGGGCCTCCATGATCCCATCTGTAAACTGGGAAGGTAGAAGTAACCACCCCCTAGGAGGGGTTAGACCTGGCTCACAAAACTGGGGATTTTTCAGCCCCTGCTTCTGCTGCACTGGCCCCAAGGAGAGCCAGAGGGCATCTGTCTCCTAAGATCTAGTAAACTGTCCATCACAAAGTTAGACTTTAGGTCAAGTCACTCTAGCTTTTCTTTATCTCACGTCTGCAATTTCTACGAATGCACAGTGCAAATGCAATCATTTCACTTTTTCGTTTTTCAAGTCAAAGCCACAGACTTGAGTAACCCAATGCCTGATTAGCAAGAAGCTCAGTGTTTCCCCAATGGAGTTCTTCTCTCCTCCCGAATGTTCCCAAACCCCAAGGCTGAAGTGCCCCAGCAGGGAAAGGGTCAGCCCACACTCACAGCAAGGAGCAATCTGGAGTTCTGCTTGCTCGCTGGTGCACAGTCTTGCTGTTTTACCCCAACCTCAGACAGATGACCTGGCAGATCCGGGTCCCTGGGCAGGTGCCAGGGGCCTCCGTGAGCTGTCCAGCTGCCTCACCGCTTAGCCTAGACGCACGCTCAAGCTTCTCCCACAGCCATCCTGCAAGGTCCTGGCCGGCCAGAGGCTCCGTATCACAGTTTGTCTGCAGACCCGCCTTTCGAGACTACCAACTTCCCTCTTTTTTTGTCTCCAAATGCCCTACATGTCTCCCTTCAAGGATGAGGGAGCAACCTTCAGGCAGCTAAAGGTGAATTACCCCAAGAGGACTTTTAAGTTCCTCTTTCTCTAGAAGTGAAAAAGGAAAAACAGGTAAATCTTCAGCAAGCAACTTATGACACCTCTTTTAAAGTATACAACGGAATCATGGCATAAATACAATTGGTTTGGTTTTGTGGAACCCATGAAAAGCTACAGGAATCTTATGTGCCAAGGACCATGGCTTGGTAAGCTTTACATTTTATCACCATCCAGACAAATACCCAGCTTCTTTAGCCTGGCAGTGGCGGCCACACATGGTCTGGCCTTACTTTGTCTCTCCAGCTTCATCTCGTCCCCTCCCACCTCTGTCACCTAATCACCTGCTGATCTCCCAGCGAGTGGATCCTACTTTCTGTCACCTCGACACCTCCAGGCCTTTGTATCCCAGTTCTTTCTTGGGATTGCCCATCTCAACATTCCCCCCCGTTTAATTCTTCCCTACATGTGCAGACTCAATTTGGGGGGCACCTCCTTGGCAAAGCCTTCCCTGACTGCTCTGGGCCATATCGTATTAGCTGACCCTCCCTGCTCCCACAGTCCCCTGTGATGTGTCCATCAGAGACTGGAAAAATCTGTCCTGCTATTCTACATCCCAGAACACTGTTTAATCTCCTTATAAATGATGGTTATTTTTAATGGTGTAATTACCAGTTTGTTTACTGTCTCCCCCACTAGACAGTGAGCTCCTTGAGGAGAGGGCCAGATAGCTCATTCTCTTCTTGCCTATGAAAGTGCCCAGGACAGCAACCTGGGCAGAGAGACCCTCAACACACACTTACTGGATTGAAGTGAAATGGCACTTACCACACTGTGTTAGAATCATCTGTTTATATTTCTAGCTCTACCAGCTAACCCCTCATGGGCAGGGACCAAGTCTTGTTGGCCATTTGCTCTTCGTGCCCAGCATAGAACTTGGCACATGACAGGTTAGTAAATGTGGAATGAATGAGTGAGTGAAATGAGTTAAAAAGACTAACATGAAGGCAGGATGAACAAATGATCAAATAAAGGAATTCCAAATAACCTTTCTGAAACAACCAATTGATAGCTGTTACTTTCACTGTTTGAAATAAATATAAGGCTCCTCTCTTGACTCTGTTCACTGGTACTGTTGGAAAAAAAATCATAATGGAGTCGGTCAAGGCTAACCTTTAAAAAAACAATCACCACAGAAATCCAATGACTGGAGTAGCCTCTTAATGAATAGGCAAGACATTGATATCAATTTACATTAATTAGTAAGGCTAAGATACCCTCTTAAAATATCTGCTTCCTTAACCCTCTAGATTTGTATCAAATATCACCCCTTAGTTTTTCCAAGTTTCATATTTAAAAAAAAATTTTTATTCCCTGTGTAACAACACTAATGTGTGTGTGTGTGTGTGAGAGAGAGAGAGAGAGAGAGAGAAAAGGGGAAACTACTATTTCTTCTCTACTGTTCACACGGAACTTCACTTCTGAAACCCAGTGTGAGGGGTTTTCCCCACACTGACCAATTCTGTTGGATGTCCTACAATTCAGTTTAGTTCTGACGCTGTCTATCTGGAGATAGGATCAGAGCCCACCCACAGGTTAGGGTGTGGTTCCACAAAACTGTCCTTACCCCACTTTGGATGCCAATTGCAAGCGTAGGCCTCCAGGCAATAAACCAAAGGTTCCTACCACCCCCTTCTCAGGTTCGATAACTTACCAGAAAGGCTCACAGAACTCAGGAAAACGGTTGACTTACTAGGTTGCCAGTTTATTATAAAGGATACAACTCAGGAGCAGCCAGATAAAGGCATGCATAGAGCCAGGTGTGGAGGAAGGAGCAAGGAGCATCCATGCCCTCCAGAGGCACAAACCTCTCAGCACCTCTGCATATTCAGCAAACTGTAAGCACCCCGAACCCCACAGTGCAGGGATTTTTATGGAGGCTTTATCATGTGGGCACGATGAATTATTAACTCAGTCTCTAGTCCTTCTCCCCCCCTTCAGGGGCTGGTGGAATGGGGCTGAAAGTTCCAAGTTTCTACTCATGGCTTGGTCTTTCTGGTGACCAGCCCCCACCTGAAGCTCTCCAGGAGCCCACCAAGAATCTCCTTATTAGAACAATAGATGCTCCTATTGACTGGGAAATTCCAAGGGATTTAGGAGCCCTGTGTCAGAAACTAGGGTCAAAGAACAAATATTAGAACAAAAGATGTTCTTAGCACTTAGCACCTTTATCACTTAGGAAATTACAAAGGTTTTCAGATCTCTGGCCAGAAGCCAGGAACAAAGACCAAAATTTATATTACTTATTATGTCCCAATATCACAGTGTTTGTTCCATAATATATGTATATTTAAATGCTCATAGTATTAAAAATACAGTAACTACTTAAAATGTCTTCAATATAGTCTTTAGTTTTGGGGCGCCTGGGTGGCTCAGTCGGTGAAGTGGCCAGCTCATGATTTCAGCTCAGGTCATGATCTCAGGGTGGTGGGATCAGGCTCTGTGCTCAGCACAGAGTCTGCTTGTCCCTCTCTCTCCCCTTCCCGCCCCCACCCCCGGCTCAGTTGGTTAAGCATCTGCCTTGGGCTCAGGTCGAGATCCCGGGGTCCTGGAATTGAGCCCTGTGTAGGGCTCCTTGCTCAACAGGGAGCCTGCTTCTCTCTTTCCCTCTGTCCCTCCCCTCGACTTGTTCTCTTTCTCTCCCTCCAAGCCAATTTCCACATGGCCCCAGAGGACTTTCCTAGGAAGACATATCCAGCACTGCATAGGAAAACAGAGTCTCGGGGCGCCTGGGTGGCTCAGTCGGTTAAGCGTCTGCCTTCGGCTCAGGTCATGATCCCAGGGTCCTGGGATCGAGCCCTGCATCAGGCTCCCTGCTTGGCAGGAAGCCTGCTTCTCCCTCTCCCACTCCCCCTGCTTGTGTTCCCTCTCTCGCTGTGTCTCTCTCTGTCAAATAAATAAATAAAATCTTAAAAAAAAAAAAAAAAGAAAAGAAAACAGAGTCTCTTACTGGCTAGTGAGACTGTAAATTGGCACAAGCCCACAAATGGGCGATTGGAATATTTATCATTCTCTTTGAGCCAATGGTTCTACCTCCAGGAATTTCTTTTAACAGGTGTGCTCCAAAAATGTGCAAAATGGCGTTATGGACAAGGTTATCAGGGCAGTGTTGCCTATAGCAGCAAAAATATGGGAAATCAGCTACATGTCCATCAGTTGAGGATTATTTAAGTAAATTATGTAATATGCATTCACCGGAATATCATTCCCAAACTATATCTTTAAGTGAAAAAAAAAAAACAAGGTACAAGTCAACATGTATGGAACGCCAGCATGTGTGTGAAGAATAATAAGGAAGAGAAGGAACAGATGTATGTGTTTGCTTGCACTTGTATAAAATACTTTGTAAGTATACATAAGAAACTGGTGACGTGGGTCAACTCCGGGGAGAGTTCTGGTGGCTGATAGATGGGGCAGAGAGGAGATTTTTCTGCATATACCCTTTGTTGCCTTTGAATTTTTAAACCATGTAAATGTATCATCTATTCAAAATAATAACAATAATAGAAAGAAAACACAGGTTGTGAGACACAAAAATATTGCTATATGTGCTTGTTACTAAAGAGATAGTAGAAGAATTCACCTCCTGCAGAAAATTGCTTTCAATGTTGGGGGAAAAGCCTTCTAAGGGCCTTCTGGTTGTGCAAAGCCAAAGCCCAGTCTGGAGGGGAAAGGTTAAAACCGTCAGATAGTAAAGGATGACCTCTTCACCTGAAGTTCTGGTTCAAAGCAATTTTTTTTTTTTTAAGATTTTATTTATTTATTTGACAGAGAGCGATAGCGAGAGCAGGAACACTAGCAGGGGGAGTGGGAGAGGGAGAAGCAGGCTCCCCACTGAGCAGGGAGACCAATGCGGGGCTCGATCCCAGGACCCTGGGATCATGACCTGAGCCGAAGGCAGACGCTTAACGACTGAGCCACGCAGGCACCTCTTGAAGCAATTCTTGACCCAAGAAAACTGGAGTTTGGGGCACTGGGAGCTGGGGGAGAGAAAAGGAAAGAAAAAGGTCTAAATAAGAATAAGAAATAAGACCAGACCCTCCAGGGCTGAGATGGCTCCCTGTAATGGTGTAAAGTTGAAAGCCTTTATTTAGGGCTAGTGACTCTTGTTTTAGGGGGAGCCAAATCCTGCTCTTGTGTGAGTGTCAGGATGTGAAAGCTCAGACTGGTTTAAAACCAAGACAGCATGTAGCTGACTCCCTTTGTCTACAACTATTTTCTTTCACCTATTATGCAGCTTCTATGTTGAGTCCTCCCGAACCTTAAGAAGAGGGAAATCTTTTTCTTTTTTGGTCTGTTTGTATGAATTGCTGATGATCCAGGCTCTAGATTTAATAGATCATCAAGTCTTCTGTTAAAGAACTAGAGAACAGGAACTGGGATAGGGAAAGAAGGAAGTACTGTGGAGGAGACCAAAGGGAGAAAGAAAGATTTCTTCTCAAAACTAGGAGATCAGAGGATTGGAGGAGGGGAAGAAAGTGATGGGGGAGTTTGCCACAAGTTCCCCACCGGCCTGGTTGCGATCTGGGCCAGTTTACCAAAAAGGAGGAAGATCCGAAGCTCAGTTGAGGCAGGTGAATGGAACTAGCAAAGAAGGCTTCAAGGGACGTTGTTCGAACATCAAGGAGCAGGGCGAGAATGGAGGCCTTGTCACAGATCACTCAGCTATGACCAGAGAGAGAACCTCCTGTTGCCCACACCAACCTAACCTACACACATTGTTCCCGTGTGGGCAGCCACTGAATGGATCACGCCATTAGCATCAGTAACTCACTGGATGCTTGCCCACTCATACCATATGATTTCAGCATGAACCTGCTCCCTTACTCCAGGTGACAGATACCTACATCATGCCCCAGGACAAAATCTATAAGCCCAAAGCAAGGAATGAGACCCTGGACTCAGTGATGGGGTAATAAGAAAGCTCTGGTCATCTGTACTCAGTGGTGGAAGGAGAATAAGAAAAGTGGGAGCTGAACTGAACGAGCTCAAACCCTCCTGAGATGGGACAGTGGGTAATGACACTGTGGGTTGCGCATGGATGGGGTGATCTGGATAGCAGGGTCTGGCAGATCTGATAATGCCACTCACTAGCCTATAACCTTTTAAGGGCTACTCTCTCCCTCTAGGGTAAATTCCAAATTTCTCAGCCTGGTGTATCAGGATAGGCTAACTTCTGCTGCAGTAACAAATGAACCCCCAAATCCTAATGGCTTCACACAACAAAAGTTTATTTCTTGGTCATGGTACATATCCCGTGAATGTGCTCCACATAGTCATTCAAGAACCTAGACTGATTGAGAAGCCACCATCCTGGACCGCATCACTTGCAACATGTGGCCTCCCCAGTTACTGTGGCAAGGCAGGAAGGCTAAGGGAGAACTTGCTTTTAAAAAATTTTTTTAAAGATATTATTTATTTATTTGACAGAGAGCACAAGTAGGCAGAGCGGCAGGCAGAGGGAGAGGGAGAAGCAGGCTCCCTGCTGAGCAGGGAGCCCAATGTGGGGCTCAATCCCAGGACCCTGGGATTATGACCCAAGCTGAAGGCAGCCACTTAACCAACTGAGCCACCCAGGCACCCCAGAACTTGCTTTTTAAAAAATACTTTAGCTCAGAACTGCCATGTGTGACTTCCATTTATAGCCCACTGTTGAACCTAGTCATGTGGTTCCCTCCAAGTGCAAGAAGACAGGGAGATGTTGGGGCGCCTGGGTGGCTCAGTCAGTTAAGCATCTGCCTTCGGCTCAGGTCATGATCCCAGGGTCCTGGGATCGAGCCCGCCTTGGGCTCCCTGCTCAGCAGGGAGCCTGCTTCTCCCTCTCCCTCTGCCTGCCACTCCCTGGGCTTGTGCTCTCTCTCTCTCTCTCTGTCAAATAAATAAATAATGGAAAAAAAAGAAGACAGGGAGATGTGGGGAGGAAATGAATATGTGGTGAGTGATAAATATCTCTGTCATACATAGCATTCAAGACCCTTTGTGATCTATTCTCAGGACCCCCTCCAGGTTCATTTCCTGCCACTATCTCTCTTCCCAACTCATAATCCACCTGTGGTCACAGAAATTTTCTCTTATTTCCCCAGGCATGTCTTTGACCATGCACCCCCATACCGTTGCTTATTATGCTGGTTCCTGAACATAAAATGCCCCTTTCCTACCTTCCCCATCTGTCAACATTCTACTTCTCCTTTTCAGCCCAGTTCAAATGCTACCTTCTCCATTCCTGATCCCTCAGGAATACAGTTAATTGACCCTTTTCAGTTCTGCCATATCTATTTTTATATACTTCCCTTAGCACTTAGGGTCTGTGGGACTGACTTCCTGGCATGTTTCACAGTGCCTGGTACATTATGGGTGCTAGAAAAATATTGGTTAAATAAATGCTTTGTGTTTAGAATTTTTCAGACAACAATTTAATTGTATGTTTTTCTCCACACCCATCCACCCACTCACAATAGGTTGTGAACTCTGGTTGATACAGACTAAACTTAACTTTCTTATATATTTTTTAAAGATTTTATTTATTTCAGAGAGAGAGAGAGAGCACTAGAGAGAGAGAGCAA
The DNA here is from genome assembly GCF_004348235.1 of Phoca vitulina. Classification (NCBI taxonomy): domain Eukaryota; kingdom Metazoa; phylum Chordata; class Mammalia; order Carnivora; family Phocidae; genus Phoca; species Phoca vitulina. Next base: position 20,412,603 of record NW_022589724.1, on the reverse strand, counting down.
GCACGAGTGGCGCCCCACAGACTAAACTTAATTTATCTCCACTCCCCCATTACCTTCCAACACTGGGAAAATTTTCAGCAAATGTTTTGGAGAGAATTGACCAATTTGTCCTATACTTAATTTTGAATAATGAATTAAAAAATAATTGCAAATAGGTGTTTTAAAAATTAGCATCTACTATGTGTATGTTATCCTTCAAATAAAAAGTTTAGTCTAAAAACAAACAGCAGGGGTGCCTGGGTGGCTCAGTCGGTTGAGGGTCTGACTCTTGGTTTCGGCTCAGGTCATGAAGGATCTCATGGTTGTGGGATTGAGCCCTGAGTCAGGCTCTGAGCTCAGTGTGGAGTAGGCTTCAGATTCTTTCTCCCCCACCCTCCCCCTCTGCCCCTTCCCGTGATCTCTCTCTCTCTCTAAAAGAAATAAATAAAATCTTTAAAAAATAAAAAACAACAGTGATGAGCAAAAAAAAGGAAATACTTAGAGAGTAAATTGCACAAAAGCAAAGACACTTCCAGAAGTTTCAGTCACTGTAATAGCATCTGTAGACAAAAGTCCTGAAATTCCTTTGGGGACAGTAACATTGCCTGGAGCTAGCTAAAGCAAAAGGGAACCCAAGGGTAGAAACATGCTGGCCTCAGGATCAGGTGGAATTAGGTACCTTAGTGCTGGGGGACCACACACAGCCCTCTTTACTTCTTTTGTCTCTGCTTCTCTTTGAGCATATACTTCATTATTCTCACTCCCTAAAAATCAGCTTTTTCTCCTTCTCAGAAAACAGCCACTTGAATCATCAACCAACAGCTAGCTACCTAGTTGCCAACTCCTTTCCAGAACGCAGCTGCTAGCTTCTTTGGCCCAATTTCAAGACCCTGGAGAAGGGGTCTGATTGGCCCAGCATGATCACGTGCCCACCTGGCTCAATAGCGCAGGTGACCAGGGTGGAAAGTTCCCCGGCATTTCCCGGGCTATTTCTCACCCTGACCTTCACGGAGGAACCGGGCACCAGAAGACAGGGCTTGGGAAGAAAAACCCACTGCTGCCTGCCTAAAACCAGGAAAAGGGAGAAGCATTCTTGAGAAATTTGCTTCCCAGAGAGATAACATCATAAATATAAATATATAGTCTGAAAAGAACAAATGATAAGGACACATGATTTCGGAAGGAACTAAAATGGCAGGAATCACAGACCTGTACCTCTGAAACAAATAATACATTATATGTTAAAAAAAAAAAAAAGAAGAAGAAGAAGATGGCAGGAAGGGAAGAATGAAGGGAGGGAATCAGAGGGGGAGACGAACCATGAGAGACTATGGACTCTGAGAAACAAACTGAGGGTGTTAGAGGGGAGGGGGGTGGGGGGATGGGTTAGCCTGGTGATGGGTATTAAAGAGGGCACGTATTGCATGGAGCACTGGGTGTTATACGCAAACAATGAATCATGGAACATTACATCAAAAACTAATGATGTAATGTATGGTGATTAACATAACATAATAAAAAAAATAAAAAAAATAAAATGGCAGGAACCACTTATAGTTACTGTATTTCCCAAATCTCTTGTGAACTAGCTCTCCCGCCCCCAGCTCCGTTGCCTCAGATCTTACCTTATCATCTTTGGTCTGAACTGTTGCAACAGCTTCTTAACTATTCTCAGCACCTCCAGTCTCACTTCATCCTGATCATCCACCAGACCAATGCTGCCAAATGATCTTTCTTTAAATGACGTGTGATCCTGTCATTTCCCTGCTTAAAACCCTTTGGTGACCCCCATCACCTTCCAAACCTCCTAGCACAGCCTTCAAGGCCCTCCTTGGTCTAGCTCTAGCTTCACCTGCTCTCCTTCCCTAGACACCAGGACTCCTCCCACCAGCTCAGTGCTTTCCTACCTTCTCAAACATTTACTCTCTCTGTTCCCTCTGCCCAAGGTGCCCTTCCCATCTCCATTACTTCTGCCTGCTGATGCTACTTACCATTAATGTCCAGTTAAATGTCTTCCCTCCCTCTGTGATGACTCCACATTGTGTCTGTTTTTAGCTCTGGAGACATCTGTCTCCTCCACTCTGTTCTCTCAAAGTACTAACCATGTCTCATTTATCTTCAAATCCCCAGTTCCAAGCCTAGGGCCTGAGTCATAGTAGGAATCAACACATGCTTATAGAAAGATGTAAGGAGAGAGGGAGGGAGAAGGGAAGAGAGGGGCTGGAGGAAGGGAGGGGGGAAGGAAGGATGGATGGAAGGAAAGGAGGGAGGAAGGAGAGAAGGATGAAGGAAGGATTAAGGAAAGACCAAGGACCTTGTTTTCTCCTCTATCAACCAACTTGGACAGGTTATGGCACTTCTCTGAGACTCCATTTCCTCCTTTATAAAATAACATCTATCCTACCTAACTCATGGGCTTACTGGAAATCAAAGAAAAGAATGTGGAAGCACTTTAGTTCTATGCAAACATTCATTATTATTAATTGGCTGTTGTATAGTATTTATTCTCCTAACTACCTAAAGACTGCAGTCTTAGTGGACCACCTTTGTTGGTCAGGGTTCCCTTGCAGGGGTAGGAGTCAGGGGGCAGTGAGGTAGATTTGGTTTGTGTTTTATCAGTGACTCATTGCCAGAATTTTGTGAATCAAGTGGTGCTGACATTGTGATTCGTTAGGATCACAATGTAACAAGTGAGTTAATTTGACAACATTATTCTATTTGGGATCCCTTTTGTACTTATTAAATCTTGGGTCCTGATTTTATTGAAAAACAAGGAATATCCACAACCACTGACCATTACTAATGATTTAACTCAAATCAAAAAATCTCTACTTACTTCTCACTCAAGGTTCTGGATCAGTTTAATTGGAAAGTGGCTTGAGCTAGATGCTGCAATGGGAGATGAGGAAAAACTGCTTCAGTTTGCAACTACTTATCGATGGGAATCAGGATTTTCTCAATACTGTGCAACGAGAATAGAAGGCAGGAGGAAATCAGAAGCTGCACAGATGGAAGGCTCCAGCTGTCATGCTACAGTTGTCTGGTAGACCAGGTGGGGCCTGTTTAGGCCCGATGGTGTGGTAGGAAATAGAACAATGTGGGACAAATGTTGGATGGTGGTGCGGCAAGGGTTCTCTTAGGTGGGACTAAATGGGTACCTGAGTGCTGGCACAGCTGCCCCCGCCCCCACTCAGGGTCATGGCCTGAGCACCTCTGGCCTGGCTGGTTCCTAACTCCTTGGGGACTATACTGACCACTGAACTTGAGCTTGCCTCTGTGAGGACCCAGGAGCAGCAGAGAGCCAAGTCTCCTCGCTTGTATCCTTGTCCTATGCTTGTCTTCTGCATTGCTCCTTTACTTTAGTCAACCAAAGGAAAGCCTGTCCAAGTCATCATGCTTACCGATCTCTGTACTCACTCTAAACCTCATGATCTGGCCTGACTCAACTAGGTATCTTTCGTCTGTCTGCCCAGTTGCTTCCCACCCCCGCATCTCTGGGAATTGTTCTTGCCACCCCCTCCATTCACACAAACACTACAGAAACCACAGGATCGGCCATTTTGCACACACCTTGGACCCTGGCCATGACTGACCTTGAATTAGGCCTGTCCTCTTGGATAGGACAAGCTCAGCTTCTGGATCAGTCAATGCCTTCCTCCAGAATTTTTGGAACAGGGTCCGGGGGGAGGGGGGAGAATCAGCCTCTATCTGGATAACTGAACTTGGATGTATAAAACCAGGAACTACAAATGTGCATATGTTCTATGGTGTTGACTGGAAAGTGAAGAAAGCTGGTCTGCAATGAGATAGAGCAGTGAGATTCGAGATGGAGAAAGAATACTGCCAGACTTTACATTTTGAACTATGTTTCTCAGTGGCATTTCTGTACTAGAATTCCATGAGATTGCCCTGAATGCCCAAAATAAATCTCCAAATCTTGCCTAAGCTAAGCCAAGGTTTCTGTTAGTTGCAGACAAAGAAGTCTCATGTATATACATTGAGAAATTCCAATTTCAGTTTTTATCCATCAAAAACTACTTCATTTTCTCACTAACTAGCTTTATAATTAGCCAGTTTAACAAATTTGAATTTATGCAAATGAAATATCTATCAATTTGGATGCTTCTGACTTCAGGCTTGCATGCTTATGGTCACAAGGTGGCCCTTTTTCAGTATGAAAAAAATTTTTTAAACCACTTAAAAATAGAAAGAGTAGTATAATGACTCCAACCTATTCATCACCCAGCTCTCACAGCTATCACTACACAGTCACCCTGAATCATCTACACATTCACATGCCTTTCCCCTCCCCTCAGATTACCTTGAGGCAAGTCCTAGACATGGCATTATTTCTTCTGTAAATATTTCAGCATATATCTCTAAAAGATACAAATTCTTTTTTAAAACGTAGTCTCCACAATATCATGATCACAGCTGAAAATATTGACAATCATTTCCTAGTGCCATCAAATCTGCAAAAGGGTCCCCTTTCCCTGATTGTCTTAAAAGTGTGTTATTTTGCTAATTTATATTCATTTTAGTGATTATAGCAAGGAAATATATATTATTTTCTAAAGATAAAAGGTATAACATATTCATACTGATAGTTCCAAGTGAAATGGAGAACTATGGTTTTCACTGAACCTCACCAATCCTAATCTGTATTTCTATGTCAAGTATCTCAGTTCTCAAGGACACCAACATAACTACTTATTTTTAATCCCATAACATGTATGTCTTTCCATCTTTGGATATATACCTTTAGGGATACAGAGTGAAATGATAGTGATTTAAAGTCACTCAAAGTCATTCTGTGTGGTTATGTCATCCACTGAATGCACAAGTAGGATCACTTTTATTTCATTTTACTTTCGATTTCTAAGGATTTTTTTAATTTAATTTTGTTGTAATTATATAAAATACTTACATGGCTCCCAAGTTAGATCTACAAAACAAGATATATTTATTTTAAAGTCTGGATTCTACTTTATCCTTTCCTCTCTAATCACTCTCTCTGCTATAGTAGTGTTGTATTAAATTTTTATAGCTTCTTCTTTTATTTGTAGTTAAATGATTACATACTCTATACATGATTTTCTTACATTTCTCTTTTTACTTAAAAATATATCCTGGACATCACACGATAGTCATAGAGAATTTTCTTATTCCTTGGTACAGCTCCACAATACTCCATTTGGGGGATTGTACCATAGTTTATTCAACTAGTCTTCTTTTCTTTCTTTTTTTTTTAAGATTTTTTTTTAATTCTTAAGTAATCTCTACACCCAACATGGGGCTCAGACTAACAACCCTGACATCAAGAGTCGCATGTTCCTCCAACTGAGCCAGCTGGGTGCCCTCAATTAGTCTTCTATTGATGGGCATTTGGGTTGTTTCCAGTCTCTTGCAATTACAAACAGAGCTGCATGGATAGCCTTGTATGAACACCTTTTTGCATTTTTGCCAGGGCATCTCTGTGATAGATTTCTAAAAGTGGGATTGCTATATCACTGCACACCTGTCAGAATGACTAAAATTAAGAGAGAAAAAATGCAATACTAAATACTGATGAGGATGTGAAGCAACTGGAACTTTCCTACATTACTAATAGGGAGTACAAAATGCTACAGCCACTTTGAAAAACAGTTTGGCAGTCCCTTATGAAGTTTAATATATATATAATATGACCTAGCAATTCCCTTCTTATATATTTACTCGAGAGAAATGAAAACTTACATTCACACAAAACTTGTCAGTACCTGAACATTTATAGAGGCTTTATTCATAATTGCCAAAGACTGGAAACAACTCAAGTGTCTTTCACCTGATGGGTAAATTGGGATACATCTCAACATTCAAATGCCACCCAGCAATAAAAGGAACAGACTACTGGTACACCACAACGTTGATGAATTTCAAATGCATTATTTTAAGAGAAAGAAGCCAGATTTAAAAAGCTACAAATTCCATGATTCCATTTATATGACATTCTCTAAAAGGCAATACTAGAGGGACAGAGAATAGATCAGTGACTGCCAGGGGCTGAGGCGAGGGGATGGTTTGACCACTACGGGGCACCACAAAGGAATTTCTGAGTTTGACGGAACTGCTGTACATCTTGTCTGGGGTAGTAATTACACAACTATAGGTGTCTGACAAAACTCATAGAATTGTACACTATAAAGAGTTAATTTTATATGTAAATTATACCTCAGTAAACCTGAGGTAAAAAAAAAAAAATAAATGTACAGATAATTTTGCTAATTAGTGCCAAAATCCCCTCTGTGGTAGAATGACTAATGGCTCCCACACATATTCAGGTCCTAATTCCAGTAATCTGTGGATGTTACCTTATAAAGCAAACAGGATTTTGCAGACATATTAAGTTAAGAATCTTGAGATAAAGAGAGTATCCTGGCTTATGCAGGTAAACCCTAAATGCAATCATAAGTGTCCTTATAAAAGGCAGAGGGAGGTTTTACCACGGAGGCGGCCACGTGAAGACAGAGCAGAGAGAGATTTGCTAGATTGCTGGCCTTGAAGATGGAGGAAGGAATTCAAGAAGATGCCAAGGAATTCAAGGAATGAAACTCTGGAAGGTGGAAAAGACACGGAAACGGAATCTCCTCTGGACCCTCCAGAAGGAGCAGAGCCCTGCTAACACCTTGGTTTCAGCCCAGTGAGATTTCTGACCCCCAGAACTTTAAGAGGATAATCTGTGTTGTTATAAGTCACCAAGTTCGTGGTAACTTGTTACTATGACAACTGAAGGCTAATACCCTCCATAGTGATTACACCGTTTTTGTAGCCCCACCAAAAGTGTAGGGGCGTCCTTTATTTAAGAATGAGGGAAATTTCCCCAGAAGCCCCAGAGTATCTCATCAGCCAGAATTGTGTCACACAGTCATTCCTAAACCAATCACTGGCAAGAATGATCAAACTTCCTCCTACCCCTTGGCCTGAGGCTGCCGCGTTCTCTCCCGAGCCACACAGTTGCCTAATTCTGACCAATATCAGGGTTCTGCCCTCAAGGGAGGAGAGGGCTATAGCTTTGGGCTGGCCACCAAAGGTACGTACCTCAAAAATTATTTGCAGAAGGGCACCTGGCTGGCTCAGTCAGTAGTGAATGCAACTCTTGATCTCAGGGTTGTGAGTTCCAGCCTAATGTTGGGTGTAGAGATTACTTAAAAATAAAATCTTAAAAATTTTTTTTTGCAGAAAAAGAAAACCTCTCAGTTCAATATACATTTTACAAGAATTTATTTTTTTAAAGATTTTATTTATTTATTTATTTATTTATTTATTTATTTATTTGAGAGAGAGCGTGGTCACACACAAGGCGGAGAGGGGCTGAGGGGGAGAGAGAGAGAATCTTGAGCAGAATCCACATGGAGCACAAGCCCAGTGCAGGGCTTGATCCCATGACCCTGAGAGCACAACCTGAGCCGAAACCAAGAGTCAGATGCTTAACCAACTGAGCCACCCAGGCACCCCCATTTTATAAGAATTTAAAAATCTAGTTGGGGTAGACTCTCTGAGGGGCCATTAACTGCACCTGATGCCCTGGCCCAACCAGGTTTTCCTCTGTCTGACTCCGTATGGCTTTGCCTTTTTTTCAGAGGAGGCAGGGCCCAGCTGAACTCTGGTTGTGAGTCACCAAGGTTATATAAGGCCCTGTGAACACAGCCTGTCTTCCAGACAAATGTCCCACTTGCAATACTAACTCAAGTCCTATTAAGGGAATCTTCTGTTTTCTTCCTGTTTTAGCTTTTCTCTGACATAGTATCCTAGACTTTCAGAGCTGCAAATGCCCTTCGAGGTAGTACCAGTAGTAGTTGTAATAACGATAATAATAATTGTAATTACAACAGCTACCAGTTATCAAGCATTTATTATATTTCGGGCACTTTGTATTTATTATCACATTTAATCCTCAAGTCTTCTTGGTGAAATAGATATTATCATCCCCATCTGATAGATTGTGAAACCCAGGAAGAGAAAGGGTGAGTTTATCCAAGGCTAATGCTGGCACCGTTCAAACTGAGATCTGTAGACTCCAAAGTTTTTTCTATTAAACCCACAAAGCCCAAAACCTTCCATTCTACAGATGGGAAATGAATACTCAGGGTGGAGGGGTGGAGAAGAAGGGGGCACCGGGAGGCATAAGCACCTTGTTCAGTTAACATGACCCAGGCTCACATTACTTTTCTTGCCCGCCACAGGAACCAGTATTTACAAATCATCATGTCACTGAGTTTAATAAGAGAAAAGGTGTTTGGTTTTTTTTCTAAATGAGAGCAATTGTGATTATTGCATTTACCAAACATCATTAGGGAGTAAAAAAAATTAAAAAATCACAGTTATAACATGAAGAGTGCCTTACAGTTTATAAAACACTTCCAAATACTTTGTCTCACGTGATCCTCGCTACAGGTGTGGAGGAGGAAAATATGATTATTCCACTTCACAGATGAGGAAACTAAGACCCCCAAAAGGTTATATTACTTGCTTAAAGTCTCAGAGATCATTCAATGGAAAAGCCAGAATCAAAATTTGGGGCCTGTTCCTTGGGAGGGAGCTTGTTGGCAATGAGGGCCTGACATTTTCCTATGAATTTTAGACTCTTATTTTCAAGTATAAAAAACTTAATTAAGATTTTGATTGGCTGACGTGATTTTTTTTTTTTAGCTGAGATTTTTACACTGCATAAATCAACTTGGTGAGAAATGACATCTTTAAAATCTCAAGTCTTCTCGTCCTTCATTTTTTATGCCTCCAAGTAGAATCTAATGTTTGGGTTTTTTTTTTCTTAATAGAGACCCTTTGCACTTTTGCTGAGTTTTTCCTTTACAAACTGCCTTGGTAGCTAATTTGAATAACATCTTCAGTTCTGTTACGCTTTTTTTCTAATTGATTTTTATTACATGATTTTTATTTCCATTTAGTAACTTGATACTTGGTTGGACATTCTTGTTTTTAAGAGCTTTTCTTTTTTTTTTTTTTTTAAAAGATTTTATTTATTTATTTGCAAGAGAGAGAGAGTGAGTGAGAGAGCACAAGCCATGAGGCGGGTGGGAGGGGGGAGAGGCAGAGGGAGAAGCAGACTCCCTGCAGAGCAGGGAGCCCGATGCGGGACTCGATCTTGGGACTCCAGGATCATGACCTGAGCCGAAAGCAGTTGCTTAACCAACTGAGCCACCCAGGCGCCCCTTTAAGAGCTTTTCTTGATCTTCAGTTCTGAGGATAAAATTATTCCATCTGCAAATTATTAAAAAAAACAAAAAAACAAAAAATCCAAAACCTGTTCTCCTGATTCCACCATGAGTGCTCCTTTTACCACATGACACTGCATTTTTCCACAGCTCTGCATTTTCCGGATGACTAAATGGCTCCTTTAAGTGCCAAAATATTTAGAAATATAACTGCCTGAGTTGAAAAATCTTTCTCAAATGAATTACAATATGTAGCAAACAGCTGTGGTTTTGCCTGCACAATGCATCCTTCCCCCCATTTTTTAGAAGCTACACCTCTCTTTCTTTTGGGGAACTGTTCCTCCTGCAATCCATGAGGTCCTGGCAAGATTGTCCATCACGTGATCTGATTCACGTGTCCCTAAAGAGGCCCTGGTTCCACCACAGGCTGACCCAACTGACTCATCTAAGAATTGGTATCTTGAGAGAGGGACACCTGGCCAGAAGGCCATTGGAGCGGAGTCATCAAGAAGGCAGGCCCTAAAGAGATGTCCATGAGTTTTTCCCTGGAGCTGCCCAGATTTCTCTCCTTCCCAAAGCCTGTTTGTTCAAGTTCTCCTTTGGTTCCAGGAGCTACCCAGTATCCTTCCAGTACATTCTCTTTGTTTGCTTAGACTTGCTTCTGTTACAAATGATACAGATATCGGTGCCCAAGAATTGGCTATAGACAATTCATCCTGTTGTGGGTTGAACTGTAACCCCCACCCCAGGCGCACCAGAGGAAAAAAAAAAAAAAAGAAAGAAAGAAATGTTGAAGTCCTAACCCTAGTGTCTCTAAATGTGATCTTATTTGGAAATAGGGTCTCTACAGAGGCAATCAAGTTAAAACAAGGTCAGAGGGTAGGCCCTAATCCAATACGGCTGGTGTTCCTAAAAAGAGAAGATTAGGGCACAGAGACAGGCACATACAAAAGGAAGACACTATGAAGACACACACGGAGCAGGCCATATCAAGACAGAGAATTGGAGTGATGTATCTATAAGGCAAAAAAATCCGGGAAGCTAGGAAAGAGACATAAAGAATAGCTCTTTCCTAGCACCTTTAGAGGGAGTCCGTGGCCCTGCAGACAGGGTTGACTTCAGAGTTCTGGCCTCCAGAACTTGAGACGATACATTTCTCAAGTTTGTGGTACTTCATTCTGGCAGGCCTAGAAAACTAATCCTGACCCTCAAGGAAATATGGACTATTGTGAATGATGTATGGCAGATTGCTAGCTGTTCACCAAAACCTTTCTCCCCTTTTTTGCCTACAAGTAGCCTTGTAGCCAGGCACGTGACTGCCCCACTAGATCATCTTTGCCAGCTTCCCTTGTGGTCAGGGTGGCCTTGTATCTGACTTCTCCCCAGTGGAACATAACTGACAGTGACGTGTGCCATTGCTGGGTCTGAGCTCTAAGATATCCAGCAAGACTCCTCCACTCTAGTTTTTTTTTTTAAGATTTTATTTATTTATTTATTTATTTGAGAGAGAGGGCAGGAGCAGAGCAGGAGGAAAATGGAGGGGGAAAGAATCTCAGGCAGACTCTTGAGCTGAGCTCAGAGCCTGACCTGGGGCTCCATCTCACGACCCTGAGATCATGACCTGAGCTGAAACCAAGAGTTGGATGCTTAAGCAGTTGAGCCACCCAGGCGGCCCAAGATTCTTCCGCTCTTGTCTCCTTTCTCGCCAATGAGAACCCAGATGCAAGGGCTTCATCTGTGCAGAAGAAAACCTTGCCAATGCCATGGAAGAATACATGGCAAAGGAGGAAGACTCCCAGTTGTTCTGGACCACTCACTTCAAGGGGAAATAGGCCACTCTACTTTGTCTTTTTATTAGGAGCTTAGCTTCACCTCTAATGGACCCATGGTTATTGAGCTGAGACGAGATGCAAGGCAGTATTCCAGAACGGGAACTAGTAGTAGCTCATGGAACAGTGACCAAGAAAATAATCTCCTTTGGTCTCTTGGGGCTTTTTTTTTTTTTTTTTTTTTGTGAGTCCATTTATATAAAATATCCAGATTTTTTTCTCTTGGGACTTTTTACAAGCTGAAGCCAAACTCTCAGCAACCTAAAAGGGAGATGCAAGATACTAAAACCAGCAGGGTGGCTGCTTCTAAAAGCATTTGGTATCTTCAACTGAGAGAATGACAGGCTCAAGTCTTGAGATGTATGCTACAAGGCACAGACTGACATTCAGAGCTTTTCTGCGGCCAAGTGAAAAATCCTTCATCGGAGCCATGGGCTTAAGACAGCTGGAAGCCAAACTCAGATTCAAGGAGTTGCTGAATGTCAATGTCGGCTGATCACGTGGTTTTGCCAGGTTCCTTTTATGAAAAGATGCAGTTATCTGGAGGTCTCAGAGGACCTGGAGAATCTGAACCCACAAACTGTCTTCTGTCTGCAGTTGTTCCTATGTTCCCCCCTCTCCTGGAGAAGGAAGCTAACACTTTCCCTCATGCCTGACGTCTGCCTGTTGCTCAGCCGGTAACTAACTCCATCTGGAGCAAGTGAATTGTTCTCACAGAATATTTTACATTTATTTTTTATTTGGGTTTTCTTTCCCAGTACTTTTTGCTTCTGCCAGCGCCAGAGCCCATGGGCTTACGGAAAGCTTTTTACCCAGTCATGGTATGACACTGCCTCTTATTAAGGAATTCCTTCACAGAAAAAGTGGGAATGGCCTAATGCCCACAGGATTCACTGTCTGCCTAATGGATCCTGCCCATGACTCAGGCATAGCTGGCCTTAAACAACAGTAGAATGGCTCACAGGATCCACTGGCAGATAACTGCTTGCCTATCTGTGGAAGTTATCCATGCTCTGAGTCAGTATCCCATATGTGATGCTGTTTCCCTGTGTCTCTCTCTTTCCAGGACACAGAGGTGGGCGGGTACTGTTAATAGTCTCCCAGTAGCCTTTCCTATCTAACATAGTAGAATTGATACCTGGCTGCATGATGACCCAGAGTTAAGATATCTGCCAGCCTTTTTGATCACTTTCCCTCCCCACTTTCCAGCTCTCAGCTGAATTGACTGGAAGTCTGACACCCATTGAAGTTACTGGGCTTGGGTTTTGGGTCTCCTCCTCCTCCTCCCTCTTAGAAATAGAGTCCTAAATACATCAAAATAAAACTCTTCTGCATAGGGAAGGAAACAGTCAACAAAACTAAAAGAATGGGAGGAGATATTTACAAATGACATATCCAATAAAGGATTAGTATCCATAATATATAAAGAATTTATACAACTCAGCATCAAAAAACCCAAATAATCCAATTAACAAATGGGCAGAAGACACGAACAGACACTTCTCCAAAGAAGACATACAGATGGCCAACAGATACATGAAAAGATGCTCAATAGCACTGATCATCAGGGAAATGCAAATTAAAACCACAATGAGATAACACCTCACACCTGTCAGAATGGCTAAAATAAAAAACACAAGAAACAACAAGTGTTGGTGAGGATGTAGAGAGAAAGGGACCCTCTTGCACTGTTGGTGGGAATGCAAACTGGTGCAGCCACTCTGGAAAACAGTATGGAGGGTCCTCAAAAAATTAAAAATAGAACTACCCTACAATCCAGCAATTGCAGTATGGGTTATTTACCCAAAGAATACAAAAACACTAATTCGAAAGGATATATGCACCTCTACGTTTACTGTAGCATTATTTATAATACCCAAACTATAGAAGCAGCCCAAGTGTCCATCAACAGATGAATGGATAAAGAAGATGTGGTATATATATGTATATATATATGTATGTATATATGTATATATATGTATACATGTATATATATACAATGGAATATTATTTGGTCATAAAAAAGAATGAAGTCTTGCCATTTGCAACAATATGGATGGAGCTAGAGAGTATAATGCTAAGTGAAATAAGTCAGTCAGAGAAAGACAAATACCATGATTTCACTCATGTGTGGAATTTAAGAAACTAAACAAAGAAAGGGGAAAGAAGAGAGAGAGAGACAAACCGAGAAACAGACACTTAGCTATAGAGAACAAACTGATGGTTGCCAGAGGGAAGGTGGATGGGGGATGGGCAAAATATGGGAAGGGCATGAAGAGGACACTTCTCATGATGAGCACTGACTCATGTATAGAATTGTCGAATCACTACACTGGACACCTGAAATTAATATAACACTGTATGTTAACTACATTGGAATTAAAATTTAAAAAACTTAATAAAAATTTGAAAAATAATAAAAATAAAATAAACAAACAAAAAAGAAATAGTGTCCCAGGTAAACTACAGTTTCAAAGAGCTTTTCTTATTAGCGTTCTCAGTTGAGGTATTTGTTTCTGGGCTGGCTTGGATCTCGGCTACCTTCACCTAGTTGTTGTTTGAAGTGTAGGAGTCTTTGGTAGATAATGTTAGCCTAAGACTCTCACAAATTATCTTGAGGATAGAAAAAAAGGGAAAAAAAATACCAAAAGCCTCCTGCTCTCCTCCCAATGACGTTTTCCATGGAAGGAATGTTATTATGCTGCTGATCATATTCTTTTCCCTTTATAGGGTCCCGCAGCTTTGCAGAATACTGTCATATTCTCACTTGCTCTTCCAAAACCTATGACCTACAGGAAAGAGGACAGGCCTGAAGGTCTGGGAGAGCTGGATGGAATCCCTGCTTTGCTGCTCAGTGGCTCTGAACTGCCAATTAATCATGTGTTAAAGGAGGGGTACAACAACATTTACCCTTTGCTTTTAACGTTGGGATTGTGATTACAAATGGTAAGTGCTCACGAAATCTGGTGAGTGATGCTGTGAAGTTTGCAGGGGAGGAATTATGAGCCCTGATTTACAAGTGAGGAAAATGAAATACATCAATGAGGACAAGAGTTGTCCAAGGTCACGGAGATGGAGTAGGATCTTCAAAATCCAAATCCAGATCCAAATCCATTGTTTTTTCTATCACCTCAATCTACTGAATAACAGAATTTTCTCAGCTTTTAATAATAATAACAGCATTGTTGGTGAAGCTAGCTTTCATTTATTTAACTTTTAAGATGTGTCAGACACTAGACTAAGCAGTTTATATGAATGAACCCATTTTACAGATGGAGGAGTCTGGGATTCAACAAGGTGAAGGAACTTGCCCAAAGACAAACACAAGGGCAGAATCTGCCTGGGTCTTAAAAGAAAACTTGGTTCTTTCTGACTCCAAAACCTATTCTCTTATCCCCCAAATTATAACTTCCTCAATAAATAAAATACCCTCGGAATGTGTTGCTAAGTGTCTAAGTTCAAAGGTATAATGCAAATGTTTTCATCTTATTAGGAAAGCTCTGTGTGCAGTCAGCTAAAGATTTATCTGGCTTTGGGATCATCTACATGTCCTGATAAGGTCTTTTCTGCATTATAGGAATCGCTGGCCTATCAGGTTAATACTGTCCTAGGAATTTGGAATTGAAAGTCCTCAGCTTGATTAGGATCTCACATAAACTGTAAGGTGGCAAGCCACTTCATCTCTCTGGGCCTCCTTTTTCTCCTATTTAAAATAAGGGTAAAATCAAACCTAGAATATCTTCTTGTGACAGAAAGCAAAGAAGTGCTAAAAGTTACTGGAGACCCATCACAACACACAGGAGCTGGCTCAAAGTAGTTCCCACTGGTCAGATCTGGGACAATTTGAACATCAAAATGAATAATGGTGATAAAGGATTGCTACACATTAAATAAAAAAGTAATCCATGAGTGCATAACGACACTCTAATAAAAAAAAAAAGGAAAAACAAAAGAAGCTCTCTCCATGTGAATGGAGAGAGCTCTACTATATCGAAGACTGTCAGCTAATAAGTGTAAAAGAAATTAGAAAATCATCATTTTGCAATCACTATAGCAATAATCGATTCAGGTAAGATCATTCATGGATGTGAAAACCATTGGTGAAAAATTGTTGGGGAACAGAATAGTCACATAGTCTTAAAGTATCTCCCCAGAAATCACTTATTAATTACAAAAAGAAAATGTACCTTTACAATGAAGACCATCTGGTGGACACCACCGTAACCAAGTTGTGTAAGAAAAACTCAGCTCAGTCCCGTGTGTCCCCTTTATGACTCACATAGAACACTTCACTTCTTACATTTCTGGTCACCAAATGTGTGTGGGGGGTTCACACCAGAAATTCTCTGTACCACCAGTTGGATATCCTACAATTTAACTCAATTCTAACATTATCTTCCTGAAGATAGCATCAGATCCTATAGGTTAAGGGCTCAGTCCACAAGACTGCTCCCACCCTACTTCAGATGCCAATCGCAAGTAGTTGGTCCCTAGGCTACCCACCATTTCTGTGCAATTTGGCTACAAATTGGAGGTCCCCATGGCCCCATCCTCAGGTTCAAATAATTTGCTAGAGTTCTCAAAGAAATCAAGGAAACATTGACACTGACCAGTTCATGAAAGGCTATGATAAAGGACACAGATGAACAGCCAGATGGAGATACATAGGGTGAACTCTGGGAGGGTCCTGAGCACAGGAGCTTCTGTTGCTGTGGAGTTGGGGTACGTCATCCTCCATGTGTGGATGTGTTTGCCAACCTGGAAGCACACAGAACCCCATACTTTGGGGATTTTTATGGAGGCTTCATTACACAGGCATGATTGAACATTAACTTCATCTTCAACCCCTCTCTCTTCTGGAGAGGATGAGAGGCAGGGCTGAAAGCTCCACACTTCTAGTCACGGCTTTGTCTTTCAGGTAACCAGCCCTCACCCAAGAGCCAACCAGGAGCCCACCCAAAGTTGCATCATTAGAACAAAAGACACTCCTATCACCCCAGGAAATCACAAGAGTTTCAGGAGCTCTGTGTCAGGACCCGGGGTGAAAGACAAGATATTCGAACAAAAAATGATGCTAGTGGTCCTATCACTTAGGCAATTACAAAGGGTTCAGGTGCTCTGTGCCAGGAATGAAGGGCAGAGACCTATTGTCTCACATGAGTGACCAAATTTAGCATCACCCACAATGGCACACACTGACAACATGTACCTTCTGATGTGATGCGCTAGAAAAAACATGGCATCATCTGAATAGCATTTTTGCCCAAAGATGTATAACCTGATCAAATAACGAGGAGACACCAGAGAAGCCCAAATTGTGGGATGTTTTATAAAACAACTGTCCTAGACTCCAAAAATGCCAATGACATGAAAGACCAAAAACAAAAAAAAGTGGGGAAAATTGTTCCAGGTTAATGGAAACTAAAGAGACATGACAATTTTACTTTTATTTTTTTTAAAGATTTTATTTATTTATTTGACAGAGAGAGACACAGAGAGAGGGGGAACACAAGCAGGGGGAGTGAGAGAGGGAGAAGCAGGCTTCCCGCAGGGCAGGGAGCCCGATGAGGGGCTCGATCCCAGGACCCTGGGATCATGACCTGAGCCAAAGGCAGATGCTTATGGAATGAGCCACCCAGGTGCCCCAAGACATGACAATTTAAAATGTTTTCTATGCTTCTGGACGAAAACTAAGAAGCTATAAAGGACATAATCAGGCCAACTGGACAAATTCGAACATGGACCATTCTCAGGTATTAGTTTATCAATCTTATATTTATTGAGTGTGATGATGACATCACAATTATGTAGAGAAGTGTTTTTATTTTTAGGAGACACATGCTAAAGATTTCAGGTGTGAAGAGTTATCACATCAGCAACTTTTAAATGGTTCAGAGGATAAATGTGTGTGTGTGTGTACGTGCATACATGCACACAGAGCTACAACAACTATGGCAAAATTAGTGGACCTATATGAGAGGTGTGTGGTGTTTATTGTACAGTTCTTCCAACTTTTCTGTTTATTTGAATCTCTTTTTTTTTTATTTTATTTTATTATGTTATGTTAGTCACCATACAATGTATCATTAGTTTTTGATATAGTGATCCACGATTCATTGTTTTTGTATAACACCCAGTGCTCCATGCAGTATGTGCCCTCCTTAATACCCATCACCGGGCTAACTTATCCCCCCACCCTGCTCCCCCCTAAAACCCTCAGTTTGTTTCTCAGAATCCATAATCTCTCATGGCTTATCTCTCGCTCCGATTCCCCCCCCCTCATTTTTCCCTTCCTTCTCCTAATGTCCTCCATGCTATTCCTTATGTTCCACAAACAAGTGAAACCATATGATAATTGACTTTCTCTGCTTGACTTATTTCACTTAGCATAATCTCCTCCAGTCCCATCCATGTTGATGTAAAAGTTGGGTATTCATCCTTTCTGATGGCTGAGTAATATTCCATTGTATATATGGACCACATCTTCTTTATCCTTTCATCTGTTGAAGGGCATCTCGGCTCTTTCCACAGTTTGGCTATTGCAGACATTGCTGCTATGAACATTGGGGTGCATATGGCCCTTCTTTTCACTACATCTGTGTCTTCAATGCCATCCCGATCAAAATTCCAATGACATTTTTCAAAGTGCTGGAACAAACAATCCTAAAATTTGTATGGAATCAGAAAAGACCCCGAATCGCCAAGGAGATGTTGAAAAAGAAAAACAAAGCTGGGGGCATCACGTTGCCAGATTTCAGCTATATTACAAAGCAGTGATCACCAAGACAGCATGGTACTGGCACAAAAACAGACATATAGACCAATGGAACAGAACAGAGAACCCAGAAATGGACCCTCAACTCTATGGTCAAATAATCTTCGACAAAGCAGGAAAAAATATGCAATGGAAAAAAGACAGTCTCTTCAATAAATGGTGCTGGGAAAATTGGACAGCCACATGCGGAAGAATGAAACTCGACCATTCTCTAACACCATACACAAAGATAAACTCAAAATGGATGAAAGACCTCAATGTGAGACAGGAATCCATCAAAATCCTAGAGGAGAACATAGGCAGTAACCTCTTTGACATCAAGATACATCTCCAAAGGCTAGTGAAACAAAAGCAAAAATGAACTTTTGGGACTTCATCAAGATAAAAAGCTTCTGCACAGCAAAGGAAACAGTCAACAAAACAGGGAGGCAACCCACAGAATGGGAGAAGATATTTGCAAATGGCACTACAGATAAAGGGCTGGTATCCAAGATCTATAAAGAACTTCTCAAACTCAACACCCAAAAAACAAATAATCAAGTCAAAAAATGGGCAGAAGACATGAACAGACACTTCTCCAAATAAGACATACAAATGGCTAACAGACACATGAAAAAATGGTCATCATCATTAGCCATCAGGGAAATTCAAATCAAAACCACATTGAGATACCACCTTACACCAGTTAGAATGGCAAAAATTGACAAGGCAAGAAACAACAAATGTTGGAGAGGTTGTGGAGAAAGGGGAACCCTCTTACACTGTTGGTGGGAATGCAAGTTGGTACAGCCACTCTGGAAAACAGTGTGGAGGTGCCTCAGAAAATTAAAAATAGAGCTACCCTATGACCCAGCAATTGCACTACTGGGTGTTTATCTGAATTTCTTAACATATAAAGCTGAGGGGAAAATGGAGGCAAAATAATGACAGTCTCTAAAAAGCAATTTAATGAGGTAATATCAGTAATGAGCCTGGCACACAGTAGATGCTCAATAAAACACTATTGGGGGTTAATATTTATCTAAGATCAAATGACTAAATCTTTGCAAAGCATCATTTATTATTCATCCAACAAACATAACACTCAACAGCACTTTACATGTGCAAGGGCTGTGCTAGGAGCTGGGGACAGAGGGAAGAAAAAGACACATTCTCTTCTGATGGGGAGCTTAAAAGACAGTGGAGGAAGACGTAAGAACAGGTGACTACAACACAGATAAATGCCAGAGAGGAAAAGTGAGGCTTGGTAAAAGAGTGACTGATTGCTTCAGGTTAAGACCAAGTACTTGGTACCAGCTGTCGACTTCCTGGTTGCAGTGGTACAGTAGCCAACATGTTGCAACTGAATTTCTGGGTGCACCAACCATCCTCCAGACGGGCCAGCTTACCTAAGTACTGAGCTCCTGGCCATAGAATGTCCAGACCGACACTGGGATGAACTTCCGCCTGGGATGTGAGAATCGGAATTCTCAAGCTGGGAATGCCCTGCCCAGGCTCGAGTCACACTGGCCTTCCTTTGGTTTCTCCAGGTAACCCTGGTCCACCTTCCGCAGCTCCAACCAATCTACTTCCCCCGTCCCTCAGATCCCTTCCTCAGAAGCCTTTCCTGAACATTCCCAAGGCTCCTGCTGCACTCTGTGTTTCTTTTCTTCAAAGCTCTGCTTCAGCCATAAAGAATTCATTTTTGCAAAATTATCTGGTCCATGTCCAATGTCATCATTAGACTATAAACTCCAAAAGGACAGAAACTGCTTCTCTCACATTCACACTGGTCTCCCCAGCACCTGCATGGTGCCCTGCATGCATGGGGATGAAATAAACATTGCTGAATGAAGAGTCCAGGAGATCTCTGCAGCTTCTCAAAGAAGGGAATGGGAAGGGAACACACATTTTTTTAAATTGTCTAATAAGTGCCAGGCTCTGTGCCAGGTAGTCCACATCCATCATCTTATTGATTCCTCAGAAACACTCTGAGATGTGGGTATCACTAGCCCCATTTTACAAATGAAGAGATAAGGGACGGTATACATCCGGCTAACAGACCGGCGAATGCCACCAGAGCCAGGATTCGAATCTAGTATGGTTATTTTCAAAGACACCCCCACAGCCCCCTTCATACCTGCACCCCTGTCTTACGCTTTTCCAGGGATTTTGGCTGCATCAGTGGAAATTAGGAAGATCATGAAGGCGATCCTAACAACCATGCCTACATTGAGGAAAAATGCCTTTGCGTAAGCCACATTCACAGGCATTATCTTTTTCAGTCTTATAACTGGTCTAACAGTTGGTGAATGCCTAAGTGATTTCTGACATATGTTTTTTTTGTTTAAAAAAGTGGGATTGGGGCGCCTGGGTGGCTCAGTCGTTAGGCGTCTGCCTTCGGCTCAGGTCATGATCCCGGGGTCCTGGGATCGAGCCCCGCATTGGGCTCTCTGCTCAGCGGAAAGCCTGCTTCTCCCTCTCCCACTCCCCCTGCTTGTGTTCCCTCTCTCACTGTGTCTCTCTCTGTCAAATAAATAAATAAAATCTTTAAAAAAATAAAAAATAAAAAAAATAAAAAAGCGGGATCTTGTGTACTTTCTCCTTTTGTCTTTCAAACTCATTTGTGGTGGTTTGTTGTTGATTGTTGCCACATAGATGTTTTAAAGCATTTAGTAGTCAAATCTGTTAAACCTTTCTTTAAGATTTGTTTTATAAATCATAGAACTAAAAATAAATAAATCATAGAACTAATTTACTCATATTTTTCTTATAGTCTACTTATTTATTGATTTTACCTTTTTCTTAAAAGATTTTATTTATTTATTTGAGAGAGAGCGCACGCGAGCCAGGGGGAGGGGCAAAGGGAGAAGTAGAAGCAGGGAGCTAGACTTGGGGTTTGATCCCAGGGCTCTGGGATCATGACTTGAGCCAAAGGCAGATGCTTAACCGAATGAGCCAACCAGGCACTCCAACTTTTTTTTTTTTTTTTTTACATTTAAGTGTTTGGTCCATTGTGGTGAGGTAGGAATCCAGGTTTTTGTTTTGTTTTGTTTTTCGAATGGCCTACTAATTATATCATCTCCATTGATTGACTAACCCAAAGGACTTACTTCTCTGCTGGGTTCCCATCATTCCCACTGGTATTCAGACTAAAAACAACACTGGTGTCAGGGAAGCTCATAAGAAAGGCTGTATTTATTTCTGAAAGAAATCAGAAAATCCTGAGGAGAGTCCCAGGTCCACCCCTGACTCACAGGATGGCCTTGGACAGGTCTTTTTCTCACTGGGCACCTCACTCTGAGTTTAAAGCTCTATGCTGGGGTGGGGGTGGGGGGCAAAGAGAGAGAGTGCAAAGTGATCTCTGGCACTGATAATTATCCATCTAAAAGAGTCCTAAAGAATTCTTGCCTTAAAAAGAAATGTAAATTAAAATAACACCAAGAAACCTTTTTTTCCTTTTTTTTTTTTTTTTACATCTATCAGACAGGCAAATACTGAAAAGATTGATGTACTTACTCATTGTTGGCAAAGATGTAGGAAAATAAACTCTCCTAAGCTGGCTGCTAATGGGAGTGTAAATTGATTCCGCTTTTTGGAGGGCAATTTGGCCACATTTATCAAATGTAAAATGCACATATTCTTGAACCCAGCTATTCCACTTGGAGGAATTCTGAAAAGTAGAGAATGAGATGAAGATATTCACTGAAATGTTCATTATTGAAAAAAAAAACTGGAAACAACCCAAATGTCTATCAATCAAAAGTTGGATAAATGATAATATACTGTAGTAGTTAGGGGTGTTAAAAAGAAAACCGCATGCCCAAAATAGAGTCAGTTATGCTAGGCCATGTCACCAAACTGGGGCTTAGTAGCTAACCTCACTGCAGTCTTGACCTCCCTCAGAGATAGTCTTAACTGGTCAGTCAGGAATCGTATGGTCAGCATCAGTAAGGTAATCTGTCACATGGGCCCTCTCCATCCCCCAAAACAAGATGAGGTAATCCACCTAATAAGACCCTTTTGTCCCCAAAGGAAGGTGACCTCACCCAAAATAATCCTTTCTTCTGTTTATGATTTCCTTGCCCTGCCTTTAATAACCTTTCCCTTTCTGTAGCCCTTTGGAGCTCCCCTCTCCTTGCTAGATGGGAAGCTGCCCGATTCATGAACTGATTCATAAAGCTAATTCAATCTTTAAAATTTACTTGGTTGAACTTTTGTTCTTTAACAGGGGTTTGAATTCTGGCTTCCCCACTTCCTAGCTGTGTGACATTGTGCAAATGACTTAACCTCTCTGTATCTGAGTTTTCTCATTAGTAAAAATGGAGTGACAATAGAGTCTACCTCATAGTCTTGTGAGGGTTAAATGAGCTAATACTATAAAGTACTTACAACAGTGTCTGGCACATAGTGAGCAGCCCCAAAATATGAGCTATTATAACCATAATATATGTTTGGGTGAAAATTTTGAAAGTTTATGGAGTGTTGTTTCAGTGATATGTTGAGTGCTATCTTTGGGGGTTACCTGATTCTACAGGGGTCTGAGTCTTTCATTGTCTTTGACCAGACTATTTCACAACCCTGTAAGTTACAGAAAAGTGATGGTAATACAAATTATTCTTGCCCACAGAAACGCAAATTGATCTTGTCCTATAAATGTACAATTTACGAGATAATTCCAAACACCACTTTATTGCCCTAAAGATAATAACCAACTTTGCATCTATTAGCAAATTTATATATAGATCTAGATCTAGATCTATCTGATTCTCCTTTGAACTGGTTTTAGCTTATGACTGTTTCTTTCATTAATTATTGAGTTACATACAATCTTTGACAAGTGCTCCTTTTATATTTGTATGAGTCACAATATTGCCTTTTAAAAATTTGTAACAGTATTTCTAGTTTCATCCTCTCCTCATTATGAAGATACATGTCTTTATACTTTTAGAGAAAGCCTAGAAGGATGAACACAAAAAATGTTTATGAAGAATATCTCAGGGAGGGGACACCTGGCTGGCTCAGTAGGCGGAGCGTACAACTCTTGATCTTGGGGTTGTGAGTTTGAGCCCCACATTGGATGTACACGTTACTTAAAAATAAAATCTTGAAAAAAAAATGTCTCGGGCAGGGGTACGTAAATAATATTTCAGTTGACTCTGAGTCTCTTCTTTATACATTTCTATACTGTCCAAACATTTTCATGCAGAACATCTGTTTTATGGCATGTTAAAAAAAAATTCTCCTTTTTAAAAGACAAAACAGAAAATTCTCCTGCTGGAACCAGTCATTTGGGATGGGAGGAGAGTCATAAGAGGTCAAGTGTGAACAGCTTCCTCACTCTGTAGGGCTTTGTGGTTGGTTATTTAGGTAAGGAAACCCCTTGGCAAGCGGGGAGGCCAACTTAGTCCCCAGCAGACCTGTTTTTCCTGAGATAGGGCACTCAGGCCCAAAACAACCTGAAGTTCTCCATGGCCAGCCTGGGGGTGGTCAAGTATGAGGCTTGGACCTCACTGCTGGCTCTTTCAGCCTCTTTGATCTTGAGCTGATCAATTAATTCAGCCTCAAGCCACAGCCAACAGAAAATCAGCCCTGGAAGAGACTCTGGTCCCTTCTTACTACTGATGGGAAAACAAGCCTGGGGAGGGGAGGGAAACAGCAGAGGTCACAGAGCAAATTAGGGATCATTCTAGCACTAGAATCCCAGAATCCAAAGTCCTGGCCCAATGAGCTTCTACCTCACCAGATTGGACTGATGGTGAAGGGCCTCCAATGCCAAGCCAAGAAGGCTCGCCCATGAAAAGTGGGCATGTTGAACAGAACAAGCCAGCTCCAAGATCAAGCAAGGGCTGGGCTTTAGGAAGAGTCTTCATTCAGAACTGGGTCATTAGCATACCCCTCCCCATCTGGGGGCTGGGCCAGGCAAGGGAGGCTACTCCTGTGACCTAAGACTTTACAGACCTTTAATAAATTGCCATTGCAAAGCTGCCTGCCATTTTAATTGCACTTGAGGGGTGCAATTTTTTTGTTTGAGGAAAAACAGTGTTAGGAGACTTTTGTTATGTGAAGAGAGATGGAGATCCCCCTTGAAATGGAGCCCTTTAGGATAATAAGGCAGCATAAAGGAAGGGCTGAGCTCCTGGTAGGTCTGGAGTACTGTGATGTCAACTGGCTTTTCTTGGGGCTGGAGCTGGACTGGGGCGAGGGGCATCTCCTCATGGTCCCTGCCAGGAACTGGGGAGAGAGGCGCCATCCCCCTCCCCCGGGACCCAGGAGACCAGGCCAGGCAGTGGATTCTGGCATCCAGTCTTAAGTTCCTCATTATTATGTGCAGTGTTCCCCAGCCTTGAGGCCCCAAATTGCACAATTTTGCCATTTCAATGAACTACCTACACTACTATTTACTTAATATTTTTCTGTAAGTCTATTCACTTTTTTTAAAAAAAGATTTTATTTATTTATTTGACAGAGACACAGCGAGAGAGGGAACGCAAGCAGGGGAGTGGGAGAGGGAGAAGCAGGCTTCCCACTGAGCAGGGAGCCCATGTGGGGCTTGATCCCAGGACTCTGGGATCATGACCTGAGCCGAAGGCAGGCGCTTAATGACTGAGCCACCCAGGTGCCCCAGTCTATTCACTTTTAATAACAAGGACATTTATATGGCAACGTAGATGGGAAATCAACATCATTTCCATAAAAATAAATACAAGGAAAACAGAACAGTGTGATTAAATTTTAGCTAGATACTGTCGCCTGCTTTCTCTTTGTTAAAAAGGGAGATTGGCACATGTTAGAGAAGTTTTACAAGGAAATCAGATACTATGAGAGGCTTTCCTGAATTTAATCAGAAGGAATGGAAGATAATGGAAAATAGAGTAACTGCCTTACAATGTGGTTATTACTTTTTTTCAAAGATTTACTTATTTATTTGAGAGAGAGAGAGAAAGAGAGAGACAGAGAGAGCACGGGGGAGAGGGGCAGAGAGAGAGGGAGAGAGAATCTCCTGCAGAGTCCCCCCTGAGCACAGAGCTCAATGTGGGGCTCAATGCCACCACCCTGAGATCATGTGCGGTTCAGTTCCTTAATGCCTTTGTGTAAAACAGCTTCAGTGAGGTGTGGTTCCTCCACTATACTAGCCATACCCTAGAAAATGCTGTGGACAGGACCCTGCTCTCCCACCAACTAGCTGAGTGACCTTGGGAAAGCTCCTCTACCTCTCTGAACCCCCAATTCCTCACCTGCAAAAGGGCTATGTAGGCAGAAATGAATCCAGAGGCTTCTCTGAGAGATAATAATGGTGATAATGATGAGGATGATAATGATGCTATCAGGGAGGCATTGGTAGAATTCCTTAAGCTAGTGTTCGGTGTGCTTTGGGGAAATGAATTACTAGTCTGGGTCTTTGCTTAAGCAAAGAAAAGCAGAGAGAAGAGTGCAGGCAGAGCAGCAGAA
This sequence comes from Phoca vitulina, assembly GCF_004348235.1. NCBI lineage: Eukaryota > Metazoa > Chordata > Mammalia > Carnivora > Phocidae > Phoca > Phoca vitulina. The sequence continues at coordinate 20,387,377 of NW_022589724.1, read as the reverse complement.
AAGCCACTGGGTCCGCAGAAATGAGCTACCCACCAGGATGGGTTTGTGCAAAATGGAAGTGCTCCCTGGATTCTCAGAAATGTCAAGGAAGTGAAACTGAATAAGGATATTGGACTTCTGGTGGTCATGGGGGATGGATGTTCAGACAGTACTGGTTGAGTACTAAAGCGAAGGATAACTGCTAAATGCCAAACAATGAGGAGCTGAGTATTATGATTACTGTCCTCCACTTTACATACAAAGAAAATGAGACTCTATAATACTAGGCGGCTGCCAGAAAATTCACAGCAGACCTACGCCCCATGCCTTCATTCTTTTCAGTATTTCAACAAATGTTCTCAACATGCTTAAGCCCTGGGTCAGAGCAGCGCTGGGATACACACATTAAAAAATAAGAAGAAGATGAGAATTTGTAAAACAAAGTGGACAACATGATCTTATTTATGTAAAAGAAAAAACAGTGAAGCTATATCTTCATGTATGTGCACCCACATATACAAAGGCTTAGAAACAGATCTGTAGGGACACCTGGGTGGCTCAGTCGATTGAACATCTGCCTTTGGCTTGGGTCATGATCTGGGGGTCCTGGGATCAGGTCCGGGGATCGAGTTCCGCATTGGGCTCCTTGCTCAATGGGAAGTCTGCTTCTCCCTCTGCCTGTCTCTCTCTGTCTCTGACAAATAAATAAAATCTTTGGAAAAAAAAAAAAGAAATAGATCTGGTAGCAGTGGGCACTGGGTGGAGTCAGGTAGGGAAACAGGGACTTTAGCTTTACCTGTATTGTTTGAGATAGTAGTAGTAGTAGTAATAATAATAATAATAATAATAATAATAATAATAATACATTTCTATATTATTTGGGTTATTGAAATTTTTTTTAAATGACAGTATGAGCTGAATTGTGTCCCAGCCTCAATTCATATGTTGAAAGTCCTAACCTCGGCACCTCAGAACGTGGCTGTATTTGGAGATAAGGTGTTTAAGAGGTAATTAAGCTAAAATGAGGTCATGGGGAAGGGCTCTAATCCAACATGACTAGTGTCCTTACAGGCAGAGGAAATCTGGGACACAGAGACACACACAGGGAAGAACATGTGAAGACACAGGCAGAAGTTGGCCATCTACGAGCCAAGGAGAGAGGACTCAGAAGAAACCAACCCCCTGACACCTTGATCTTGGACTTCCACCCCCCAGAATTGTGAGAAAATAAATTTCTGTTGTTTAAAAGCCACCCAGTCTATGATGTTTGTTATGGCCACTGCTAATGAAAAAAATATTCAGTAACACTTGTTCATGATGGTAAGGCAGCCTTCGTTCTGGACTATAGTGTTAGGTACAGGGGCTGTGATGGGATTTTACAGTGGGGCGGAGATTGGCTCAACTCCAAGCAGAGCATGGGCTACTAGGAATTTGTAGCCAGGGAGTAGCGTGGGGTCAGGGGATGGAAAATGACTAAGAGGAAACATCAGGAGGTGTGTGTGGCGGGGTACTGGCTAAATTGACCTAACAGATTTTTATTGAAGACAGGCCCAGTGTTTGGACATCATTTGATGGATGGCGGAGGATGAGGAACCTGATCAGATAGTGAATGTGATCAGGTATCAAGAGTGGGGGGTTCTTGCTAACATGACTTAGCACGGTTCTTGTTAAAACTGGATTTTATAAGGGAATGCACAGACGGGTCCAAGAGAAGGTTCAGGAGGCTGACTACAGTTTGCTCAAGCAAAGAATTTTTGTTACAGTCCCAGCAAATGAATACAATGACCAAGGTAAGTTCCTGACTTCCAGGAGTTCTAGGCTCGTGGGAGAAGCAGCTAACAGTACAACCCTACTACAACACCAGAAAAACTGGGGAAGGTGCTACAAATGCAGAAGTAAGGTCCTACAGAACCCCAGGGTGGGAGGACACCATTGGGTCTGCAGGTTTCATAGAGGAAGTGGCTTTTAAGCTGGGCCTTGAATGATGAGTAGCAGAGAGAACTCAGGGGTGGGTTGTTGGGGGTGGGGAGTGGGAAAGATAGGGACTCTTTCTGGAGGAAACACACAAGCAAAGACCTGGCAGTGAAGGTCTGTTCTGGGTCAGGTTAAGACAGGGGAGCTACACCTGAGCACAGGCTTCCCAAGAAGACCAGGGAGATGTAGCTGGAAGCATTCTTTGGAATGTGCCATTTGTCGGCTATTGGCTAACATGCAGGGAGTAACATCATCATATTTACTTTGTAGGAAGACCACCCTGACAGCCCATGAGCCAGGGGTTGAAAAGTGATGGTCCGAGCACCTTCTGTGGAGCACCTCCAATCAGGTCCACAGAAATGTTTTGTTTGGCTCTTCTAGTTTTTTTTTTAATTAACTGTTCTAACAGTCAACAAATTATGAATAATTTGAATAATTCAATTAATAATTTATTAATATAATTTGAACGTACATATTTATAATAATAAATATTACATTAATTTTATATGAACAAATGAAATAAAATCTCTTATAATCATGTTAATATATTTATATGTAAATTATAGATATTAATAAGTTGGAAGAGCTCATAAAATTTCAAATTTTTTGAAAATCTTTTAATAAGCGTTGTGGGCTGAACCGTGTTTGTACACAAGGTATGTTGAAGTCCTAACCTTTGGTTACCTGTGAATTTGACCTAATTTGGAAATAGAGTCTTTGCAGATGCAATTAAGATGAGGTCATGCTGGAGCAGGAGAGGCCCTTAATCCAATATGAACTGTGTCCTTATAAGAAGAGAATAAGGGACACAGATACACCAGAGGGAGAATGCCATGTGGCTGATGACAGACGCAGAGACTGGAACGATACAGCTTCAAGCCAAGGAACAGCAAGGATTGACGGTCACCACCAGAAGCTAGAAAAGGCAAGGAAGGATTCAGCCCGCTTTCAGAGGGTGCAGGGCCCTGCCAACGTCTTGATTTCAGATTCCTGACTCCCAGAACTGTGGGAGAACACATTTCTGTTGTTTTAAACTCCCCAGTGTGTGGTAGTTTGTGACCGCTGCTGTAGGAAGCATACAATAAGGAACCTGTGTGCCCTCCTGGCAACAATTGGCTGGCATCCCCTCCCAGGTGGCATCCCTCATTCCTCCTAAGATGTGGACTCTGCAGCAATAGTTCGGGAGAGAGATGAGGTCTCAACTAACACACCAGCAATGGGTGAAAAGGTTTGTTCTTAGAAATGGCCATTCTTTACTTTGTGGAAGGGGATAGAGTAATATTTATTATTATTACGTATTATAGATTATATTTTATATCATTACCATGAGTCAGGTCCTATGCTGAGGGCTTTTCTGTTGGTTTTTTTTTTTTAAGATTTATTCATTTGAGTGAGAGTATGCGCAAGAGAGAGCACGAGCAGGGGTGTAAGGGCAGAGGGAGAGGGAGAAGCAGGCTCCCCGTTGAGCAGGAGCCCAATGTAGGGCTCCATCCTAGGACTCTGGGATTATGACCTGAGCTGAAGGCAGACACTTAACTGACTGAGCCACCCAGGTGCCCTGCTGAGGTCTTTTATATGTTGTACCACTTAATCCTCCCCACAACTATATATAAAATCCCCACTCTACAGATGAGAACACTGAGGCTCGGAAAGGTTACACAGCTTAGGTGATAAGAACTAACATTGCATCATTGCCTACTAGGTGCCAGGCACTGAGCTGAGCCCTTTATGTGTGAGCCCACTGAATCCTCCCAATACCCTTCGAGGTAGGTACCATTAGTAACTCCAATTACTTCCCCTCTCCCCTGTTGAAATGAGGAAAGTGAGGCACCACAGGTGAAGTAACTTGCTCCAGTTAGTCACCACGGGAGCTGGATGATGGATGCAGCATTCCGTGTTCTCTGTGTTTCTGTCTGGATCCACAGCCCTCGCTCTAGAAAGGCGTGGACTTGCTGGTCATCTTTCATTCATTTGTTCGCCGATGAATGCTTTTATGTTTCTTGCGTATTTGAAGGGGGCAGCTGGGTGTAGCAGAGAGAGTATAGGTTCAAGTGCTCAGAGACTTGGGTTCTGGTCTAGCCTGGGCTTCAGTTTCCCCATCTGTGAAATGTGCAGATTCTCCTGGCCAATCTTGAAGGTCCCTTCTTGCACCAAGAGTCTATATTTTTGTGATTCCCCAGCCTTGGGAAAAAGTTACCAATCATTAATACAACAGGTCAGGATGCTAACTCATTTGCCAACGCCTCAGCAAATAAATGACAGAGCCAGGAGTTGAATCCAAGTACACCAAGTACCAAAAGCTTCTCCACTTCCCCGAGTTTGGAAAAGAGAGGAACTAAAACAGAGACGGAGGACATACTGCTGCCAAACCAGATCCGTGTGAGCAACACAACTGGGACCAATGTCCAAAGTCCAGGAGTTCTGACTGGGGAGCTGGCCTGGTGTGGGCCTGTTACACCCTCTTGTGGAGCTTGTCCGCAATGCTCTGGTCAGCCAGCTTTTTCATTTTGATACCAGAGTAGATGTGGGAATCAGGGAAGCAGAAAGTAGTTGTCCCAAGAGATTTGAAAACCAGTGACCCCAGTTATTGTCCCAAAACAGAGACTGTTTGAAGGCATCTGTCCCTTAGTGAAGTCCAGATGCCCTGTGTTCATTTACTGATGAAGCAGATTGTTTATTGTTTCTGTTCTTATGTCTTGTACATACTTGTATCAGGTATAAACAGTAATCCAACAGAAATGGTACCCTTCTTCCTTAGCTCAGGGTGACGGAGGTCAGACATTAAACCTATAAAACCCAGAATACAATGAAGGCAAGAAAGAATTCTTCCTTCACACACCCTTTTCTCTGCTCTCTCTCCAATATCTGGATGGGAAAAGAATCTTAGGCAAGATCGAAGAATGAGAGATAAAGATTTTTAAGCATAATAATCCATTAAAATTATGTCTGTCTGCTCTCAAAAGTTTCACTTGTGTCACAGATACTGTGTTCTGGGGATTCTAAAATAACTAAATCCTCACCTACACTGAGGCACTACGAGGAAGGGGAGAGCACCTCTCCCCCCAGTGAAGCCAGAGGCAGTGTGCAGAATTAGGCCTGAAGTCTGCAGGGACGTCCTCCAGAAGTGACCGGACACCCTGGGCACCCAAGAGGGGTGGGAATGAGGGGGGCGGGTTATGGCGGAGAGGAATTTTACATATATTTCTAACCTTCACAACAATCCAATAAACTAGGGGCTACCATACCTATTTTACAGATGAGGAAACTAAGGTCCAGAGAGATTAAGAAGCTTGCCTAAGTCTGAGAGCTAATAGGCTGTGGAGTTGGGATCTAAGTCTTGGCAAAGCAATAGATTAGCAATCCAAAGTCTGGTTTCTAGTCCCAGGTCTGAACCCGCTTGCTGAGTGACTGTTGAGCAAGTCATTTAACATCTCAGATCTCTGTTTTCTCTTCTGCATAATGGAGGCTTGGCTAAAAAGGTGTCCATAGACCCTTCCTGGTTTGCCAATATAAGAGTCTGAGCAGAAAAACAGGAAGGAGGCCCTGAGGGGCTCCAATGGACAGGAGGAGAGAGGAGCTCAAGTCCAAGTGCAATCATTAGTCACTGAAGAGTGAATCACTGGTGAGTGAATGCCTTGTTAACTGTGATGTGTGCTCACTCCCAAACGGATCTCACAGCTTTCTCAGTAAGAGAACACAGAACTTATGAGACCTCAGATTCCCTTATCCAGCAGATTTTAAAGTTTTAAACAGAAGTACCATCCATAAAAACCTTCAAAATATTAACTGCTATGTGAGGTTTTTTGCAGGGAGCGGGTGCTTAAGGAGGGGATTGACAGGGGATAGAGCCCACCTACTTGGACCCCAGAGTATGCCAGGGAGGTTCAAATAGGTGGGCTCCATCCCTCCTCTGCCCCTTCCCAAAATGTTTGGGGTGGCACAGCAGGTATGGGAAAGGGAAGGCCCAGCCCAGTTTGCCCCGGGCCCTGTTCCAGTCAGTCTTTCTGACCAGCTGAGCCTTCAGGTGCCTTGTTCCCATTCTTCCCCTCTTCTTTCTCTCTCCCAATTATTTTTATTATTCGGCAGAAACCCTTCTGATCTTGGTTGAATGCCATGACAGCAGATAAAGGTTTTTGTTTTTTTTTTCCTTTCCCAGTTTACATGGAGAAACTGCTCCAGGAGCTATTCATTTTGGCCCTCAGAAATAATAATGGCAGCTACCATTTCCCCTGGGCTCATTCACTACCAGGCACTCGGCAAAGAGCTTTGCATGCTTTACCTCATTTTCTCTTCACAACTACCAGAGGAATTAGACACTCCTATTTCCTCCTTTTGGAGGCAAGGAAATGAAGAATTAGAGACTTTACGGAACCTATCCAAAGACACACAGCTCCTCAGAGGCCAGGCTGGGGCTCAAATCCAATTACAGTGTCGGATAATTTCTGACCTGTCAGTGTGGGTCCTTCTTGTATTTGTTGGCTGTGTTATGGTTGCTTCCTCCGTTATTTCTAAGCCTTGCTCTGTGTTCATTGTGGATGGTAGAGGGGAACCCCCTTTTCTCCAGTCTGGGTTTCAATGGGGAAGGGTTTTTTCTAAGCACATTTCCTGCTTTCTCTCCCTGCTTTATCCATTCCTGGGTAGATGAGGAACTACTCCCTTTGGTAAATTTGAGAATACCTGGTTGTGCTCAACTCAGCATTGTCCTCCTTCTTACTGGGAGGGAGCTACTCCTGGGGCTCTGCCCCCTGTTAGCCGTGGGGGCTGTCCTGGTCTTGCAGCCGGGTTCTGGGATTCACTATTAGTGGTGCCCTTCAGCTACCAGCCCTGAAAGCTTCTTCTCCAACCTGGTTTACTATCACTAGTAAAGGTGATCTTTACTGGCTCCCCTCTGCTCCTTTTTGTTTTATGTCCCAGCTTGTTCAGAATGCAGGCAAAGCAAATGGGATGCCATTTACTCAGAGTCCCTCAGAGAGCTCAAAAGGGGCATCCTGGGGGAATTACACTGGTGGAAAAATTTCATGGTCTGCTGCTGGCTCCAATCCTTACCTTGGTGACTTCAGAGTGTAACTCCAACTTCCCCAGGCCTTCGAGGTCTAATGCCTGCCCCCTCTTAAGCGAAAGGTGGTATGGCAGAAATGGCTAGTTGTTTCTGTGTCTGTTCTTTTCTCCCCCTATTAATAATAATCCTGCCCTGAATAAAGACTAAATTCCCCAGCATCCCTTGTAGCTAGGTGTGTGGCCACATGACTCATCAATGGGAGGTAATGAGAAGTGATGAGCACAACTTCTGGGTCATACATTAAAGGGAAGGCCCTTACTAACCGCTTCTTTTCCTCCCTTCTGCTGGCTGGAATGGGACATGATGGCGGCAGCTGAAGTAAGTATTTTGAACCATGAGATGGAAGCTATGTTTTTTGGGTAGCAGTGCAACAACCAAGGACGATCTGAAAAATGGCCACCTTCAAGCTGCCATATCAGCCCTTGACTACCTATCCAGACTCTAACTTGTGAAAGCCTCTGTCAATTTTGGGTCCCTTAGTTACAGCATCTGAACCCCATGTATCCTAACTAACACAGGTAGGAACCCAAGAAGTTGCTTCCCAATTTCAGGGAGGGATGGAAGGATCTGGCACCTGATTGACATGTATGAGGGAATCAGTGAATGAGGGAAGGATAGAAGGATTGAGCATTTGTTGAATGCTTAGGGTATTCCAGATACTGTGCCTGACACTCTCAGCTATACTTTCTCAGTTGATCTGAACAACAATTCCACTGGGATACATTTATTATTCCATTATGTAGTTGAGGCTCAGAGAAGTTAAGTAATTTGACTAAGATCACATGGCTAATAAAATGTTCGCTAGAAATGGAGCTAAAGTCACTGTGGTTCTCAAAACCATCTTCTTTCGTCTACGGCATACCCCTCACTCACTCACCAAATGTAGTACAACACAATGAAATCTTGCCCCTGCTGGAAGACAACCCTCCATGGGTCTCTTCTGTTTCTGCACATCTTGTGAGCAGAGGCACCGACTGTCATTTAACCCAGACTATTTTTTCAAGGATGTTTGTTTAGCAAACAGCCTTCGAAGATAGAGATAGTTTCCCTCCAGAGCAAAGGGCAGAAATGCTTACTCTCCACTATGAAAGATTTGGTTTCCTTAAGCTCAGAGTTCCTTTACTGTAACACATTGTGTGTTCAGACAGCCAAGAACGGATGCAGAAGTGTTGACGTTCATGCTGCATGCTGTGTTGCGGAGAATATAGTCCTTTGTCTCTGACCCAGAAGTTTCGTGTCTTCTGCTTCTATCCATGAAACTGCATTAGGTTAAATTTTCAGCTTGCAACTAGGGTAAAATCCCAGTTCTTGACAGCACCTGCCAAATTTGTGTCATGGTGACAGTCACCATCAGTTTGATACACTTGTGTCACATCACGCACGCTTTTAACTTACATTATTTCAACTAAATGTAAAGGTCAACAGAGCAATAAAGAAAATTTAAATACTACTCTGTATGTGATAAAAGAGCTGAATCTGTTATTTTCTTAGTAGATCTCAGTTTTCGTGTAGATCTCACGGCGTGCTCATTTGGCCATAGTGAGTGTGATTCTAAAGTTCAAAGATGCACATTTTTTTCATGTTACATGGCCTCTAAATCCAAACCACCTACTTCTTCTGGTGGTCAGCCAAAGAGATGGCTATCAGATCCGACACTAGAGGAAAACTAAGAGATGATAAATCAGTCTCTAGTGCGGAGCTTTCCTGAAAAATTTTAAGTACACTTTTCACCTTATATAATTTTGTGGTTGTTGCTGTTGTTGTTAACTTTAGAAATCATGCCCTAATAAGCTATGATGCCAGAGGATTATGTTTTGGGGGGATTGGTATAAGGTGGAGGGGTATGTCGGAGGGGGGACTATTTAAACGGTCACAATATTTCTTTTACAATTGAGTAGAATGCATACGTATCCTTACATTTATGCATCATTCTTCTTTTGTATCATGAATTGGCATCTAATCCTTTCTCCTATCCAGAGACTAAAGAGTCTTATGCACTTGATTTTTACTTCTCTGTCGATCTGCTAAATTTTGAAGTTCATCAATTGCTTTTTTTTTTTTTTTGGTTGACGTAGTAGTTTATTTTTATTGTTTGTTTTTACTTAATTGAATTACCACTGGAGAGTAACCAACTAAACTTAAAAATACATTAGGCTTTTCAATTAGGTAGCACATGTACACGGTAATAAAATTCAGAGTATAAATTGTATTGGTTTTGCTTCAATATTAATATCTTCAATATTACCCAGGAATTGGAATACCAATATTTTAATATCTGGTTCTGGAATGGTGGCAACTCCAAAACCACTAGACAAAAAGGGGTAAGCGTAGAGAGAGACAGAGAGAGAGGGAAAAAAAAAATCTATAATCCAAGATACAACAATGAATGAAAAATCTAAAATAAATAAACAAAATTAACCAATGAAATTAAGCCTTTAAAACCAATAAGGAGATTATTATTAAATAAACATGATAGATCTGAAAGTAACTTCAAATGTTTAGCCTTTGGAAAAAGATAAAGAATAGGAAAACACCTATTTTTACAAAAGAAATTATAAATATATAAACAGGTAAAAATGTAACAAGAATGAGTAGATATGACAAAGCAACAGTACCTCGAGTGATCCCACTCATCTCCCTAGGAAGGGGTGACCCCTCACCGATTTGCTTTATCTTCCAGCTGACTGCCAGCTTGTGTCATTCATGCCACATCCCGATGATGAACATCTCTTTGCTGCACTCCAATCTAGGACTGAGAGAGCAAGGTATGTGTGGGTTGGTGGGGCAGTTTCAGTCCCCCCCCCATCTAGAGCCCTCCACCATGCCATCCAAAGCCCCCTGCCATGTGGTCTCTCTCTTGTGTTTTCCTTTGCCAAGGATACAATGGGGCAGAGCTTATCAGTTAGTCCAATGCCCAAACAGATATCTGGGGGGTTGCCAGTCTCCTCTTTCTATAGGCACACCCAGTCTTCACTAGTGATTCTCCTGGAGTCTTCCTCCCTTGCCTCTAGGAAGTGATACACTCCCTCATGGAGGGAGAAGAAGGGATGAGTCTCTTTCTAGGACATTGGTCTTTCCTTAAGCCTGACTTCCCTCTCAACTCTCCATTCTTTCCACTGATTAGTGGTGATGGTTTGTCTGTGGGGAGAGGGGGTGGGAATGGAGAATGGGTGGGGAGTAGTAGAGTGGAGGTAGGGGTTGGTGGAAGGGCTGGTTTCTCGAACAATGGCTCCTCAAATGTTCTCCTGGAAGATAGCTAGTTCCAGTCACTGGTAGTGGGTTCCTTATGGACTTTTTGGTTTCCAGAGTTGGGCCTCAGCAGCAGTTTCAGGACAGTAGGAAAAATCCCTCTCAATGTCCATTTACACAAATATATATATATTTCCCCCCCACCTCCTTACATAGTTTAACAGATGTTGGCATACTATTTACTTTTCTCCTTCTTGTTTTCACTTGAAGTATTTCTTAGAGATTGTTCCATATCAGGACACACTCATGTGCCTCAGTCTTTAATTGCTGCACACATTCCACAGTATGGATGTATTAAAATGTATGACAACAGCTCTCTAGTGATAGTCTCTAGTCTTTTACAAACAGTGCTACACTCAATATTTTGTGTATACATCTCTTTCCATATAAACAAAACAAAAAAAAGTTAACTAGAAACCCTGATAGGCATCCAATGAACAGTTCTAATTATGCTGCAATTGGTCATAAGCCCTCCTTCGAAAATTCTGTGACTTATTACAAGAAGTGACAATTTCTATAGTCTTCAACTGTATTGCTTAGCATGTAATAGGCACATTGCATTCACAACAATGTTTCTCTTCAGTGCTGCATCCAAGGTAATGTCTTCCACAGAGACTTAAGTAACAACCAGGGATCTACACCTAAGCTGCTACAAGTGGAAATAAGGGATGAAGTATAGAATGGTGCTTAGGAATGGGTGTTCCCAAGTCACATGTGCCTGAATTCAAGTCCCAGCACTGCCAATTTTTATGTCTTTTATAAAGTCTTTGCCCTATATGACACTCAGTTTTCTCATTCATAAAATGGGGCAAATATAGCACTGACTTTGTGGGGGTGTTGTAGGTATTAAATAAGAAAGTATACATGATTCTTAGGTCAGTTCCCATTTCACACTAGGTGTTCAATAAGCATTAGCTAGGTTTCAATTCAGGTGACAATTGGATATACAGAAACTTTCTAGCCAGACCTAAGTCCACAGCTGGACAAATAATGGCAATTGTTGCACAGCTTTCTTCTTTACTTGGCACAGGCAAATTTCTTGATTTCAGAGATGTTAAATTATGACCACAAACAAACTATACTTATCGGAATTAAAGAATATAGGAATAGAAGCATAGACCTATAGGGCTAGAAGGGATTTCAACATAACCTTATATTAGAACCTTATATTGGAAAAAGATAAAGAATAGGAAAACACCTATTTTTACAAAATAAATTATAAATATAGCCATTCCCATGTATTAAAAACTTATATGTCAAGCATCTTGTATTATCTCATTTAATTTTCACAGGACCCATGTGAGATAGGCACCCACCATCATTATCCTTATTTTGCAGAAAAGACTGTGGATCTGAGGAATCAAGTGACATGCCCAATGGTGAATCATTAGTAAGTTGAAGATCAGGGATTCACACCCAGATCTTTCTGAAATTAAGAGATTTGTAAACTGCCATACACTTTTCAAAGAAATCTCACTTACCTACAGCAAAGTTAGCTTATGAAAGCTCTTCAATGCCAAGAGAGAGAGCCTGAACTTCATTTTGGTGGCCTGAGGGAGGGCAGTCTTATCCATAAGGTGCAAGCACAGTGCCTGGGGCCCACAATACTTTTAGGGACCCACAAAAATGTTTTAAGTGCTTTTAAGGTCGGAAAAGAAAGATGAGCTTTTAGGTTAAAGAAAATGTTTTGCTGCATAACATTAATATATTCATCTATACCAATTTAGTTGTAAAATATGAACTATATAAATATCTTTATATGTGTGTGCGTGCGTGTATCTCCACAAACACAAGGCCAAAGTGTCGAGGTTCCACGAAAGTCAAAGGGGCCTTGTGCTGAGGTGCGCTAAACTTTCTGGGAAGATGATAATTGCAGACCAAGTTGGAAGAGCGGAGGGGTGGTGGGAGGTGGTTAAATTGTGAAATATGTGGTCACAATTTTTCTCCTCCCATCAAAGAGAGGTTATAAAGGACAGAGATGAGACACTGAAAGTGCCACGTTCTAGCTGCATGATCTTGGACCAGTGACTTGATCAACATGAGCCTCAGTTTCGCCATTGATAAAATGGGGATAAGTACCTCCTGGGGTTGTTGGACAGGGACCTAGTGTGCCTTGTTCACTGCTACGTACGAATCGCTCAATACATACATGTTGAGTGAACGCAGTAAATGTGTGCTTAGCATTGTGGCCAGTGTAGCACAAGCGTCCAGTAAGTAGTACTCGCTGGCATTAAAAATAGTAAAAAGGCGAAAGATTTATGCGATCTGAAGAGAAACCAGAGTAAAAAGTCCACAAAGTGACAAGCTTAGCCCTTCGAGACCCTGTCGTACCTCACCTGAACCTGCGCAGTAACTTCCCCAGGACGCGAGAGCACGCGACTGCGCTTGCGCTTAGGCCCTCTCCTCCGCCCCTTCAGGCTCCACGGCCAGTGGGGCGGGCCTCGGCGGCGGCGCGACTAGTCCAGAGGGAAGGGCTGAGGAAGGGGCGTGGCTAGCAGGCCGGGGCCCGGCCACCCTCTTCCGGGCTCCGCCAGCTGCGCGCGCATTCTCCTCCCCCCGCTTCTTTTGTGGTCCGGCCCATTGCGAGGGTGACAGGAAACCCTGTGCAGGGAGCGCCGCCATCTTGGACCTGCCCGAGGAAGATCCTGAGGGAGCCGCAGGAGCAGTCGCCGCTGCCACCGCTACTACCGCCGGCGCGTCTGCACCTCCTCGGCCAGCCCGCTACCTGCCGGGGCCTCGGCCGACCACCCCCGCCCTTCTCCCGCTGCGCCCGCACTCCTCTTCCTCGTCCTGACGCCCCCCTCCCGCCCGGAAAGCTGCCCAGCCACCAGCAACCCCCCAGGTAAGCCGGGCCCTCCGCAGTGTCCGTCCGGCCGAGGCCTCCTCGCCCGGCTCTCCGGGGGCCGGGGTGCGGACGACGGCGAGCTGGGCGGCGGGCGGGTGGCGCCACAGGGCAGGCCCTGCCAGGCCGCGGCGAGCCCCGCGTCGGCTGTGGGCGCCGCGGCGCCCGGCCTGACGGGACTCCCGTGCGGGGGCGGGGGTGTCCCCGCGCTGCGTCCGCCCGGCGGAGAGCTGCGGGGCGTGCGGGGAAGGGTGTGTTCGGCCTCGCCTTCCCCGCCTCCTCGGCGGGACTGGGCAGACACGCACCTCCCGCAGGCCCCTCTCCTCGCTGCCGTTCTGGCGGCTGCAGACCACCCCCGCGGTATTTATCCACGCGAGGCGCGCCTCCTCGCAGCCCGCGAGCCCAGACGTGGCAGTCCCCGTCCCGTAGGCCGCGTCTGCCCGGAGTACAAAAGGCAGCACCTCGCAGCCTCGCCGGCATCTTGGAGGAGCTCCGGTGTCCTTGTCGCTGTGGGTAGACTGGGGACTGGGGTTGGGGAAAGGGTCTGTGCTGGCGAGGTTCTGGTTTGGGTGAGGCCCTGCAAGGCCTGTGACATCCTATAAGGCGTCGAGCTTAGGTAGCACGTAGAAGCAGTGAGGAAGACAAAAAGTTTTTCGGCATTTCTAGAATTTAAGGAAAGAAGGCAAAACGAGCGTTTGTTTTGATGGTTTGTACCTTACTGTGAGCCAGGCGCAGATTTAGCTGTCCTCACACCCGTTTTTCTTGCTTCGCGGAACCCTTGGTGATAAGTAAAGTTATCTCCATTTTACAAGTGAGGAAACTGAGGCTTGAAGTTGTGATGTGACTGGTTAATGATGGCTTCTCCCCACACTTGCCCGGTGTTTCTCTGCTACACTCAAGTTAGGCTGGTGTTACAGGCGTGACCATTTAAAATGTCCCTACAGCTTAATTCTTTTCCTGTGTTTGCATTGGATGACAACTGACGACTCCTTTATAACGGAAAGTCTGTAGTGTCAGCTGCTCCACTGCCCAGTCCTCCTCCTCACAACCCCAGAGGAGAGATGGCAAGATTTTCATTTTATATTGTAAGAAGAAACTGGGGTTCCCAGAAGGCAAGTGCTTTTCTGCTGGTCCCACACAAGTGTCAGAGCCCACTTGAACCCTTGTAAAGTTTACTGTCACAATTGTCTTTTATTTATATGTGGTTATTGAAGACAGACTTGACCTTGCAGTAATCCAGCTCCCACTCCCTCTTCCCTCAGCACTTTGCTAAATTTTTCTTCAGAGTTCTGCTTGGGTCCTTTAATTTGTTCATGCCCTGAGGCATGTAGTGGTTAAGAGTTTTGGAGGGTTCCTACTCCAATGCTGCCACTTTCTAGTTGAGTGACCTTAAGCAAGTTACTTAGCGTCTCAGAGTCAGAGACCTTATCTATACAGGGAATAATTGTACCTACATTTTAGAGTTGTTTTCAGGATTAAATGGGATTAAAAAACCCTTAACACGTTGCTTAGCATATAGTTAAGTGCCTCATTGTCTGTAACAGTGCCAGGCATGTAGTGGATGTTTAATATTTGTTGAATAAAGAGAGGAGCATGGCTTCAGAGAGTTGTACAGTTAGACCTGGGCCTTATTAATCGTTTCCCCTTTGGTAGTGTATGACTGCGGATATATCAACTCTCTGAGTTGGTTTCCTTACCTGTAAAATGAGTTTTTACGGTTAGAGATTGTTTATAAAGTAGCTGGCATATGTATCAGGCACTCAATAATATGTCAGTTACTGTAAAGATGTAAGACTCCCTTAGATTCTAATAACCTAAAAATTCCTTGAAATTAAAGCTACATTTTAAAAAGTTTTTGCTTTTTGTATTTCATGTTAAACTTTATTGTGGCATACTTCAACTGTGCAACAGAATTTGGAGTGTTCTTAAAACTAATCTTTATCAGTATTAAATATCTTTGCATAATCTTAGTAAGATTTTGTACTATTAGAGTAAGCTTTTGGTTAAGGCAAATATGTTAAAACAGTTTGTTTCTTTTAAGGCTTGAAACATTTTTGTGTGGTTAAAAATGCCAGGCATGGTTGGAGACAGCAGTGTACAAATAGAGGTATCAAAGATACTGTACTTTTAAAAAAATTTTATGTTCTAGATAGTTTTAAACATATACAAAATATATGTGGTGTAATGAGCCTTCACATACTCATCAGCCAGTGTCAGCAGTGATCAGTCTTGTTTATCTATATACACCTATACCCTCTCCACCAAATTATTTTAAAGCAAATTTCAGACATGATATTTCATCAGTAAAATTTTTGCTATTACTAATCCTTTTAATTCTGGGAGTAAGTACAGGGTTTTGGTGTTTTGTTTTTTTCCTTTAAGTACTTTCACTCTATGAACAGAGGTGAAGTATTGGAGTACTTCTTTTTCATAGCATACCATCATAACTGGGAAATTTTGTGTTTTTCTTGACACAGTAAGGAATCCAGTTCTTATATTATTATGTAAAAGTGTGACATTAAATGTCTTGTCAAAAGTGAATTTTTTAAAGGGGGTGTCAGAAATGGGTGGGTCTTTTCAGAGGTTGCATTACTGGTGAGGAAAGGAAATTGACCACTCATTTGATTAGATTATATTATTAGACTAACTACCCAAGTTTTGTGTCCACTTGACTGACAAATCAAGTAGCAATCCACATTAGAGAGCTTGTAAGCAAATCAAACTGTTTCTGTTTTTAAGTTTCATAAAGACAGGAACAATGTTTTTTTTTTTGATCATTACTATATTGTCAAAGCCTAGCCCAAGGCTTTTGCTTAGTAAATGCTCAACAAATATTTTTGTATTGGAATCACAGAAGCAGTCTATCTTGATTGTGGTGTTTATAACAAAATGTCTTGTATGTAACAAAAACAAAACCAAGCTTACTAATTTTAACAATGAAGATCAGATTTTAAATCACCTGGACTATTTTGTGGGTTGTTTTTGTCTTGTGTTGTCTTGAATAAGTTATGTAAAAATTACATGGTAACATCATATGTCCTAAGGAGTAGAGTAAAATAGCTGTAAAACAGTTGTGAAAGGATTAGTCATAGTGCATAAGTTAACACAGTAAAAAGCCAAGCTATTAAAAAAAAAAGGAAAAAAATACTGTCAATTATTGGAGTGTTTTTTGAGGCTGATCATATGATTGACTTCATATGATGTTCCCCATATTATTGTAAATGTGGAAGTAATGTTGGAAGTATTATGAATGGGAATTTTGGGGGTTTTTTAATTCTTGTTTTTTAATATTTATTTATTGTAGAGAGAGTGAGTGCACACACGCGAGCTGGGGGAGGGCCAGAGGGAGAGGGAGAGAGAATCCTCAATCCCTATTGAGCGTGGAGCCCCACGTGGGGCTCC
Source organism: Phoca vitulina (assembly GCF_004348235.1). Taxonomy (NCBI): domain Eukaryota; kingdom Metazoa; phylum Chordata; class Mammalia; order Carnivora; family Phocidae; genus Phoca; species Phoca vitulina. The sequence goes on along the minus strand of NW_022589724.1, from coordinate 20,370,872 downwards.
ATCCCAGGACCCTGAGATCATGACCTGAGCTGAAATCCAGAGTCAACTGCTTAACCGACTGAGCCACCCAGGCGCTGCTTGTTCTTGTTTTTTTTTAAATTTGTTTTGTATTAGAATTATATATAAAAATGCTTTAAAGATATTTCACAGTTCTTTATTTTCTCTACTTTGAATACTTTAGAAAATTAGCAGTGAATATAGTATATGCTTATACTGTTAGTGCAGGGTTATATAAAGAAAGTCAATAATTTTTTCCTATCCTTTTTCTGCTCTCAGTCCATGTATTCATTTTTCACAATTTGGTGTGTCTCCTTCCATATTATCTGTATACAGGATGGAGAGAGAGAGCGTGTATATGTGTGTATGTATTTAAAAATCGGAGAAGCTATCGCATAAAAATCTGTCACCTTTTTTTCACTTAAAATCATGGATACATTTTCAGGTTAATACATCTATATCTAAATGGTTTTAAACTAGATGCATATTATTTCATAATACAGATGTACTTTATTCAGTCATTTCCCTGTTGACAGTATAGATCAGTTGTTTTCCAGTTTTGGTTTTTTGGTTTTTTGTGGGGTTTTTTTTTGCTGTAAAAATGCTATATTAGATGCACTTAGACCTGTAACGTAATGGATTAAAGATTTTGTATCTTTGGGCTACTTCTTAGTCAAAAGGTGATTTGGATTATCTTTAAGATTTTAAAATATATTCTTTACTTCCCAAAAATGTGGCAATTCAGATTCCCATAAGTAGAGTGTATGAAAGTTCCTTAACCTTCACCTCTATCTGCACATTTCAAATCCAGTCATTTATATGTCTGTATAATTTTATTTGGAGAGGTGTCTGATAAACTATATGGAGACCATGCGATTTTATTTTTGGGGCAAAAATGATTAGCATTTAATATGCATTTAGTAACCACGTAGAGCTCTGTGTATGGACCTGGAAATAGGTCCATCATTTTGTTAAGTGAAAAACACACTGCAGAGTTTTATGTAGTAGCACACCCCATTTTTAAATATATTCCTTACCTTAATGGTGATGTGTTTCTTGTGCTTAAGAGTTACTGTTAATGTTGAAAAATCCTTTGTTAAAGCAATATTAGGTATAGTTAATATTTAAAGGGGCAACGCAACAATCATCCATGTTCAGTGTGCATTTAGTAGTCATTTCTCTTGACAGGAAATTTAGAGCTAAGTTTTACATGCACTGATAGTAAAACTATGACCCTAAATATTTAGTGTAATTATTCTCCATTTTTCTTTGATTTTGATTTTTAGGTTTTATCAGTCCACGTGTGTGTGTGTGTGTATCACTGTACATATATATGCCTTTAATAAGCTACCTTAGATAGAGAAAATCATGTTCTTCAGAATCAGGCCTGGGTTCAAGTTCCAGCTCTGCCGCTTACTATTTTGTAACACAGGCCAAATTAGCAAATTTCTCCAAACCTCAATTTCTTCAGTTTTTTGGGCTTTTTAAAAGATTTTATTTATTTATTTATTTATTTGAGAGAGCACAAGAGTGAGAGAGCACAAGCAGAGGGAGTAGCAGAGGGAGAGGGAGAAGCAGGCTCCCCACTGAGCAGGGAGTCCGGTGTGGGGTTCGATTCCGGGACCCTGGGATCATGACCTGAGCTGAAGGCAAACGCTTAACCGACTGAGCCACGCAGGTACCCCTATTTCTTCAGTTTTTACATGGACATAATGATAATAACTCTGCAAAGTTGTGAGAAATAAGTAAGAATTTTATGTAGGGAAAAGTAGTGCTGATCATCACACGGTTTACTCTCAGATGTTACCTTCAAAAACTTTTTTATAAGTAGATATAATTTGAATTAGTGTTATCATTTATCCATATCTATAAATCCTGATTACAATACATCCTCTGAATATAATTTTTTTAATACTACCTAAAGTATTAAATTAGAACCACGTGAGTGAACTGAGAAAGATTTGTGTCCCTAAGTACCACTAAAGGGTTTCATGGTACATCTCATAACTATGGAGGAGGCTTAATGGTGTAGTGGGTAAGAGGGGATTCTCTGCAGTTAAAACAGTCTTAGATTCAGTATAGACTTGACCACTTAGCTGTGTGACCTGGGCATGTTACTTAACCTGTTGAGTCTCATCTGTAAAATGAGGATTATAGTCACTGTTTTATAAGGCTGTAGTAGTAAAAATTAATTGAGATTGCATGTAAAATGTTTAGCACATTGCCTGGAGTATATTAAATGCCCAATAAATGGTAACTGTAATAATTGTTAGTTTACAGGTTGTTCATCTGTATTTAATGATGCTTATTGTCTGAAAGTAGTACTGTTAAGGAAATCAGAGGCATTGAAGGAGGTCTTATCTGCCTGTGAACTTTATTCTCATGCTTTTGTAACACATGGAGAACACATTTTAACCACATCAGTAGCTGTGCACAAGTTACAGAATATTATCAAGTTTTTTAAATTAGTGCAGATGGTAGTGTTAGAATGGACTCGTGTTTTCAGAGTGAACTAGACCACCAGTTTTTGCCCTTGTTCCCCCTTTTTTAACTTTTGAGTAAAGCAAAAGCATCCTTAAGTAATAGGGGGAAAACTTTTTTCCCCTTCCAAAGCTAGTTAAAAAGTATATTCCTCACCTTAACAATGCTATGTTTCATTCATGTTCAAGAAATGATGTTGAGAAATCTTGTAGAACAATATTAAGCATGGTTAATATTTAAAAGGGCCCACTTGAATGTAGTTTTACTGCAAATACATAATTTTGAGTGAATGTTAGCAATAAACTTTGGGAGTATATTTAAACCAGCTAGTATCTAAGCTTATAATAAGAGAGGGAGGACCTGTTGTGTTAATGGCTACAGTGCTAGATACTTTCTGCCTTCACTGTCTACTGAAATTTAAGTTTGAGTAGCTTTCCTTTTTTTTATTTAAAGATTTTATTTGAGAGAGAGTGAGAGCATGAGCAGGTGGGAGGGGAGTGGGACTCAATCCCAGGACCTTGAGATCATGACCCAAGCCAAGAGAACTGCTTAACCGACTGAGCCACCCAGGCATCCCAGTAGCTTTTAAGGTTCATTTTTAAAGAAACTTGAACCAGAAAATTGTGTGGTGAGGTGAAGACTGGTTTTTATTCTGAAAAAAGTGATCATTCTCTTTTATTTGGGCATAGTTTATGCTAATTAATGCTTGGTAATTTTAAAAAGTTTTAAAATTAGTCATCTTGTAGATATTTAATGAATGCTGTGTGATAATTTGCAATACACAAATTAATACTGGAATTGGCTTTTAATTTCATGATTAGCTTTTAGAGCATTTCAAGGAGAAGTTAGGATTGTTGAGGCCTTGGTTTTATTTTTTTTATTATTATTAATTTTTAAAGATTTTTATTTCAGAGCGAGATAGAGCGAGCCTGAGTACAGGGGAGGCTCAAAGGGAGAGGGAGAAGTAGGCTCCTCACTGAGCAGAGAACCTGATGTGGGGCTTCCATCCTAGGACCCGGGGATCAGTACCTGAGCCAAAGCAGACGCTTAACCAACTGAGCCACCCAGGCATCCCGAGGCCTTGGTTTAAACATAATAAAATGGAAGGAAGCAAAGTGTATATAGAGCTGCAACTTTCAGTAAGAGAGAAAGGAAGGGGAAGAGTATGGAAGAAACTAATTTCAAGGTGACTAAATGATTACTTTTCCCCAAGTTTGAATGGGAAAAGAGGAGTTTAAAACAGGAGTTAAAAATTAATTACAGGGTTCTGGGAAGAATGCAGGTGAAGAATTTAATAACTTTTGAATATTTTTATTGTGAAAGATTATTCTGTTCCTTGTGTTCAGGATCTGATTCAGAGATTTGGTGAATAATCCACACTAATTTTAGCTTCCGGACCAAGTTCATTCTTAAAAAGTTTTGAGTCCCCAGTGTCTGGAAAAAGGGAAACAAATTATGGTGATGTTCAGAATCAGTTAACTAGAAAAACTCCCTTCCTGAACGAACTGGTTAGGGGAGTTTTCAGTGATGTTGAAGACTGATTATGAAAGTGCTACAACACATCAAGCTGGAATGGGTAGCAGGGCATCCACTTTTGTTAAATGTAATCCTTACAGCTAAGCGAGAAGACTATATTGAGTGAAGTGATGTAATTAACAATTTTCTCTTCCCTGGTAACAATAATGCACTTATTTTAAATACATACTTTTTCTACAGGTTAAATTTTATTATATAGTAATTTTGTCAGTTTTAGTAAATGAATTTCTGCAGTCATATCACATTTGGCTTGTATAATGTGACAATTGCCCATAACAGTAAAAATCATATTTTAAAAATTGGAAACCAAATTTTTAAATATGGGGCCAAATCTTTGTATGTGTGTGCATGCGTGTGCACGTGCATGATTTTTATCTTTCCTTAAGCTGAAAACTGGTTTGAGAATAAATGTTACTGGAAGTTATTATTACCATTATTAGAATTTACCTCTTGTTTCTCTAGCACCTAGCACAGTGTCTGACACATTCAAGGCATTCATTTGAATAAATTGGAGAGGTTTTTATTTTATTAAAAGTAGAAAGAAATTAGCATTATTTACATTAAGTATACCTGAAGGCAGAGAATAGGCTGTGATCTTTCTAAATGTCTTCTGATACATAAACTTGCAGATTTTACAACCATAAGTAGTATTTTATGCCATTATTTCAGCTTTTAGAGTACTATTATATAGTAAGCATTTGTTACATGTTGATCTTCAAATCCTGTATTAGGTTGAACCATATGAAATTGCAAATAATTGACTTTTTAAAAAAAGTCTCTAAGAACAACAGTTTCATGTGGTTTTATCTAATTCTGGCAGTAATTTGGTTTGGAAATAGTTGGATTGGTCTTTTGGATGCTATGCTAACCATGATTTAAAGTAGAGTAAAAAAAATTATTTTTTATAACTTTTATAAGTTTTATGTGTTTATAAGTTAGTGGTTACTTTTTATAACATTCTGTTGTAAAATCAGAGTTCTGAACAAGTTGGCCATCAGTAGTAATTCACTTGATCAGTTGACATGGGCGGGGACTTCAAAGGGGGAAGACTGTTTATAATGAAGTTTAACTGAAGTTTATAAAGATTTTCTTGTTTGAACTTTTCCACAGTAACTTTTCTTACTGGATATTCCCTAAAGTGAAATAATGGAATTGTCTGATATAGTGGTCAGTTTGGAAAATACAATTTTATTCTGGCTTATTGTAGCCAACATTTTGTTTATAATCAGTATGCTGTATTTTATATATCTTTAAAGGCTAGCAATGATCAACTGGATAACTTGTGTATATCCTTCTAAAGTAACACAGTTTTCTTTGTTTTTAGTGCCACCATGGCAACTGCACCATACAACTACTCTTACATCTTTAAATATATTATTATTGGTAAGTTTATTTAACTTATGCTCTTGTTCTACAAAGAAACTTAATATACAAAATATTTATATACTAATACTTAACATACCATTCCAGAAGAAGTGAGTGTTTTGTCTTTGTTTTTTTACTGCAAAATTAAAGCCTCTTTAATTTATTTTTGTGATAACGATGTATGTTTTGCATCGTAGCCCTGGATACTTCTGTAGTACAATGGTGGGTACCTTTTGAAGTGGTATTGATTGTTCTTCAGGCCTACCTGAAAGCTTGTTAATCCTGGAAATGGTACTAATTTCCTAGGAGCACTGGTAACATTCCAGAAATATCATGAAAGCCCATGGAGCCCCCTGGATTCCAAAAATTGATAGAGAACATTGTTGATTCAGAGTAATTATGTAATATACATAAAATATAATATTGGTGGTTCTTCTGTTAAGTTTCAATATGTCACTCAAATTAAAAGACAGGGTTGTTTACCCAGGTATAGTTGTAAGAAGTCAGTTGAAAGTACACATACTTTTCAGTTAATTCTTCGTATTAGAACAGTGTGGGGTAATGGTGGGCTCAATACTTCCTTCACGAAGGGTTAAATTGCTGTAGTATAGTTAGAGAGGACATCTGTTATGGTTTTCATATAATGCACATGCTTTTCTTTTGTGGAATTCTATAAGAAATACAAGGAATATAAGAAGAGATGGGATTTAGTCAATCAAACTACCAAAACTTAACTATTTTTGCTTGTTATATGCTGCCCTGTTTGTTATTCCCAGAAGTCTTTTGCTTTTATGCTTGAATTAAGGGGGAGAAAATACAAAACTGTGGAACAGTTCAAAGTAAAAAATGCTCCTTTTACAACAGTTTCTCTGTTGAAAAGCACTTCCCAGCTGATAGTTATTTACTAACATAATTTATAACTTAATTCTATCACGGCTAAAGGTTGGGAATAGTCAGTTTATAGATCACAGTGAAAAGTGACCTGTAGGGTTTTTCAGACTCATCTTTTCAAGTGTCCCAGAAATTTGTGATGTAATATGGTAGGGGGTATAGCAATCGTTGTATATAATTATGAGCATAAAATTGAGAAATGTAATTGCCACTTGAAACTTTTTTTTTTTTTAAACAGGGGACATGGGAGTAGGGAAATCTTGCTTACTTCATCAATTTACAGAAAAAAAATGTAAGTTCAATATATAAGGTAAAAAAATAAAATAAATTTATATTCACTTTCCTATCTTTAAAAAAGTGTCATTTTCAGTGTACTCTCTGCATTTAAATATAACTTTTCCATATATATATACTTTCATCTTTAGGGAGGGAATTTTTTTTAAATAGGTGCATATAAAATGAAATACACCTGCATGTATAGAGTGTTAATTTATATACCATATATAATTTGAGTTACTTGTTTAGGTTTATTTTGGTGGTAGAAAATTTTAAAAAATGTATATTATAATGTCAAATTTAAATAATCTTTTCTCTCACTCTCCATTTTAGAAGTTTGCTGCATGTATCATTTGTTAACTAAATAATAATAGATTGGAAATATTTAAATGAAATTCTTTCTGTATCCAGGATTGGTTGATTAATATTTGAAGTATAATTCTGTCTTGGGTGGTAGGGGAGGAGACCATGTTATTTTATGTAATGAATAGGCTAAATACAGTTGAAATTATTTTTATGGCTTTTTTTTCTTGCTTAATGTAAATTTTATGAAATCTCTAGCAGTCTTGTGTACTTGTACCAGAGAATAGTGGGTTTAGGTTTTCAATGGCCTAATTACAAGGAAGGACTAATAAACTTGTCTTATTGGATTGGAAATATATAACTTGCCAGTATGTAATCGTAAATACATATTAAATGTGTTTTTCTTTGAGATATTGGTAGTATTTTGCAGGATAAAAACTTGACAACTCCTAGAGTCTTAAAACCATTGATTGTTTTGTTATATGTAATAATTGTTAGAAGTCTAAATAGCATAATGTTGGTGTTATGAAGAACTTAATAAAAATCTTTATTTTTAATTAGCAGATTCTTTTAGTCCAGGGGTCAGCAAACAATAGCCCGTGGGTCAAATCCAGATACTGCCTGTTTTTGTTAATAAAGTTTTATTAGAACACAACCATGTTCATTTTACTTATTGTCTTTGGCTGCTTTTGTGCTTCAACAGCAGAGTTGAGTAGTTGTGGCAGACATTTTGGCCTACAAAACTTAAATATTTATTATTTGATCCTTTACAGAAGTGTGCTGACCCCTGTTCTAGTGCAGTCAAATTTCTTTGACTTCTGTGTTTTTGCTAATTTTTTTTCAGTGCTAGCTTAGTCCACTTATAGCCTACAAGCATTAATATGTTATTTAATTACCCAGTGGATTTTTTCCCTGCTGGTCTTAATCTGAAGCTTTCTGGAAGTTAGAATATTATATTTCTTTTTTCTCTAACAGTTATGGCTGATTGTCCTCACACAATTGGTGTTGAATTTGGTACAAGAATAATTGAAGTTAGTGGCCAAAAAATCAAACTGCAGATTTGGGATACAGCGGGACAGGAGAGGTTTAGGGCTGTTACACGAAGCTACTACAGAGGAGCTGCGGGAGCGCTTATGGTGTATGATATCACTAGGTAAGAGATTAATACTTTTTTCAAACTTCATACTTGAAAAAAGAAATCTCCTTTAGGCAGTGTGGCTTGTGCTTTTTTTTTTTTTATTGACTTAGACATTTTTTAGTTTGTGATTGTATGACTATAAATGAGCTTATTTGGATCTTACGGTTATTTCTCTACATTGTTGTGTAAGACTTGATATAACATGTTGATTTCCTTTTCTGAAAGTGGATATGACTGAAGAAAAACTTTAGGAGATGCTGGTGGAGCTAATAGAAGAATACTATTCTGAAAAGCAGCATCAGTTCAATTATTTGAGGTGAAATAATATTTTATACCAAACTTTGTTCTTTTCACTTCAGTAGAAAGCAAGCAAGTCTTGAGGGGTTACTCTGTTCAGTCTCTCGTGTTAAAGTTGACACCTTTTCAAAATAAGGTCAGGGAAGGAATTAAGTAGTTTTGTTAATCCAACATGGTAGATTGTAAAAAGTTCTTATGCTTGTATCTGAAGGTGTTTGAGGTATTTAATTGTTCATTTACTTAAATTCTTTTTTGTTCTAAAATGAATTGAAATGGTTTACAGTACTTCATGAAGCAAGATTAAATTTATTTCAACTTCACTATTTCTGGAAACTGAAAGCACTTGATAAAAAGTAACAAAACTGGGCCATAAATATTTGGCTTCAGAAAACATGGAAAATTGTGCCACTTTATTAAACTGTGCTAAGCAAAAAATGAACTGGATCACCTTTCATATTAATGCAGAGTGCCAGTTTAAAGCAGTGTGACTCTTGTCTTACTTTTTTGGGGGGAGGTAGGGATGGGTGAGTGGCACCAAATGGACTTTCAAGCATATTTCCTTTTGAGAAATGCTTTATACTGTTTCCTCTTGAAGAGTCACAATACAGTGCACATTAACATATTAGCACCCTGAGAAGTTCTGCATCAAAGAAATTTTTTTTTTTTTAAGATTTTATTTGACAGAGACACGGTGAGAGAGGGAACACAAGCAGGGGAGTGGGAGAGGGAGAAGCAGGCTTCCTGCGGAGCAGGGAGCCCGATGCGGGGCTCGATCCCAGGACCCTGGGATCATGACCTGAGCCGAAGGCAGACGCTTAACCGACTGAGCCACCCAGGTGCCCCACATTAAAGAAATTCTTATACTTAGTTTAGTTTGGTGTTTCCTAAGCTTATTTTATTGAGGAATACACTTTGGGAAATGTGGACTTAGAATAAAGACAGTGGCTGATTATAATTACAGTGGTTGAAGTTTATTGAGTTCCGGAATTGGGTAATCTTCACGGCAGAAGAGAGCAAAATAACCTTAATGCTCTTCTGTATATAATGCGCTGTATATATATATGGCACCTGGTAACATGATAAGTAAATGGTTTTGTGGGAAGAATATTAAAGACCTGGCCTTCTCTGCAGGACATCCTAATGAGGGATGCATTCCTGAAGACTTTGCATAATTAAAAACTCCATTATTAATAAATTTAAATGTGGTGATGTGTAGAGTGTATGAATCTAAAGTGTTGTAGTTTGTTTTGCTTTGTGCGAGTAGTGCTTGTGTTCCCCTCCCCCACCATGTTTACTGATACTGTAATTGACATACAACATTGTGTAAGTTTAAGGTCTACAGGGTGATGATTTGATACATTTATATGGTTTGCTTTTAAACATAACATTTTAAGCATAGTAAATACTTTTGGTTAAAAAAAAAAGTTGTGTCTATTTGAGTCATCAAAAGTACTTCTGGTGGAAACACCCCAAATGTCCATTAACTAAGGGATAGATAAATGGGTGTATTCATACAATGAAATACAATTCGACTATTAAAAGGAAAGAAATTCTGATACATGCTATGCAGTGGATGAATGTTGAAAACATTTTGCTAAGTGAAAGAAGCCAGACATAAAAGGCCGATGTTGTATGATTCCATTTATATGAAATACCCAGAATAGGCCAGTTCATAGAGACAAAGTGGATTGCCAGGGTGTGGAGAGTGCTAATGGGTACAGCGTTTCTTTTGGGATTGATAAAAATGTTCTAGAATTAGATACTGGTGATCACTGCACAACTTTGGGATATATATTAAAAACCACAACATTGTACACTTTAAAAGGATGAGCTTTATGGTAAGTTCATTATATCCCAATAAAATTATTATTGAAAAAAAGTACTTCAGGCTTTAGACAGGTGCTTTGTTGATATTTCATAGTGACATTTATGTTGCATCCACGACACTGATTTTTTCCCTTTTTTTCTATTATTCCTTGACATTTTGCAAACTTGAAAGTTCTGCTTTAATAATACCTTTATTCTTGGTATTAACTATAATTGTTACCAGATACTTCCTTAAATTGACAGCATAGCTGATGATGGCAGTTTGTTTGGCTGTATCAGTTGTTTGATATGTCATTTAACATCCTTGGCAAAGTTAGGGATATTTTTTACTTTTTTTTAGCACCATTACCACTAATTAATGAATATTGGAATGCTGCTGCAGTTATAGGTTTGAAGTTATGGTGAATTTTAAATTAATAATAATTACCAGAATTATTAGCAGAGGTTATGGGCACATCTAAATAATAACAGTTTACATGATCTTGATACTTAAAAAGGATGTGTAGATTTCTCTGTTTACCAAAGTGGTGGCAGTTTGTAATCCGCTCTTGCTGCCAGCTTTGACATTTTAAAATTGATCAAAATCAGTATTAATATTTTTGGATTTGTGCTATTTCAGTTTTTGTGCACAAAGTAGGATAAATCTATTGTGTAAAGGCAAGGTATGCCAGTAACTACAAATATTGAACAATAAAGTGATACGGCTTGTACTTTTTTTTTTTTTTTTAAAGATTTTATTTATTTATTCATGAGAGACAGAAACAGAGCAGGCTCCCAAGGAGCAGGAAGCCCGATGCGGGACTCGATCCCAGGACCCTGGGATCATGACCTGAGCCGAAAGCAGACGCTTAACCGTCTGAGCCACCCAGGCTCCCACGGCTTGTACTTTTTAAAAATATTTGACCATTAGAAGATTTTACTTAGAAAATTTAAAAACATTGGGGAAATGTTGCTTTTATTTATTTGACCTTTTTTTTTTTTTTACAGTTAGGTGGTGATTTGTGTGTAACATAATTTAGCACAGTAAAAAGAGAATCTTACAACTTCTTTTCAGTTTCCACTGGGAAAGGATTAAGTGTTTGGAATATCCAACTTTATATGGGTACTGGCAGCTGGAGTTCATGGAATATATTCACAAGGCTAAATTTGAAACACTTTGAGGACACTGTGCGTAAAGGGTTCAAGGCCTGGCTCTGAAATTCATTTAAATCTTTTGTGAGCTTCTGTTTTCTCACCTGTTAAATGAATAAGATGGATTAATGTTCTGTGAATGTATATAGATCAAACATTTTTAACTTTCAGAATTTTATTTGACCCCTTTGGTGAAGTCTGATAAATATTAATATTCTTCCTACTACATATAATATTGTAAATTATTTGGATATGCTTGCCCTCTTTGGGTCCTGTTTGGCTAGTGCAAATGAGCCTATGAGTTTCTAAACTCTTGCTTGGAGAAAGTGGAGAAATAGGGCAGTCTGAATCGCAAAATGATTTAGCTACTGGTAAATCAGAATACAAAGTTAGAATAAACTCACTCTGATATCTGGGGGCTTGAATTTCCAGTCAAATATATTAAGTGCCATTTTAAAGCCAGTTTTTATGTTGTCATAGTTAACTTTCTCTTGAAAGAAAGGTGAATTTTATATCAGTCTATAATACTGTGACCATCTTGGTTTCTAATTTGAAACAGATGCAAACCTGTTTGCCATTGAACATATCATTTGTTAGACATTTTGGTATTATTTCTCCCATTTTGTGATTGAAAATATGGATGATTTAACAATAATCTTAGTTTTTACTTCAGATTAGAAATTCTGAGTTCAGAATTGTTTCCATTAATTTTCTGTGTTGTTCCTTGCTTGCTTATTGGTCTGTTTATGAGTGTGCCTTTAAATGTAAACAATTTACTTCTATATGTAATTAGCAGAGTTGTTGGATATTGATTTATTTATTTAAAAATAATAGGTTTGGCAAGATTTCTGGAAATTATGTGTTTACATTCCACAGTTTTTGATGAAAGGGAATATTATTTATTTGAGATTTCTTTTTTAAAAAATTGAAATGGCAATTTTATGTGGTAGTCACAAATGTAAACTTTAATTTTTGCAGAAGAAGTACATATAATCACTTAAGCAGCTGGTTGACAGATGCAAGGAATCTCACCAATCCAAATACTGTAAGTTGAATAACATCTGTTACACAGAAAATGTAAGATCTATGCTAACCCCAAAAGGAGAGTCGTTTGCTAGGAGGATTTTTGTATATGAGTACTAAGAATGAGAGAGTCTTTATTTTTAAATTAATTGAAGAGAAGTTAACATTTTTTTTTTTTGAATACTATTACCCCAGGTTTTACATCTTATACTTGGTTTTTGTTCGTGTTTGTGGTTAAAAAAAAAAAAATGAAAGTTATGAATGGGGTGGTGATTTCATGTCAGGTGGAGCCCATGAACTCTGAAACAATCACTTTAAAAAGGGATCTGCATTTGTTTTGTAAAATGTTACCATTGGAAGAAACTGGGCAAAGTATAAGGGATCTCTGTTATTTCTTAACAACTGCTTGTGTATCTACAATTATCTCAGTAAAATTTCAGTTAAAAATAGAGTTCTGCATGCTTTTAAAAATATTTAAATATTTTTTATTTAAATATATGTTTAAATATTTTTTCTTTTTACAAAAACATCTCAACTATAATAAATTTAAAAAAAATTTAAGAAGTAGCCATTATTGTGCTACATTTTCAAATTGCAAATTTAAAAAAATTTTCTTTTTTAAATGAAAATAAAAATTAGCTTCTTCACCAGACAGAGAAGATATTTATTGAGATTTTAAAGGCCAGCTCCCATGCCAGACTCTGTAGTATCCAAAGATAAATGTGGCCCTTGGCCCACCAAACGTTAATGGTCTAGTAAGGAGATGGCTGTGTGTATACAAATAACTATGCTGAAAAGCCGAGAGAGATATAAGTTAGAGCAACTGGTATGTGCATTGCGGGAGGTGCCCAGGATAAGCAGTGCCATCTGGAGAAACCAGTTTTACAGAGAAAGGTATGTTTGAGCTGGGACTGTAGGGTGAGTAAGGTTTTAGTAAATGCTAGAGGGGGCATTCCAGGAACAAGCGAGGAAAGGTACTGAGCTGTGACTGACCCTGAGCTTCTTCAGAGTAAGCCCTGTGTCTCATTTAGTTTTGTACTTCACCATGTAGCACAGGTCTGATTCAATAAATAGGTAATCAGTGGTAAGATTGGCTTTTATCAGGGAACAGCAATAAATTGTACTGAAAGTTAACATGATTTTGCCTTTTTTTTTTTTTAAGATTTATTTATTTTAGAGAGAGCATGAGCGGGGGTGGGGGGAGAGGGAGAGAGAATCCTCAAGCAGGCTCTCTGCTGAGTGCGGAGCCTGACTCAGGGCTTGATCCCATGACCCCGAGATCATGACCTGAGCCAAAATCCAGATCCAGCCACTTAACTGAGGCACCCAGGTGCCCCAACGTGATTTGCCGCTTATGCTAGGGACTGTGCCTGGAACTTTCATATCCATAATGACCTTAAACCTACTGTAGGTATACATGCAAACCTATAGTTGAATGTTCATAGTAGTTTTATTTACAATAGCCAAAAATTGGAAACAACCTAAATGGTCATCAGGGGGTGAATGGTTAAACAATCTGGTACATTCATACTATAAAATACTCCTCAGCTATACAAAGAAATGAACTATTGATACAGCAATTTAGATGGATCTCAGGGGCATTATGCTGAGTGAAAAAAGTTAATCTCAAAAAATTACATACTGTATATATATATCCATTTATAAAACATTCTCAAAAAGACAAAATTGTGGAGTAGAACAGATGCATTGTTGCCAGGGGTTAGCAAATGGGGGTGAAGGGTATGAGTGGTGTTGTGCGTAGGCTATAAAGAGAGCAGCACAAAGCAGTTCCTTTCTAGTGATGGAACAGTTCTGTATCCTGATTGTGGTGACACAAATCTATATCTGTAGTAAAATTGCATAGAACTGTACACACACACATGAGAGTGTACAACTGGTGAAATCTGAGTAAGGACCTAGATTGCACCAAGGTCACGTCCCTGGTTTTGAGTCTGTAAGGTGCTGCTATTGAGGATGCTTGGTGAAGGGTATATAGAAGCTCTACTCTTGTAAGCTTTTGTGATTCTGTAGTTATTTCAGGAAAAATATTAAGCAAACAAAACTCATTGTAGAGGTGCTTAGAGGAGTTTAATGACAAATGAGCCATGTCTTTCCTGCCTCATTTATGCTTCTTCACATTTTACCAGATCTTCAGAAGAAAGTGTTAGGGAGGAAGAACTTTACCCTTCAAGATTCTTAGGGCTTGTCTAAGAAATAAATTGATAGAGTTGTTACAAGTTTCTGGAGATTACTGAGAGGGAAACACCCTAAACAAATGGAGATTTTTCTTATAAATGTAAATGTCTCTTAAAGGATAACTTCTGGGTTTTTAGAGCTTCACCTGTGTCTGCTGTTTCTTAAAAATAAACCAGCTTAAAATAAATATTCCAAAGAGGAATATCTTGGGATGGCAAAATTTGCTCCCCTACAGAAGAAAATCTCTCAAGGTCCAGCTCAAATGTTATGTTTTCTATGATGTTGCCTTCAGTTTCTGTGCAGAAATTACATACTTTCCCATTTTGTTGGTGGTGTATTTTGTACCTCGGTCTGGTTAGCATGCCACTTTTATGTGTCCTTTCAGGATGATGGGAAGCACAGCTGGGAAATTCTTAAGGAATTGGGAGAGGAGGCAGTGTTTCCATTCAGCAAATGTTTAAAATTTTTAAAAAAATTATCTTTTAAAAACCGCTTTATTGAGATATAATTAACATAATCTACCCATTTAAAGTGTGCAGTTCAACGTTAACTTTTTAAAAATTTATTACTGAAGTATAGTTGACATACAGGACGTTTTGAGTACCTGTCATATAATGGCCCTGTACTAGGCCATCGTGACTTTACCAGCCTTGATTTAAAAAAAACAAAATTGATTTCATTTTTTAAGTGTTCTTACCTTATTCTTTAAAAGACTAGCGGACTGGGCGCCTGGGTGGCTCAGTTGGTTAGGCAGCTGCCTTTGGCTCAGGTCATGATCCCGGAGTCCTGGGATTGAGTCCCACATCGGGCTCCCGGCTCAGCCAGGGAGCCTGCTTCTCCCTCTGACCCTCTCCCCTCTCATGCTGTTTCTCTCTCTTTCTCTCAAATAAATAAATAAATAAAATCTTTAAAAAAAAAAATAAATAAAAGACTAGCGGACTTCATAGGAAAATATCTTTCCCTCCTCATTGGGCCCTTGTCCACACTGGAAGAATGCTCACACTTGTTATACTGCTTAAGTGTTCTTGTTCAAGGTTTACATTCAGATTACAATGGTTCTTCAGTTCATTGGACATCATTTTTAAGAAACAGGAGAGTCAGGGGCTGCAGTTTCACATGAGAAAAAGTTAACGGTGGAAATCACTTTTGGTTGAAACCATCCATTCCTAAAGTATCTGCATCTGGATTACCACATCTGTTTGGAAGGGAAAGGAGGGGGGATCACCAGTTGGTATCAAATAAGCTTATATATAGACAGAGACAGTTTATCCATAAATCCCCACCCCCAACCCCCAGAAACCACCATGAAGATCAAAAAGCTGTATTTCCCTAAGGCTGCAAACTTTTTTCTTAGAACTTTGTAGAGCTGCCTTTAACTTTGGCCTAACGTCACTTACATAAATGATTCCAAAGTGGGTGTAGGTGTGTGTGATATTTTGCCTTGGATTTGAACTCGCTTGCATATGTGTACCCCCACCCCCTCCTCCCACCACCTCTGTTCCCCATGGAACACAGACATTTGTTTTCAGTTGCTACAAACTTAGGCCTGCCTTCGGGCTAGTGTAGAGTAAGACAGTATTTGAAGGTCACAGTTTGGGTATTTTCCCTTGGTTCTAATGTCCTTCTACCACTGGCTCACTGAGTGACCTTTGACAGGTCTCTCTGCCTTATTTGAGCACTGGTTTCCTTACCAATAGCCTGAAGGAGTTGAACTAGTAGTTTAACTACTTGAGGGTCCCAGAGACTCTAAAAAATCTGATAAAACCACGAGCCTTCTCTTGCAATGAAATGTTCTTGTTTACAGCATTCTGTGCTTAATTTCAGTGTATTCACAGATCCCCTGGAGCTTGCATTGACCCTGAGTAATCTTACTCAGATAAATTATACACCTTTGGCCCAGACCAGGTGTTCCTCATGGGCTGTATTGTTTTATAATGGCTTGCAAGCCTTTAAGAATGGATTTTACATTTTTAAAAGGTTATTTAAAAAAAAGAAGTATATGCAAAGAGACCATTTGGGCTCCAGAGACCTGAAATATATACTCTTTGCCCTATACAGAAAGTTTGTTAGCCCATGGCCTAGATAATTGCTGACCTCCCTCCTAATAGTACTGACTTAATGATTCTCATACCTGTCTGCTGGATGATTGCTGGTACTTGGTTTCTTTTTTAGGCCCACATGTTTTTTTCTGTCAAAATTTTTGGATTTCAGAATTTTCATGGTTGATTTTAAATGGTTGCTTTTGTTTTAAGAGGTCTTTCTTTTCGTTACAAATTAGGTAATAATTCTCATAGGAAATAAAGCAGATTTGGAGGCACAAAGAGATGTTACATATGAAGAAGCCAAACAGTTTGCTGAAGAAAATGGTGGGTTTAAGACTTTTAATGGCTTTTTTGGGGTCACACATAGAAAAGGTGGGATTTTGATACTGCAGATTATTTGACACTTTTCTTTTAATGCCAGCTGCTTAAATCTCAAGAATGAGGAAATGTGTTTCTATTTGACAATCATGTTGGGGGTAGTGCAAGTATTTAATGACAAATATAAAGACCCCCCCCCCCCCCCCCATCTCAAACTAACGTACTGTTTCATAAAATACTGTGGTACGAGTACTGATAGCTGATGGGAAACTCTTACTCAAATGTTACTGAAGAAAATGCCCTTGTGAGTTAATTTGAAATGTCTTAATCATAGTCTGACTTTTAATTTTTAGGCTTATTGTTCCTTGAAGCAAGTGCGAAAACGTAAGTATTGCTAAAATTAATCATTTTCAGTTACATTCAAACTTCTCAAAGTAGAACCATACATGTGAGAAATGTATAATGTATTTGCATACATATGATAATATGTATATGTGTAATGTTTATTGTGGGAAGAACAGTAAGCAGGCATCCCTTTGCTTCCTGTTTCACATTTCAAAGGTAATTTTTTTTGTTACTGCACCTTAAAGATTGTACCTTGATTATGCCCCCTGCTAACCCAGGTTAATAAATGAAATTGTGTTAGCATTTCAAAAGTGTTTGACTTTCCCAATTGAGGTTGAGTTTGGTATCTTGGACTCAAGCTTGGGTAATCTGTTCATTTAATACTTCTGATTAAAAAGCATGGCTTAAGGAAACAATGTCTAAGAATAATCAGAAGCATAATTAATGTTTTTTAATCGTTATTCATGTCCATTATTGAATTCCAGGACTACCATCAGAGTTCTTCATTTATTAAGCCAGAAATTCCTTGCTGTGGTGAGAAGCTAGCCCCCCCCTTTTTTAAGCTTCATCCATAGTTAGTACTAAGAGAACTGAAGTGAGAACATGGTCGAGCACGAATATGTCACCATCACATGAAAAAAAAAAAGTATAGTTGATGCTTGGCTAATTGGATCATACAAATCCTGGAATCTCATTTCTTTTTTTTTTTTCTTTTAAATAATTTTTTTTAAATTTTTTTATTGTTAATCCCCATACATTACATCATTAGTTTTAGATATAGTGTTCCATGATTCATTGTTTGTGCATAACACCCAGTGCTCCATGCAGAACGTGCCCTCCTCAATACCCATCACCAGGCTAACCCATCCTCCCAACCCCCTCCTGCTACATTCTTCTTCTTCTTTTTTTCTTTCTTAACATATATTGCATTATTTGTTTCAGAGGTACAGATCTGAGTGGAATCTCATTTCTGTTTGGAATATCTGATTACAGAAATGGCCCATCTTCACTTTCATTATATATTAATATATAACATTTTAATAATTAGAACACATCCAGTTATCCAGATAGGGTTTGTAGAAACAGCTGTTAGTACTGTGTTTATGTGCTTTCCACAGAGAATATTTCCCCATGTTGTTCTCTTAGTTCAGTCATTACTGGTAATCTCTTATTAGATGACAGTGGCTAAGTTGAAGACATCATGGCAGTTGACTAAAGGTTAGCAAAAGGTCAGTGTGTAATGTCTTATCTTGTGTAGAAAGCTATGATTCTCCAATAAAGTTGTCATTTGCCTCTTAGGGGAGAGAATGTAGAAGATGCTTTCCTTGAGGCTGCCAAGAAAATCTATCAGAACATTCAGGATGGAAGCCTGGATCTGAATGCTGCCGAGTCTGGTGTACAACACAAACCTTCAGCCCCACAGGGAGGCCGGCTAACCAGCGAACCCCAACCCCAGAGAGAAGGCTGTGGCTGCTAGTGACCTCTTTGCTGTAGCTCCCATTTGACCTTTCACCTGTCTGTTGGAAGCAGTACTTTTTACTGCCTCGTTGTCTTCTGTACATCTTACTGGGTTTAATTAAAAAAAAAAAAAAAGAAAAAAACAACTCTGTTGTAAAAACAGTTTAACACAATACTAAACTGCTAAACAACTAGATGTAATCAGGTTATCAAAAGGCAAGTAGAGTAATAAATCTCTCCTGCATGGTAAATCTAGACTTTTTTTTCCCCTTGATTGTCCTCGTGATAGGTATGTCACCAGTACATGATTTAAACTGAGCACTGATGCTGGACTTAAATGATTTTTATCCTTCCCTCTTTTTGGCAAGGCTTTGTCTTACTGTATGGTTTAATTTGAGGGTATCTTAAGCCTTTCTCCCCATCTTTAACTGTTCAAGTATGTCTGTTGTAACCAATAAGTTTATTGCTGTGAAATGACTTCTGATAGAGAATGGGTTCTGTAACTGCTTTTGTTTTGTTTTCGTTGGATAAATTTCCTGTTGTGTGGGTGGCATTTTTCTTGTGGAGGTTTGCTTCTGTCTTAGCCTTGCACAGGGAAAATATCCACTTATCTTTTCTCTTGTGCTTAATTAATAGCTTTATCTTTTTTTTTTTACACCATTTTATCCTTTTCTCTTTAGCAGAAAGTAAATATGTATAAAATTTGAAGGAACCGAACTAACAATACATTCTGTGTATATTATTTTAATGAAGAAAATAAATTGATTACTGGCATTGGAACAGTATAAAATACCAGTTTGTACAGTATGACCTATATGTGACCATGTTACTCCCTTCCATTTCACACAAGGAAATAGACACAACTGCAGTTCACAAGTAATACTGGCTCCAGCCTCTGGTGCTGGCAGTGTTTGGGGACATTATGCTGGAAAGAGCTCCTAGCGTGAGAGGATTGACACTAGCAGATGCTGTTCCATCTTTGCACTGTGGCTTCTTACCTGCTGATTTTCTTAACTGTTCTTGTGCAATCGACAATGTGCTAACCTGCTTTTCTCTTTGTAAACATTTTGCATTACAGGCTGCATTTCTTGCCTTACTGTATAGAAAAAGAAAAAAGGCTGGGTTTATTATTGCACATTTTAAGCTTTTATACCTTTATCTTCTTGGAATGGTGAGACTGTGTACCGGACAGTCAGAACCACAGGTCTGCTGTTAAGGGATTTTAAATTGTGCATTTTTAACACTACAGTGAAGTAATGTAAGATATCCCATGTGTTTTTAGTATGAGGGGCTATTTTATGTCATGTTGGCATAAGATGTTTTGTAAAAGGGAAAGTGTTTCTGACAGTGTTTCAGTGTTTGTGCTGATACAAAGTAAGTTATTACTTTGCACTAGGTGGTTTGGCCACTGAAAGAATACTGTATTGCAAGGGAAACAATCTCTTTAGACAACAGACTTATGTTTTACCAAGTTCTTCACTTCTTTTGATTGATTTCTGATTGAGTTCATGGTTCAGATGGAGAACTGAGGTTATTCGAAGTAGGATAGGTAAACCTTAGTATATTCTATAAAATCACTCAGCTCAACTGCTGTGTTTAAAATACACACTTTAAATCCCTCTTTACAGACACTAAAGTAAAAATAAAAAATATGGCTTTCTGGGTCGTAAACATGTGGTAGTACTGGAGTATTGTATAGTCAATGTTAAATAAAAGCCAAAACTGGAATGTGCAGAAAATAGGATTCGGTTAATTTGTGGACTCATCTTTATTTTTGTTTTTGTTTAACTTTTTTAAAAACAAGATTCCTGGAGTAGATTGGTATATTCTGTTAAAGACTTTCAGTGACCCATTTTGCTTACCCTGTTGCTTCACAAGGGACTCACCCAGGGACCATGACCTGCTGGTGTGTGTATATATTTACAAAAAACCAACCACCCATTGGGATATGAGGTAGCAATCACAAACTAAAAACTGCGGCTTGTTTAGGTGCAATACCCTGATTCCCAAAGTTAGTTACAGTGGGTCTTAATTGTTTTTGTGACAGGATTTATTCAGACTGCTGTACTCTTCATTTGATGTAACAAAATGCTATTAATCTAAATATTTGTAAATAAAGTACCTGTATCTAGATTAAATTAAAATGGTTTGCATTATTTTCTGAACTACAATAGGATTTCGTATTTTCTTCAGGCAAACAATTATTTGGCAGAAGTTGTCAGTTTTTAAATTGTCCTTACTGTATAAAGAGAGGTCTACGTATATATATAGCATATACCTCCACATCACTCAGTAATTGACTTAGTTTTGTCCTTGTGTTTGGATCACACTTGCAATGTTTTCAGTAGACCTTTTTCAGTGTGAGATCAGCACACTTGGTGCCTGATAATGTTCTCCCTTGACTGTACTTGGGGCCAAATTCTGTTGTTTGCATGTATAATCCCCTGTAATAAACTTGGGTGCTCAAAAATAGAGAGCAAGTTGTCATATTGTAACATACCTGTGCCAGACACTGGGCAAGTACACTTTGGAGAGAATGTGAAGTTCTTTTAATCTTTAATCCATGAGAGTTTACTACTTGTGGGGCCACCTGCTTCTCTGGGTTACTAGTTAACCTTGCACCTGTGAGGAGGCCCTCTTGATTAGTAAATTGGTGCTCCGTACTCTTTATGGGTTAGATATTCCAGTGCAATGTTCAAGTGTTTTTCATGGATAATAAAGTGTTTGATGCAGTAACCTTGATTAAAAAATTTTTTTTGGTGGTGATGTTCACATAATACTAGAGGTAGTAAAGTTTCTTCGGAAAGATGTCTTTTTTGGAACCAGGTGTTTGGCTTCACATGTTAATTACCTCCCTAATTCCAGACTGTAGTTTTTTTTGTGTTTTTTTTTTGAGAACTTTTTTGCTCACATATCGTTTCAGGTGTTATCTTTCTGTATAGATGTGTGGTTCAAGTCACTCCCCCTTACACAGAAGACCAAATGATTACCTTTCATTCCTGTCCACAGGGGAATAGAGAGAGTTCATGTGGCAGTTTAGAAAAGGTATTTACCCTCAGCACAGGGACAGAATGGGAAAAAGTGTCCCTGAGGGATCTCAATAATTGTGCAGAGGCCTGACTTTTCAGCATTTTGCTAAGGCCTGTGAAAATGAAACAAAGGAGAATGTTAAGTACAAAAGATACACAACAAACCAATTTTTATTTTGGAAGTAGATGTCTTCTAGAACTTCCTGTGTTCTATCACTTCCATTGCCTTTACTGCAATTCTCTTTATCCCATACCTTAATTAATGGTCCAGGTCTGGCCAAACAACTTCTTGGGAACACAAACCTCCGTGGGTGGAGAGGGATGACTGCACTGCACCATTCTTTATGGTTATGGTTCAGAAGCTGTTTACGGGCCTAGAGAACAGGCCTTGGGAGTATTTTAAAACCTAATCTAGAACATGTAGTTTCATACTTCCCCTTACCCATGACAAGAAGTCTATTGCCACATGGTCTTTTGTGACAGTAGTTGCTATTCTTGTTTTTAGAGAAATAATGTATTTGTACGTCATGGAGCGGAGCCATTAATTACAGTAGCTCAAAGACTTAAAAGTCAAACACAATTTGAATTTACCACCGGGTCAGATTCTGCTAATTTTCCACCAAAGAATATTTCTGGTTGAGGAAATGCACCTCAAGTGTAGTAGTTTTATAAAAGCTATTTCCATGCGGTGTAGGTTCATTGACAGATACAACATACTTCAATCTCCAGGCCAAAGATGAGAGCCATTTGGAAATGGCCGTTTCCTTGGAACGAAGGTGAACGCTTGATGGCTTTACTGTAGATCTATGAAATGTAAAGTCAGATGACAGACTATTTGATCTTTTATTTTCATATGAAAATAGAAATTTTAAATAAAATCCAAAAATAAAATTTGACACTATAAATGAAGAAGGGCTTGAGTACATTTTTTTTCTTTGTAGCTATAGATTTTACCAATTTATAGCCTCAGATTTGCAATTACAATCACTGGTTTTATGGCAACACATTCAAAGGTAAAAAAACAAACCCCCCAGCCGTCCAGGTTTAAACTGTACACAACTCTGCCCATATGTACATGTGATTTACAGAAACCCCGGCATTCACAGCACAGTGAGCTGAGCTACGGCGGAGGTGCAGCGTCCGAGTTCACCGCATCTGGAGCGAAACCAAGCGGCATTCCAGTTCTGCAGTGAGGTAGTAGAGAAGGGGTTTCCTCAGAGATTTCCTCATCCGGCTGAGCAGTTCTTTTCCTGCAGGAACACAAAGAGGATGCATTCTTGCAACAGTAAAAACAAGTGTTCAGTGAACAGAACTAAGGGACAGCACGATGGCTAACAGGTAAAATATGTACCTCTTTGGAAAAATATTTTGAGATGAACCACTGTACAAAATCATCCAAGAGTAAAGTTAAAGGGCTACTTGACTATAGGATAAGCTAGAATTCAGCGTGTTCCAACTGAAAGTGGTAGTTAAAAGAACTCTGTAACATGTACCCCGCGAGGAGGAGCTGGGGATGGCGTCAGTGTTGGTAACTGTCTAGTAATAGTGACGGACATTGTAGAACTTGGAAGGAGCTCTGAAAAGAAGGGAGATGAAAACACAGCTCAGAAGCCAGCCCCTAACTCCAACCTAGTTTAGGCTTCCATCCCATATACCTGGATTATGACCCCAGACTCCAAAAGAATTCTAGCAATCTCCCCCCACCCATTGCACCTCCAACACCTCCATTCCTCTCCTGCATCTGGAGCACCTGAACTCTTCGGGCTGCCACCCCGCGCTGATAATTGAACCTGGCACCCAACCCCCCATGTACTCATCTCCCACTACTCTGGGCTGTCTTTCCTCTAAACCCACCTTTCCAATACTCAGTGCCTCCTGACACTCTCTTAAGACCTGTCCTGAGGCCCATGGTAGTTTCGGCCTGTGCCTGACTTGGTCCCACCACAGAAGGTTTTAAGGTAATCTTGGTTCTGCTGCTGCTGAGCTGTGTGCCTACAAGAGAGGCAGCTGTTTCTGAACTTCCTTGTGGCTCAGCCATATACTGCTCTGTGGTGGTGACAGATGAGCCCCGAAGTCCTGGTTTCATCTTTTGCTATGACATTTTTCATTTTACACAATTTCTTCATCTATTAAAGGCATACTTCCTACCTCCTACGATACAGACTACATGAGAGAATACTGTAAAGTGCTTAGTACACGCACATAGTAGGCACTCAAAAGTGGTAGCTATTACCGATCTCTGGGTCCCTACTGACCGATTCCATGAGTCTAGTTCATGTTCCTCCTAAACGATCGTTAACCTTGTCGAGGTCTCACACAGAAAGCCTTTGTGAACCTCGGGTTGTGGAGACCCTGGGCTCAGAGGTCTGGGTTCAAACTTGTGCTGAGGAGGAACAGGAGGCACAGCCAGTCGTCCTTCCCCAAGACGCAGGGACACAGGCTGAACCAGGACTCACACTGGCTGCACAGCCTAAATGCCCTCCAGACACAGAGTAGAGAACAAGGAAATCCACCAGTGGGGAACATCAGGAGAATTCACTACGTCCCTGACAGGTCATCCGTCTCCAATTTCCGGCCATTCCCTAAGCCATCACCTTGTCCTCTTTCTAGGTCTACCAACCAACCCATTCCAGTTTTCCCAGGGACCATTTCTGAAAAAGCAAATCTGTCTTAAGCCAAGTTTTCCAGAGACCTAAAGGTGGCATTTGTGGCCTTCTGAGAAGTCTCCTCTATCTAGATTAGGGACCCCAAAGCTTTCAGGGACTTTCCATGTCTACAACAGAGCTTCCTCTTACCTGGCTTGGTCCAGGCTGAGCATCCTCGGCCATGGAAAACTCTGTCTGAGACAGACCGGGTGACGATGTGGAGTCTCCAGAAGTGCTGGTGACCAGTTCCCCTAAAGCATCCACTTGTCTTCTCAAGCTGTGTAACGTGCCCTCTGTCTGCCGCTTCCCCTTAATTAGCACTTCTGCTTGCTTGGACATACAGTGTCGAAGCTGGGCCTGAAAACGTTACAGTAAAATTTCGGGTTTTAC
Organism: Phoca vitulina; assembly: GCF_004348235.1. NCBI lineage: Eukaryota > Metazoa > Chordata > Mammalia > Carnivora > Phocidae > Phoca > Phoca vitulina. The sequence goes on along the minus strand of NW_022589724.1, from coordinate 20,346,184 downwards.
ACAGAAGAAATGTACTTAGTAGCTTCCTCATGCTTAACACGTGATGGGCAAATCTGATTATCATCAAGTAGGAATGGCTGCTGAAAATGCTCTTGTCCTAAAAAAAAGGAAATGTAGGAGGTGCTGGCGGCTACTCTGTGCTGTCATTAACCGGGCCTTCTGCTCAGCCTCCTCTCCACTGTGACAATGCTTTGCGTTTCTGCGTCCCTGGCCTCCCCACTGAATTACGACCCTGTCTCTCCCTTTCCTGCCCAGACTTAGCAGAAGACCGGTTTATACTTGGTATCTTCAGTGCCTCTCACAATATATTCATTCCTCAACCCCACGCTACTTTCCGGCTTGTCCCGTGCTGTTTCTTTGAAAGGATTCTCTCCAAGTCTACAGCAGTTCTGTCCACCAGAACTTTCCTGTGATGATGGGAATGCTCTATATGTGCTGTCCAGTACAGCAGCCGCCGGTCACTGTGGCTACTGAGTCACTAAAACTGTGGCAACTGACGAACTGAACTGTTCACCTGATGTAACTACAATTCATTTACATTTAAGTAGCCACACGGGGCTGGAGGCTACTAGACATCAAGGACCTCCACTCCCTCAACACGGCACAGGGCTCCCTCTCAGCTCACGCTGCGTATGGAGCCTTTCTCCAAACACGTTCTGCCCTCTCGTTCTATCTTCCTCTCATTTTCCAACTCCCCACCTACTCTTAACCCCCAAATCTTCAGGTGAATGCCGATCGCTAAATACTAGGCTCTTCGAAAGCTGCCTATGGAGAGATGGGCCCTGGCTGTCTCACAGGCCCCAAGACTCCACGTGTTCTGAGCCAAACAACTTCCTGTCTGACAGGAAGCCTACTTTTCCAGTATTCCCAGTCTTTCTCCCAACCACTGGCCTATGAGCCCCCTTTTGTTTATCACTGTATCTCTGTTTTCTGTCCCAAGTCCTTAGGTTCTGTCAGTTTTAGCTGAGGCAAAGCAGCATTACTCAGAACACTGGGCCTAACTCCAGAATTCATGGTTTGAACGCTAACCCCTGCCACTTACTGTGTGATGCCAACTTCTCTGAGCTTCTACCACGTAATCTAGAAAGCTGCTCATGCCATAACAGAGGGAATGACAGCAGTACGTGGAGGTAAGCAATTTCCCCCCGTCCTCAACATGCCAAGCATCTCATACTGTACTGTTTTAAAGGGCAACCTTGAGTCGATCTTCATGGTGACGCAGTCTCTCTCGGAGTGCTTCTCCACGCCAGTGTTCATCCTTTTTCAGAGGGAGAGGGAAACATCAGAGTCCCCAAACGTTGTTAGCCTTTCCGCCTCACGCCCTCCCCCAGTCCCACGTCTGTTTTTCCAGCTTATCTCGGGGGAGGTGGGAATAAATTATCTTCTAACGAAGTCCAGAGAGCAGCAGGATACACCCTTACCATTATGTGAGTCTGGGAAAAGTTCAGTTTTTCTTCAAAAGGTGATGGTCGCTCACTCATGGTGAATGGGAAGTTCTCTTTCAAGCTTTCCAACCCTCCTTCTAGGTTTTCATTCCTTTCCAAAATAGCCTCCAGATCTGCTGGTAGTTCTGGAAGAAACTGGTTGAGATTCTTCAGGCTCGTTCTGATTTCATCTTTCACCTCAGATTTAAGTGTTCGCATCGCGTCACTGATTTCCATCTGTCTTCTCTCCAGATCTTTTTGGTTTGTCATCTGAAGAGTGAGAGTCAAATACCAGTGGGTAAAGTTTGGGACCTACTTGGAATTGAACTGTTTAATGTGTCATGTACTTATGGAACTTTCCATGTAGGATTAGACTCTCCCAGTCTAAGTGTGAACTGCTCTCAGCCTGGTTACATTACAGGGTATCAGAGGTTTCTCCTGGGGTCATTTCTTCCTTCCTAGGGATTTGGGTCTTCTAGACTTGTTTCTGGCATAAAATCTAACATTTCAACACAGTTCTTCGGGACATGATAAAATTTCATGCTGAAGAACTGCCATTTTTCTTTTAAAAACATAAGATGCTTGCTGAACTTAAGGGGATTTTAAAAGTACATTTTGAACAAATGCTTTTTTCTTGTAGAGGTGCATTTCTAAATTTTAAGACTAGAAAAACAGATTTGATTTAAAGGACATTCTTATAATCAGCTTTCACAGTTTCCACAAAGAAATACTCCTATGAAAAGAGCTATTTAAGAAACAAAATCTGTCTGAGCCCAGCAGGCAGTGAGCATGCCTTTCGAGCCTTCTCTGCCCCGGGCGGCCAGTGGGGGCTCCTGGGCACGCACCTGTTTCTTGAGCTCCGTGTACTCATGCTGCATCTGGTTGAGCTCCTTCATCAGGCGCCTGGCCCGCTCGTGGTTGTCCTGGGCCACCTGTTCGATCGTTGCCATCTCCTTCTGCATGCAGCTGTTCTCCTGCTTTTGCTCCTAGTGCAGGAGGAGGGACATGACTGGGCTCTGGCACATGGGGCCATGCGCTGCCGGCTTACACACTCACTAGCTCTGAGCTCCATCCCCCACTGGGGCTCTGGCTGTAACATGGGGATAACACTACCGGCCTTCTTTAGCGGCTGTGGTGGCGCTGGAGTACGTATGTGGTCACAGTCTGTTAGCCCAAAGTCTGAATCCTAGCTCTGCAACATTACCTTTGATAATATGTTACTTTCCTTTCCCGAGCCTCCATTACTGGTCCGCAACAGGAACGACAATACGCAGCATCACAGAGCTACCAGGAGGATGAAAGCCTGGACACCTCCATGCTATCTTTACAATCATGCTGCCCATCACTAGTGGTAAGTGTCTCATCCTCTGGGCAACACACACCCATTCGCACAACAGGGCTATGTAATTTCTCCAGAGGGTGTTAGAAAAATCCATTCCCGTGACAGTCTCTACCACTGCCCATCTGCCTCCACCCACCATAGACTGTTGTGGACTTAAGAGTATCCTCTCCCCAAATTTTTATCCCAAATGTATTTTAGGGATAAAAGCATGGTAGACTGAGCTCCTTGGTTTTAGGATAACAATTAATTAAAGCTAATTTGACTAAAAAGGGCAGGATGAGAAAAATCTGAGCAGTGACTACAGCTGGGCAAACATGTTGAGGCTTCTTCCCCCCAGACCGCTGCAGCCCCTGCCAGTGGAGGTGTGAACAGAGGCTCCTCGCTGAGAGAGCTCTCTGCTTGGTGCTTACACCATCTGTGCGCGTGACCATCTCTCCGCCAGCCGGGCTCCTCTAGGGCTACAGCCCAGACTCAGGCAAAACCCACCATCAGCTTCAAGATCACACTGGGCATCAATACACCAAAAACAACAGCTGAGTTAGGGACCGGGCTGCCGGGTAACTTGTTTTCTCCACACTGAAGCAACGTTTTAGTTTAAAAATGTAAATGCGTTATTTCCTCATGAGCTGCCAGGGCAGTAGGTACTCACCAGAAGGTTCTTCTCCAGCTGGCTCCGCTGGATCTTTAGTGCTTCCTTCAGGCTGGCAACTTGCTTCTCGGCTTTCTTTCTTTCTGTCAAGAACTGGTTCCGTAAGAGGCTGAAGTCTGCCCTCATAGAGTCTGTCTCTTTCTGGAGAGCCTGCAGCTCACTTGACTTTTCCAATAACTGCTGTTCCCGTTCTGAAAGCTGTCGTTCTGAAATGAGCATTTTTAGTAGTTTAGCCAGAGGCCCTGGGCCGGCTGTGGGCAGGTTGCTTAACGACATGCCACTCACTTAGGCATCACTGGGTCTTCCAAGGCCCCCCCCGCCCCGCGCCCCGACCCACATCAGAGGCCCAGAAAAAGGCCCTAATGAAGGTGCCTCCTGACAAAACTGGGTCCTAGAGGGCCGGATTCCAAAGTGACAGACAGCTATTGTCTTCCCTTTGAGTGCCAGAGACCAGTGAGAATAAACAGCAATCCTGAGGGGCAGGAGACATGGAACAGATGGCTGAAATGCTTTTTATAAACCTGGATTTTAATAAAGGGAGGTGCACCCGTACTTTTCCTTCGCGTAAGGCAGCGCGCTAGAAAGAACATGGGATCTGGAGCGGCAGGAGCCCTATTTCATACAGGAAGTGCCTACTTCCTGGTGTTCAATGGGAATCCGGTATGCAAACTCACAGTACAGTGAGTACTCAATAAGTAACGCTTATAAAGAACAGTGACAGTTAAAATAGATTTTTCTAACCACACTCTCTGGAATAACACCCTGTCCAGATTTCACTTTCACATGTCTGGTGTGGTCAGACTCAGCACATCTGGTAAGTTTCATTTTCACAAGGAAATGGCTGGTCTGGATGTATCAAAAGTTGGAGGGGGGAGGGGTAATAACCGTTTCACCAAGTTCACCTGAGGGAGAACAACATTTTCTGAGCATTATTAAACCCTGAAGCCTAAGAAAGGAAAAAAAGAAATCATTTACTGATGTGGGAACAATCATTTATCCTGGATTTCCATGTCAATGTCATTGATAATGGCTCAAGAGAGAGCAAACAGACCCAAAAGCAAATACCTGTATTTTGGCACCATTCACTATGTCAAATTTGGACACAAGTAGAATTGTTAATATTATTTTTTGATTGGGTGAGATGAAATGGATCGTTTCCAAAGCTCAAAATACTGTACTTCACAGAAAGCCTTTAGAGTGCCTTCTGGAACTTCTTTGCCTTAACGTCCCTCTTCCTGAGGCAGCATTCTCGAAGAAGGCAATATGGTCAAGTAAAAAGACCTCACAGTCTCAGGATCAAATCCCTTCTCTATAAAGACAAATGCCCTGTGTCTCTGAGCCTGTTGTCATCTCTCCCAGGGCTAGCAGGTTCCAGCGGGGCATCCCCTCCCCGCCGTGCCTCTAGACCCCCTTCTGGGTGGTGGCCGGGCTCTGGAGACACCTGGCAAGACAGCCCCCGCCCCCCCCCCCCCCCCGCAGCGCCACGTTCGGGAGCACGTACTGGTCTGGGAGAGCGTTTTCTCCAGGGTGTCACTCCGCCTCTCCTCTTCCTGCAAGGCCCTGATGCGCTCCTGCGCCGCCAGCAGCTTGCCGAGCACCTGGTCCAGCCTGCCTTTCTGCTCGCCCACCTCCCCTGCCAGCTGCTCCTGCTGCTCCATCAGAGCCGCTCTCCTGGCTTCTAACGTCTTCTCTTCACGTTCTCGCTCCTTCTGGAGTCTCTGAAACACCTTGAGAGAGAAGAACTACAGTCATCACATAACAAATACAGTGTGTCCTGGATGAGGGAACCTTCGCGGACACTAGCCGGGTTCCGGTTCCAGAGGAAGTAGGAAACAGCCCGCGGTGCGAGACAGTGAGTTCCCCTCACAGAGGTCATCGTGCTGGGCCTGGGAAGCTATGTGACCAGCACGTGAGGAGGGACTCGCGCAGCCAGCAGCACGGGGCCAGCAAGGTTCTTTACAGGACCCGCGTTCTGTGGTCTTACTGGTCCGTAAACATCAACACCGACAGAGTCAAAGCGTTGCTGTAAAATCCTCCCGGTTACACAGGGCGGTTATGGGGGACCCCTCCAAGCAGCTTCTGGCTGGGAAAAGCTCACCCGAGTGACAAGTGTTTCCTTTTCTGTAAAATCATAAATGTGTAGTACCATTTCTTGTTGGGCCAGCTTAGTCTTGTTTCCTTCAATCTCATTCTGAAGCGCTTGAAGCTGTTGCTGCTTTGTCTCCCCTTCTTTCCGGCAGTCTTCAAGCCTCTGCATCCATTCACCGATGTCCTTCTCGAGCCTGGTCTGTTCACTAAGCAGCACGTCCTTATGCTTGGTGGTGTGAAGCACGTCCTTTATGTGAAAGAACACATGGAAACTACTAACAAAGCCATCTGCTCTGGGGCTGGGGAGTGCCCTTCCTGAGATCCAGCAAGTCTGACAAAATAAACATGCAAGTCCCGCATCCTTTATTATCTCAACAAACTTACTGAAGGCACCCAGAACGCAATTTAATCATCAGCCTTCCTCTTTTATAAGTGTCTAAGAAGATGACAGAAGATGTCACAAACTAAGAGACCCGGTTCTTCTAAACTTTAGTTGCTCCATCACTGAGGTGGGAATAAACAAGATTGCTAAGAAGATTAAGGAGAGCTGTGAATAAGGCTTAATTCTCATTGAAAATGAACCTAAAGTCATGGTTTTGTTTCTCTTTGAAATATTTATGTAGGTTGAAAAACTCAGAAAATAATAAATTCTTCTTTCTCCAAGGAATCCAAATTAAACCTTTTTGAAAAAGTTACTCTATTTCTAACAACACAAAAAATATTCATTAGAGCCCGTGTAAGAATTATTTAAGGATGGAATACTTTAAGTTTTATACATCTTAGAAACACAGATTCCTAAAGACCTTTTGGAAGAATTCAGATGTCTAATCCAACCCCTAGTTTACATAGTGGAAACTGAGGCCCAGAACTTGCTTGAGGTTCTTTGAAACTCAAATTACAGCCCTCTTCTCATTGGACAACACTCAATTGTCTTTAAGAAGACTATCCGAAGTATAAGGGTCAAGAATCAGCTTTACTGAACATCTGACAAGATGGAGGCCCAGTTGCTCTGAAATTGGCAGTTACTCTGCCGCTCAGCGAGTGACCAAATCTGAGCCCAGCCTGTGGGGGCCTTGTCTGTGCCATGGATAAGAGATGGTCCATCCGGTGCCTGAAGCCCCCAGAGAGGCTGGCTGAGGGTTTAGGCTCTGATCTAGCCACCACCTGACTTAATATCTTCGAGTAAAACTTTGACTCAAGAGTTCTAGGGCTAACATAAATGAGAAAATCACTGCTCTGCACCAAAAGTTTTGTGTCTGTATGTTTATGTCTTATAAATGGCCCTATGGGACCTGCTGGTATGAAAAGGAACCAACCTACTTGATTTGTTTTTTATTTTAACCAATTGTCTGCATGCCTTCAGGATACTACCAGGAGATTACATTAGTTAAACTTACCTGTTTCGCTAGGTTCAAATGGTCTTGGACATCAGCTAGTTCCTTCTGTAGGGACTTTATTGCTTCTCGTTTTTCTACAGAAATAACATTTACATAACATAAATACACTTGTATGCATTTTCCAAATTCCCATCAGCCCCCCAAAAAAGTAGAGTGGAAGTGAATATGAACTTATTTCTGTTAAATGTATGGCTATGCATTTACTTATTAAAAGCTCAAAAGAGTGAGTTAACACGCACAACCTATGTCTGGGCTTGGTGCTCAGGTTTTTAGATTTACATGTTCAAAACCTCACAATAAAAAAAAAATGTATAGATAATACCTAGTGTTGACAACATGCATGGTTTAAAAATGAATACCTTCTACATTGCTGGGAGAAATGTAAATTTGGTACAACCTTAAAGGGAGACAACTTGGGAATAGATTTTATATGTGTGCTCGCTTTGTCACTTAGTAGCTGTATGACCTTGAGGAAGTTACTTCTCACTTGAGTAAGTCACAAGGAAACTAAGCTTAAGCTTCCTCATCTGTAAATGGGTGAAACAGTTTCTATCATAAAAATGTTACAAGGGGGCGCCTGGGTGGCTCAGTTGGTTAAGCGACTGCCTTCGGCTCAGGTCATGATCCTGGAGTCCCTGGATCGAGTCCCGCATCGGGCTCCCTGCTTGGCGGGGAGTCTGCTTCTCCCTCTGCCTGTCACTCCCCCTGCTTGTGCTCTCTCTCTCTGACAAATAAATAAAATCTTTAAAAAAAAAAAAAAATAAAAAAAAAAAAAAAATAAAAATGTTACAAGGGTTAAATGAAGAAATGCATATAAAATAGTTGCATCATGTCTGAGACACAGTAAGGGCTCGACAAGTACAAGTACATTGTTAGCTGGAATTATTTAGTAACTTCTAATCATGGATGCTTACAAAGTTTTGGTACTAAAGGTGTTATCTGCATCTTTGTTTTTTGTTTTAAAACTACACACACACACACACACACACACACACACCCCAAGGAAAAATCTGGAAGGATATTCACCACACTGTTAATAGGAATTACCTCTGAGGGGTGAGGTCAATAGTAATTTTTATTTCATCTTTTTGCTTGTCTTTAAATTGTTCTTTAAGGAACATGAACTAATTTTTTTTAAACAGCATTACTGAGATATAATTCACATACCAAGCATTTTACCCATTTTAAAATATGCAATTCACTGGCTTTAAGTATATTCCCAGAGTCATGCAAACATCACCACAATCTAATTTTAGAACATTTCTGTCACTTCTAAAATAAATCCCATGCCCATTAGCATGAATTATTTCTATAATAAGAAAAGCAAACAGGGCGCCTGGGTGGCTCAGTCGTTAAGCGTCTGCCTTCGGCTCAGGTCATGATCCCAGGGTCCTGGGATCGGGTCCCACATCGGGCTCCCTGCTCAGCGGGGAGCCTGCTTCTCCCTCTCCCACTCCCCCTGCTTGTGTTCCTGCTCTCGCTGTCTCTCTCTCTGTCAAATAAATAAATAAAAAAAATAAAAATAAAAAAAAAAAAAAAAAAAAAAAAAAAAAGCAAACAATTAAAAGAAGAACCCGGGAGGCAAGACCAAGGGGCAAAGATGGTTTACATCCCAAATGGACAAGCGCTGGACAGCCAGGGTCAGTCCCCATGGAGATGACCTTTGGTAAGAGATTCCTTCTGAGGAATAGCTGAGTTCTGGTTTTGTTTTTCAAGACTCTGCTGCAGCAAGATGTGAAAAGAGAAGAGGTTTTGGAAACTCCTCTGATTCCAGATATGCTGATGCTGATGAAAGAGAGTCACCAGGAAACCCTCCCAGAAGAACGGCCCTCGTCCTCCCCTGATGGCTGGGGGATGCACAAGGTAAATGTACAGGCACATCCATGGCCGCGGGCTGACCATGCTGGACTGAATGTGTACGCCTCAACCGGGACGGCTCTGTGTCCTCACAGACGAGCGAGGGCGTGCTGGGAATTCCCTCCCCAGGGAGCCGGCATGACTGCCCTGCAGCTCTGTAAGTACACAGGTGTGTCTCCCTATCTTTTCTGTATACTTTACCGAAGTAGTAATATAGTTTTAATAAGGAAATATTTTTAGGTCACAAAACCTGACTTCTCATCTTTGTATAATTAAACTCCAAATTTAAGGAAGAGAAAAGGTTGTATATTCAGTAAAAAGGAAAGGAAAGAAAAGGAAAGAAAAACCTACCCGAAGGAAGGCGCACCCTCCCAAGGGGCAGCCTCGTACCTTGTAGCTGCTGCTGAGCTGCTCTCAGGTCTTCCTGCAGTGAGAGCTTCTCTCTGTTGAGTCGGTCTAGCTCCTGCTGCAGCTTTCTGACATCCGATTCCAACTTTTCCAAGTTTGCCTGCTCCATTTTGCTATTTTCTTCTGCCGCTGCTAAAACCCTACCGCGCGAGCAGAGTAAGTCAGACTATCGAACATAAAACGTCCAAGCACGCACAAGACACAGACGAGGAACAGTGTTCTGCTTTCACCAGACGGTTATGGACTATGAATGATTATAAACCTTAACAAAACTTACGGCTCTTCAACTCATTTTCAAAAGACATCTTATTTTCAGCTTTCCAAACAGGAGATTTTTTGAAAAATGACTCACTAAACTGAAGTTTTATAAAAATCAGGGATAAAAACATGGACAGCACTCAGAATTCCCCAAATTTGGCAATTAAAATAGATGGCTAGCTTCTGATAAGTGAGAAAGCAGGAAACACAACTGTGTAATAGGATTTGTCCAAAAAACAGACATGCACGAGCCTGCTTTCTTTTACATGACCAGAGTCCCATAGTATGGGCTGGTTTCTGTCTGGCTTCTCTCACTGAGCATAGTCGCTCTGAGATTCATCCATGTTGTTGTGTGTATCAATACTGCATTCCCTTCTTACTGACGAATAGTATTCCATGGTATGGATATACTATCATTTGTCTATCCATTCACCAGCTGATGGACATTTAGGTCGTTTCCAGGTTTTGGCTGTTTCAAATAAAGCTGCTATGAACATTAAAGTACATCATTCTTTGTATGAACATATGCTTTCACTTCTCATGAATAAATATCTCGGAGTGGAATGGCTAGCTCTTCTGGTCAATGTATGTAAGAGTTTTTAAATAACTGCCAAATTGTTCTCCAAAGTGGTCTAACATTTTACACTCCCACCAATTGTGTATGAAAGTACCATGCCAACATTTGGTATCGTCAGACTTCAATTTTAGCCCTTCTAATAGGTATGTAGTGTTATCTCATCGTGGTTTTAATTTGCATTTTCCTAATGGTTAATGATGAGGAGCATCTTTTTATGTATTTATTTGCCATCCATTCATCTTCTTAAGTGAAATGTCTGCTCAAATCTTTTGCCCATTTGAAAAACTGGGTTGTTCGTTTTTTTTCATTATTGAGTCATGAGAGTTCTTTGTATATATATGCTCTGGGCACAAGCCCTTTATTGAAAATACATGGTTGCAAAGATTCTTCTCCCAGTCTGCGACATGTCTTTTCATTATCTTAACAGTGTCTCTTGAGGAGAAGTTTTGAATTTTGATGAAGTTCAATTTTACCAATTTATTCTTTTATGGACCATGCTTTGGGTATCATATCTAGGAAATTCTGCCTAACCCAAGGTCACAAAGGTTTTTTTCCTATGTTTTCTCCTAGAAGTTTTATATTTAGGTTTCACATTTTTGTTTATGGTCCATTTTGAGGTAATTTTTATTAATAGTGTGGGTGTGGGCTGAAGTTCACTTTTGGGGTTTCGGATATGCAATAGTTTCAGCAATATTTTTTGAAAAGACCGTCTTTTCTCTACTGAAAAAGATACCTTTGCATCTTTGTCAAAATCAGTTGTCCACACATTTGTGCATTTACTCTTGGACTTTCTATTCTGTTCCATTGATTGATTTTTCTATCTTTATACCAGTACCACAGTGTTTTGATTACCATAGCTGTACACTGAGTTTTGAAATCAGGTAGTGTTAGCCCTAAACTTTTGTTCTTTTTCAGGGTTGTTCTGGTGTCATAGCTAAAAAGTTTTAGATTCTATTCTATGTCCATCCTTTGCATTTCCACATGAATTTCAGAACCTGATTGTCAATTTCTATTTGGAAAGCCTGTTGGGATTTTGATTGGGATTGTTCTGAATCTACAGATCAATTTAAGGAGAACTGAATCTTAACAATATTGCCTTTCTACCCACAAACAGGTATCTCTCCACTTAGCTATATCTTCTAGCATTTGTTATTTTACCTAAAAAAATCCACAACAGGTTATTTTAACAAGTGCTTTGGAAAAAGAAAAGCCTAAAAGGAAATGCACCCAGAAATGCTACTGGTGAGCTGTACTGTGATACTGAGTTCATGGAGTATTTTTTTTCTCTTTATTTTCCACTCCTTTTCCACTGTGTATATTATTATGCTCTAGTGTTCAGGAAGGGATCTTGTAAGCTTATTGGTTTTTGCTCTCACCGTTTGGTCTGTGCCAACTTCTTTTCCCAGCTGTCCTGTTTTTCTTCAAGATCTTTCTTTTCTTTGCACAAAGACTCAATAGATGACTGTAACGCTCGGGTCTCGGCAGTCATCCGCTCTACTTCCCGTTTGTCCCTCTCGAGGAGCTGCTTCTGCCACTCTATCTCCCCTCTCTGTCGCAGGGCTGTCTGCTGCAGGCTCTCTAACTCCAGTCTCTCCTAAATCAGATAAAAGGGGACTCACACATGCCCAAAGAGAAAGACTGCAGTTGGCTAAGGGTAAAACGGCTTCGTTCATTACCTCCAGCACTTCAACCTGAGTCTTCTCTAATTCAGACACCTTTTGATCATGCTGTAACTTCAAACCTTGCAGCTCATTGTTTTCAAGTTGCAACATGTCCAGAATATTCTTTAGTTCTAAGAGAAACAGAGCACGATCCATGCTATTAAATGTAGTTGAAAACATTTACAAAATGAAACAGAAAATAATGCTGTTGATACAAGAAACAATAGGTCATCAAAACATATCTATTGTGCTGAATTAATGGAGCTAATTCTATTTTTAAGAAGATTTTATTTATCTGAGAGAGCGAGAGAAACGTACACACAAACGGGGGTAGGAGAAGAGGGAGAAGCAGACTCCCCACTGAGCAGGGAGTCCAAAGCAGGGCTCGATCCCAGGACCCTGAGACTATGACCTGAGCCAAAGCCAGAGGCTTAACCAACTGAGCCACCCAGGTACCCTGGAGCTAATTGTATTTTAATGAAAAAAAAAAAAAAAAAAATCCTTTAAAATATTGCTAAACATTAACTTGTTAAATTTTAATTTGTTAAAAATATTTTAACAAAAACATTAACAAAGATCTAGTTTTAAGAGCAATTACTCCATCTAAATGGATTTTAATCAAAATAAATAGGAAAGATGTTAAAATCTGAGATTCAGATAACAATTTTTTATCTTTTAAAATATAGATTTTCAAGTATTAACTCTCTTTTCTGATTATACAAATATTTACTCACTATAGGAAATTTCAAGAAAAAAATGAAAACCCATTATTATCCTACCACCCAAAGATGATCACTACAGCAATAGCATTTTGATGTATTTCCTTCCAGGAGCATGCGGACGTGCATGTGCGCACACACACGCACAGATTTTCAAAATAAATTGGGACTATGCTCTATATTCAGTTTTGTATCTATTTTTTCAGTCTCCCCATCAGCATTATTTGCATGCCATTAAATGTTTAAAATGTGGCTTTTAAATTGGCCAAGTTTCCAAATTCTATTATAAATTTTGCTGCAAGTAACCCAACTCAGCCAGCTTAATTTGTGAAACAAGCAAATAAAGACTTACTTACTAAATAAATACAATATTGCTAAAATGTATATGAATACTTCCTTTCTCTCAGTAACTAGAAATGGGCTAAATGGTTCAATAGGTGTGAATTTTCAGACTTGAAACACTGGGGGATTGGTCCAATTTATTTTTCTATCAAATAGCCTGTTAAGTGTTCTTCCTTTTCCACATCCTGGTCAGCAATTATTATGACTATTATGCTCTTAAATAAACTTTATCAATTTGAATGGCAGAAAATACTAAAATACTTTTATTATAAAATACTTTTATAATACTGTTTTTCTTTGCTCATCTATAACAAACTTGAACTTTAAAAGAAGTTTATTCTACCGTTTGTATTTTTTCTGTGATCTGGAATAGAGAGATTTCCAAACTCCGACTTTATATGATTGCTTTCCTTTAAACTTACCAGTTTTATGTTTAGACATTTGTCCTAAAACTACCTGAAGATTTTCTTCCTCTTTTTCAATTTCCTGCTTTACGAGTGCGAGTTGAGCTTTTTTTTCACTAATCTGGACATTCAGTTCTCCTTTCTGAAAACTGAGTTCTTCCAGAAGAGATTTTACTTCCTGTGCACCCCCCCACAAAAACAAAAGAAAAAAAAAGTCAACTCTGCTTTACAAAATTATGAATAGAAATTACACTGAAATCACTTTTGTTATTAACTATCTCATTTCACAAAAATTCTAATCTGGAAACGAGTTCAATTTTGCCTTTTATGTCAAGAACAGCAATTTATTTTATTTTATACTAATATATTTCTGTATAATAGAAGTAAGAAAGTCACACATTACCTTCATTTAAAATGCATAAGCAGTATTTACTCTATGCAAGGCAATTCGTCATAGAAAGAAAAGGCTGACTCTGATACATCTCCTGCCCTCAAGAGGCTGAGCACCTTGGGGGAAATTAGGCAAGGAGCATAAACATGATCATGAAAGGCTATGATGCCCTAGGAAATGTGCAGAGTGCCTCCAAACTCAGGGAAGAGAGAAACTCCTTCCAACATAAAGGAAAAGTCAGGGAAGTCTTAAAGAGGCATCAAGCTGAACCATGAAAAATGGGTAGGATCTGGACATTGCCAAAAAGGAAATTCCTGGAGAAGAAATAGTATGAGAAAAGGCACAGAGGCAGAGAACTTCTATGGGAGAGCTACCCACGCAGCCACAGCCTGGATACGTAACACCACATCAAGCTGATGTTACAGAGGGGTCAAGATTCAGGAATTTATATTTGCATTTGGAGGGGAAACCAATGAAAATATCTCAAAATAAATCAACATCATTCTAGGACTTTTAAGAAAACCTAGTGAAAAACACACCCGAATGTGATTGCACTTCTCAATTACTTCGGTTTCTCCCAGTCTCAGCGCTTCCTGGAGATCAGCTTTGGCCTGGACCATGCTTTCCTGGAGGAGATGCAGTTCCTCCTTTTTACGCCCTAACTGCCTGTCCAAGACGGCCATCTCCTGCTGCTGACCCGACACCTGCATTAAAGAAAAGGGAAGAATGCAAAGCTTGCCAAAGGCCATGCAACTTTCAGTGCTTGCTGTGATGGAGAATACCCAGTCCAGCTAACGGTAGTGGGGCAATTAGGAACTAGCCTAAGTGTAATTATCCCAGCTGCATGAGTCAGGAGGACCAGGCCGGGGGTGCAGGCATAAATGCCTGATAAAGATCCTGAGCTCACCTACATAAAAGCACTCAAAGCATAGCAAAAACAACAGTATGATAATAATGATTATGCCTCAGGTTATGGTTTTCAAAATACTTACATATCTATATCTTACTCCATTTAACAACTACCTTGGCAATGGAAGTCAGGCAGGGATTTAAAAAATTGATTCATTTTGTAAATTTAAAAATTACTAACAATTTTAAGGATGGTGCACACTTGTTTATAAAAAAAAACCAGAAAATGCAGACATGTAAAAGGAAGAAAACAGAAGATATTCATAATGTCCCCTTATCAGATGACTGCTTTTGTACTATAAGTGATCTCAGGGTGCATCCTGTTTTAAGACTTGCTTCTTTCACTCAATAACATATTCTATTGAGTCAGGATTCAAATTTGGGTTGGACTCTACTCTTTTTCTTTTTTTTTTTAAGATTTTTATTTATTTGACAGAGAGAGACACAGCGAGAAAGGGAACACAAGCAGGGGGAGTGGGAGAGGGAGAAGCAGGCTTCCCGCAGACCTGGGAGCTCGATGCGGGGCTCGATCCCAGTACCCCGGGATCATGACCTGAGCCAAAGGCAGACGCTTAACGACTGAGCCACCCAGGTGTCCCTGGACTCTACTTTTAATCACCAGGAGATATAGCCACATTTATGCTTTATATCTTCTTTTGTATTTTCCAGTCTTTTCTACACTTGAACATGCATTACTTTTTGTAATCATACATCATGATTATAAATGATGTAGGTTTCAAAGCAGCACGCGCTGGTTTTTCAAGGCATTTGTTGCCCTACCTGCCTTTTCAGCTTTTCCAGCTCGGCTTTCTTGGCCTGCAGGAGGTTCTCGGACTCTTTGAGGACCTGCAGGTGGTGATCCTCACTGTGCTGTGCGGTCTCGATGTCCTTCTGCAGCTGCTGCAGCCTGCAAAGAGCAGCAGAACTAGAGCAGGGCCGAAGCGAGGCTGGACCCCGAGCGCCGTCTCCCAGCTCGAGCCCCTGACGCCCGACAGGCTGCACTTACTCTCCCGTCAGGACCTCCTTCTTCTTGTTTAGACACTGGAAGTCTGAGTCTTTTGCTGCCACAACTTCGTTTATTTCTTTCAAGATTTCCTCTTGCTCCATTTTGTGCTGCTCCAAATCCTGTGTGTCAGCCTGGAGCAACCTAAAACACATCGCTTTGTTCTCCAAGGCCCCTTAGACCTGCATTATTTACCGTAAGGCGTTTGTTATCCTGTCAGAACCAAACTCCTCCCTCATCTTACTGAGGAGCTGAGGGACTCCACCTACCTGAGCTGCTGGTCGGCTTTGACAAGGTTAACAGCAGTTTCCTGGGCTCTCTTTTCTAACTCCTCAGCATCTTTCTCGGTTTGCAATAAATTTCTCTTGGCATTAGCGAACTTCTCGATGGCATTTTTTGTCTAAAAAAGACACTGTCATTAAAAGCAATCCAGTTACCATACTCCCTCACAGCTACTGTGGTGTAAATTGGTACAACTCTTTCGGAAAACACCAAGGCAAGACAAAAAGACTGGTAAAGATGTTCACTCACTTTGACTCTCTACTTCTCAGAAAAGAATTCAGGAGTAAAAAACTATTGCACAAAAATGCTCATTGTGGATTGATATACGACTTGACAAATAATAGATTCAGTAAGTGATAACACATCAACACAATGGAATACTGTGTAGCCTTTAAAATGACAACATAGCAACATGGAAGAATGTTGTTGATATTATGTTGGCTGAAAAACATAAATTTATTTATTTTAAAATCTTATTTATTTATTTGACAGAGAGAGACATAGCAAGAGAAGGAACACAAGCAGGGGGAGTGGGAGAGGGAGAAGCAGGCTTCCCGCTGAGCAGGGAGCCTGATGCGGGGCTTGATCCTAGGACTCCAGGATCATGACCTGAGCCAAAGGCAGACGCTTAACAACTGAGCCACCCAGGTGCCCCCGAAAAAAATAAATTTAAAATGGTACAAGTACTCTAAGAGCAACTATGTAAAACTGTATCTGTGCCCACAAAGACAGAAAGGCTACCCAAAAAAGAAACAATCCCTTGAGGGTAGTGAGTCTGTGAATCTTTTTACTCAAAAATAATCTGTATAGGGACACCTGGGTGGCTCAGTTGGTTGAGCGTCTGCCTTCGGCTCAGGTCATGATCCAGGGTCCTGGGATCAGGCCCCTCATCAGGCTCTTTGCTCAGCGGGGAGTCTGCTTCTCCCTCTGCCTGCCGCTCTCCCCATGCTTGTGCTCTCTCTCTCTCTGACAAATAAATAAAATCTTAAAAAAAAAAATAACCTGTATATTATGCTTTTTAAATTAAAAATATCTCCCCAATTAAGTGACAACAAACTGATTTTACCAATATTCCCTCCTCGTAGAGATTATTGCTGTACTGTATTATCATGCTAAATAAAACCTTACTGATTGAAAGATGATTTAATTATGGCTTAGAAACACAAATACTAAATATTTTTGTTGAAGTATTTAAAAATTTTCCTATACAAGATTTGGCAAAAACAGATTTTTTTTTTTTAATCAACTTGGTTTCCTTTTTCTGTCTAAAATAAGAGGCTTAAAACAATGTCATCAAAGGTCCAAAAATAGTGTTTGGTTTGCACTTGGTTGAGCAGTGACTCACCTTCAGGCAAAAAGCTCCCATTCTGCAGTTGCACTAAACTCACAGGCGTATGTTAAACTAGTCTACTAAATACCCCGTGTGGATGCAAAAGGGTTGTTGGCAAGCTCCCAAACAGCTAGATATATATTTTTTTAAATTTAAAACCAATTAACATAGAGTGTATTATTAGTTTCAGAGGTAGAATTCAGGGATTCATTAGTCGCATACAACACCCAGTGCTCATGACATCCCGTGCCCTCCTTAATGCCGTCACCCAGTTACCCCATCCCCCACACCCTCCCCTCCAGCAACCCTCAGTTTGTTTCCTATGATTAAGAGTCTCATGGTTTGTCTCCCTCTCTGATTTCATCTTATTTTATTTTTCCCTCCCTTCGCCTATGTTCATCTGTTTTGGTTCTTAAATTCCACATATGAGTGAAATCATATCGTATTTGTCTTTCTCTGACTGGCTTATTTTGCTTAGCCTAATATCCTCTAGTTCCATCCACATTGTTGCAAACGATTAAGATTTCATTTTTTTGATGGCTGAGTAATATTCCATTGAATATCGACAGCACATCTTCTTCATCCATTCATAACAGCTATATATTTCACCACACTTCTTTCCATGTCAGAGAGCTGGTTCCTGTCAGTTTCATCAGCAAAGCACCAGATAAAATGCACTACATGCTCCAGCAAGTCACCTTTCTAAGTAGTTTTTGGTCTCTTTCTATGTGAGGTTTTTTTTTTTTTTTTTTTTTTTAAAGATTTTATTTATTTATTTGAGAGAGAGAGAATGAGAAAGAGCACATGAGAGGGGGGAGGGTCAGAGGGAGAAGCAGACTCCCTGCCGAGCAGGGAGCCCGATGCGGGACTCGATCCCGGGACTCCAGGATCATGACCTGAGCCGAAGGCAGTCGCTTAACCAACTGAGCCACCCAGGCGCCCTCTATGTGAGGTTTTAACACATCTGGCATCTCTACAAAACACACCACCTTCTGCCTCGCTCCTGCCCCTTAGCCAGCTGCCTCCCTGAGTCATTCTGGGAGGCTGAAGGGGAAAGAGCTTACTAGCCTTGGTTCACTTACTATCTCTGCCAGCTAACAATATCTTTAATTTTCGTTTATATACCAGTGATAAATTCTTCTCTAGTCCTGCTCACACCCATGTTCTCTCACAATCATCTAACGTGTGACAGAAGAAGGAACTGATCATCTGAAAAGACACCAGGATGTTTTTCCATTTATTAAAGCCATCACTCACAGAATTTCTTTAATAAAGCCTTCGTTTCAGTCCCCAGGTAATAGATTAATATTCATTTAAATCCATCCGTGTTGAAATAACAACATACACATAGTAGTTCCTGAAATGCTCCATGTGGGTCTGGGACGTCTTCACTCTGGAATTCTCTTGGTGAAGCAGAACTTTAGCTGCGCGACCCTGGGCTAGCTACCAGCCTCCCTATGCTGCATCGTCACCGGGCTAACAACTATCTTACAGGATGCCAGGAAAGTTAAATGAAGGGGGGTATTCATAAAACGGCCAATGTGTGGCCAGAATAGAGGCCCAGTGACAGGTAGCTCCTTTTCCTCCTTGATTTCCTTCTGTGTTGTAGTCTCAAGAACACTACCTAGACCAAAAAATATTTGATTTTATAACGTCCACTTGGAGAACAAAGTAATACTAGGAACAAGTCTTCTGAGATCCACTGCTGTTTTAAAATATAAGACTGACCTATTTAATACACAGAGCTATCAGAGCCGAAATAATTTAAAAAAGACACACACAGGAGAAGGAAGTGGGGTGCATTAGGAACTAAATGACTTTAGCAGCTTTCAACATGCTACTTCATTTAGGGGCGCCTGGGTGGCTCAGGCAGTTAAGCATCTGCCTTTGGCCCAGGTCGTAATTCCAGGATCCTGGGATTGAGCCCCACATCGGGCTCCCTGCTCAGCGGGGAATCTGCTTCTCCCTCTCCTTCTGCCCCCCCCACCCACTCTTGCGCTCTCTCTCTCTCTCTCAAATAAATAAAATCTTAAAAAAATATACACTACTTCATTTAACCCTTACTGAACAGCCTTGGTATTCCTGGCCTGAACTAACAGATGAGGAGAGCAAAGCTGGAGACTTAGGGGGCTCGCCCAAATTCTTACAGCTCTTTAACTAGCAGAGCGCAGCCTGAAACCCAACCGTCTGCCTTGGATGACTGTGTTCTTGTCATATTTTCTTTCTAGTCCTTCATGCTGCCAACAGTAAGCTGCCTCACCCCAAACCACAACAGAACATACTTTCTCTTTCGTGCATGAAAGTTCCCTTTCGGCCTCCGCCAGCAGGCGGTCGGCTTCCCTGAGCTCTGCGCGACGCTTCAGAAGGGTCCTCTCGAGGCACTCAATTTCATCAACAACATCTTCATGGTGTTCAAGTGACTTCTCTATTTCTAGTTCATTCACAAGACTTTCAACATTTCCATCTATGAAGTCTCTAAAAAAATCATATACACACACATTAAGACACTTTAAATGCAGACAGTATAGACACTTGTAGCTTGATAAGAAGATGTAGGATGATTTTCTAATTTCATATGAGAAGCAGTGGGAGACCAGCTACATTTGATTATGTTCAAGGATACGTTTACCCTTTCATTCAACACGGTATACTGTTGGGGACACCTGGGTGGCCCAGTCGGGTAAATGTCTGACTCCTGATTTTGGCTCAGATCATGATCTCAGGGTCGTGAGATCGAGCCCCGCATCAGGCTCCGAACTCAGCGTGGAGTCTGCTTGAGATTCTTTCTCCCTCATCCTCTACCCCTCCCCTTGCTCTCACATGCATGCACAATCTTTCTCTCTCTTTAAAATAAATAAATAAATCTTAAAAAAAACAAACATGGTATACTATTGACAGTAAGTACACAATATATATAAAGTATGATGTAGTTGTTTTATCTTTTTTGATTCTTTTTTTTTGGTCAGCACTTGTCAAGAGAATGTTATTTCTATTCTTCTGTGGTATAAAAAATAAAACAAACTACTACCGTAATAATCATCCATTCCCTTAAAACTATCTCTCAGCTTGCAGCTCACTAGCTGCCTCAAAGACTAATTTTGTGATTTACCCTGTTCTACTAGAGTAAAATTATAGTGACAATATTTGACAAACAGAAAGCAAGACAAGGGATTCACTAACTCAAGGCTAACATGTCAAAATTTGAAAATGAAACTATGACAGAAAAACATGAAAATAAATTCATCAACATATTAACAGATTCTTTCTCTTTAAATGAAGGCATACAGATGATCTTTATTGTCTTCTTCGGACATTTCTGTGTTATCCAAATTCTTTAAAATGATCATATATTATACCTTTATAACTAGGAAAAGAAGTGGTTATCCCACTGCCTTACTATCCTCCCTTAAAAAACCTCTTCCCCATCACATACCTACAAAAGTAATAGCATAATCATCTTTCATCTTCGAAACCCTCAAACATCTAGTCCCCATCTTCTCCTGGTGTGACCCTTGCTTGTCCCTGCCAGGTCTATTGGCCAGTCACGTGTGAGCTCCTAGAAGGCAGAGACCATAGCTCACTCTCACCTCTGTGACCTCCACAGATCTCCCCCCAACTTTGGTGCCTGGGCCAGTCTGGCTTACACGACCAAAAACTGGGGAAACCATCAGAACTCATGGGCTACTGCAGAAGATGGGCTTCTACCCATCTGACGCACTCAGCAGATACTGCATTTGTTAACGGACCCTATGCCAGATGCCGGGGCACAAAGAGGGAGGCCCAGCTACTGCCGTCCTGGGCTCCTTACAACATGGCGTGAACAGTATTATGCCCAAGGTTGCCAGCCCTGAACTGCGGGAGCCTGAGATGAGAAAGGTTTTGTGTGAGAGATGGGATCCCTGATCTTCACCTGGAAAGACAAGGTGGAGTAGGCAGGGGGTAGGGAAACCATTTCAGGCAAGGACAGTATGTGCACAGGTGGGGAGGCAGGAGAAAATGTGGTGTTTGGCGAAACCAAAGAAAAGTAGGTAGGGCGTGAACAAACACTGTGTGTGGGAGAGAAGGGTAAGGCAGACGGGCAGGGTTCAGATCTGGAGGGCGGGTGTGTATTGTGATGGGACCGCATCACACGGCGGAGTGGCACGCTCAGGTCCTGGCTATGTGTAGGGTAGAATGGAGAGGCTGGATAGGGAAGGCTGATGCAGAAGCTAGTCCAACAACCAAGGATGACATGATTAAAGGCCAGGGCAGCAGTGACGAAAGAAGGGGACCAGCTTGACAGCTCTTTGTGTATACTTGTAAGACTTGGACACCAGCTGGAGGCTTGGGAAAGTGGGGAAAGAGGAGCTGAGGACACCTGGCATGTTTTTAGCCAGAGTAACTGGGGAGGGCGGATGGCTGTGCCATTCTCCAAGAGGGCCTACAAGAAGAGCTGATTTAGACTACTGGCCAAGAGAACTCAGACTTGCACTGCGCAGCCTGGGAGTCACCCCGTGGCTAATACTTTAAATTCAACGCTATTCCTCACTTGCATTAGCCACATTTCAAGGGCTCAAAGGCACATGTGGCTAGTGACCACTGTTCTGGACAGCACAGATCTGCAGCATTTCCAAGATCACAGAAAGTTCTACCAGACAACACTGACTTAGGCTACCTTAATGAGCCAATATCCTATTCCTCAGAATTATAAAAATAAAATGGCTAATAATAATTACTTTCGCTGTTGATGTTTCTGGATGGTTCTATGTAATTCTTCTACTTCATACTCTAAGTCTTTCTTCTCTTGCAAAAGACCATCAATATTATGATGCAGTTCTTCCAGTTCTTTCTCCGACTGCCGCTTAGATGCTCTCATGCACGGTTCCTGTTTCTCAGATTTTAAATGCTGCATTATGTCTTCTAATCTAGAAACTTCATTCTCCTGAACAAAGAAAAAAATGCAGTACTGAGAACATCACTTGATGTTTCTCTTCTTTCCTGCCAAGAGCTGCAATTAACTCAAAGTGCTATCTACAATGTGAAAATGGTGGTAGCTTCTAAGACTTCAGTGTGAAAAGAAAAACTAAGTCAAGCCAATTTTTCACATACCACAGATGAAACTGATGACTAGAGCTTTTAACTCTTCCATCAGCCCAACTACGGCTGACACACATTCACCCAACACCTCGTAGGGATCATCTCTACTTCCAGAGGCCAGCAAGGAGCAGAAGAGACAGACACAGGTGTCTCCCTCCTCTGGGCACAGCGGAGGGGAGTTAAAATACTACTTAAAGTCATTAAAATACTACTTAAAAACATTTGTACAACCATGGGGAAATGCCTGTAATGTTAAGAGGGAAAAACAGAATATGAAATCTGTGTACGAATTATGAAAAGAAAAAAATAATCACCTATCTCACCACCCAGAGATAATCCCCACCACAACCCTGCTGCTCATATATGTGAATACACGAGCGCATACATGTGTATGCGTGTACACACATGGATACATGTGGGCACAAGTACAGGAACTACTATGCGAATACACCTATATGTACACATCAGTACTTGTCAACAGAAAAATACACAATAGGCTCTCCAAAAATAGTTAATTTCTAGACTGAAAGCATTTTTGTTAGAAGATGGTTAAACAAAGTTTGCAGACTGGCCTGGTATCCTAACTCTTGTCCAGAAGAGTATTTTAATAAAAGAATGCTTACTCCACTCTAAACACCAACCTTATAAACACACTTGGGACATAATCCGTTCATAAATAGGTCGAATCATTACATATATACCCTTATTCAGTCTCCCGTGGACGCAGCGTGGGACGCAGTAAGACCCCAGGGAGTCTTACGTCTTTCCACTTACCAAGTTATGGTGTTCTGGGACGTTGCAATGCAGCACCCCCACGGGGATGAGGGGTACAGACAAGCTGGCAGGTGGAGGACCATACACGATGGGAGCCCCAACAGGAGGTGGGCCATAAACAACAGCGCCAGGGTTGAGAGGCTGGCTATTGTTGGGCAAGGGAGGAGGGGGTGCATACAGGGCCATGCCCTGGGGTACAGGAGAACCATCGGGAAACACAGTGTAGATCATGTATCCGGGGGGAGGTACAAATGGCTGGACCTCTTGGTCATCTAGCTGGCTCTCTTCCTGGCTATCTCCTCCGCTGTCTGCATCTTGAAAGAAACAGAAGAGTGTTTTACCCCCATGGCTTATTAGGTAAACAAATTTATACAGAACGGTAGCACTTAGACCCAAATCGCAAGACGTGAGAATGAAATTTCGCCAAAAAGGTCAAAAGCAGTTTTGAAAAGCTGATCAAAACAGGGATTCATATATTTTCGGTGGCTGATACTTGAGTTTTTCTTACGCCTATCTGTTGATTTGCCTTTTTTTTTTTTTTTTTTTTGGTCTTCATTCATTTATTCAGCAACCACTTGGGTGCCTGCTTCAGGCTAGAGAAGAGACCAACAGAGATGCAGACAGGAGCAGTGAGACCCACAGCCCTCAGCACTGACCACGATCACGGCGCACGGCTCTCTAAGCTGCTGGCCTTCCTGCTTATCTCCCTGACCAGCAGGATCTACATTTCTCACTGATGACAGCCTAGCACACAGCAGGCACTCAGTAAATAGCTCCTGAACGAACACACTCTCCAAAGGGGGTATTCCTACTTTACACTCAACAGTCTCAGAGGAGCTACATAATTTGCCTAGGATCACGCAGCTACCTACTGCAAGAGCTATGATTAACTCCCAAGTCTGACTCTTCCTCTCGGAGCTTTAGAAGATGGACCTATAACACTTCATTTTACGGGCGCCTGGGTGGCTCAGTCATTAAGCGTCTGCCTTCGGCTCGGGTCATGATCCTGGGGTCCTGGCATCGAGCCCCACATCGGGCTCCCTGCTCGGCGGGAAGCCTGCTTCTCCCTCTCCCACTCCCCCTGCTTGTGTTCCCTCTCTCGCTGTCTCTCTCTCTGTTTAAAAAAACCACTTCATTTTAGTCGAGCTAGTCAATGCCATGCCACAAGGAGGTAAGCACCTGCCATGCTCCAGGAGCGCAGGTGACGAAGCCGCTCAGTCAGCCTGGGTGAGGCAGGGTGGAGGAAGGCTCCATAAAGGAGTGCTGTTTGAGGGCCTGGGTCTTGTTGAAGGTTCAACAGGAATGGATTTAGGAGAGGAAGGAAGAAGGACATTCTAAACAAAGGGTTTAAAACAGGGAGGTTAGAGGAACATGGCATGCTTTGGGTTATCTTAGGCAGCTGGGATGGCTGACTGTGGGACAGTAATGGGAGGGGAGACAAGAGGTCACTGGCCAAGGCCGCAGCACAGAGGGCCTTGCAGAACAAGCTAAGGAGGCTGGATTGTGTCTTATGGATTTCAGGGAACCAATAAAAGAGAAATGCAACTTCCCTTCTGTGATTTAACTTACCTCTATTTGAAAACGATTTATGTAACCCACTTCTGATGGGAGAATACACCCAGTATCCCGAGACAGGTGGAGGACCACTGTCCTCCTTTCCATCCTGCTGTCCATGATGTGGTTTTCTAACAGGAGTTGAGGCTGTGTACTTTAGGCCGACGCCAGAGTCCTTGGTGGCCTGGGAGCTGTGGCTAGAAACCTAAAATAAATGATAGAAGAGCCCACTATTTACTAGAAATGAAAAGACTGAGTTGGAGAAATGCCAAAGTCTAGAACAATCGTTGAGATGTAGCAAAGTTGAGAAAGAACTGGTTTCTTTTCATAGATTCTAATTCTCATTTTTCAGAAAGAAGTGAGACATGATTACACAGTCAAGTCAGGTAAATGGGCTGAGTGTCGGCCTCTCTTCTCCAGTGCTCATCTTTCCTGGTGGCTTCTCCCCTTTTGCCTTCTCCTTGATGGCCCACCAATGAAGGCCAGGGAAACCAATGAATTTTCAAGGCCATATGGGATATTAGTCTCTTGCTGTCTTGGGAACCTGGTGTGGCTGGGAAGCTCTACTCTGCTACCCTCCCTCCTTCCCAGTCATAAATAGGTCTACTTCCCAAACCCTCGCCCAGCTCAGCCTTACAATGTTACATCTAACCTACACAGCTTCCACCTTCAGCCCTGGATGTCAAGGCTGTCTGGATTCTGGTTAAGTCTACACAGCCCTGGGATGCCCGTGTGTCAGCCGCTTCTCCCTGACTGTTGCCTGTCTGCTGATTCTAGCAGGAGGTCACCCAGCCCCCCTGCTCCGGATGCGGGCCGCTTACGGTCCTCTCCTCACTTCCCACCCTCCAGCCCCAAGCCATGACCATTGTGTCTCCTGGACATCCCTCGGTGCCATCTCTCCCCCAGCTCCACTGCTCTAGCTCTGGCTTCTGTCCCTCATGGAATGAGTTCACACAGCGCCCCCCCGCCCCCGCCCCAGGTTCACCCCCCGCAAGCCAGGCCCCCACACTCAGCCCGATTACTCCTCCTAAACTATGGCTCTCATCACATTACACAGCCGCACTCCTCAAGGCCTCCCCGAGTCAGTGCAAGAGATTTTGAGGCCCTTTTCAAAAGCATGAGCCCCATCTACTTTCCCAGCCTTACCTTTCACTGTTCCCATCCAACCGTCCAACCCCACAAGGCTACTCACCACAGCTAAACCAACTCTCCCCTTCCACACATTTCCTCCCTCCTAAAAGCCCACCCCTTGAAGGCTAAGTGCTGACTTCATGACTGTGTGTGAAGCCTTCTTTCCTGAACTTCCCCATGCGAGGAAGCCCTAACACTTCTCTACAACAGAGCACACAGGTCAAGTCTGTTGTCACGTGCATGCCACTGTTGTAATTACACTGGTGTACGGGTCTCCCGACCAGCGCATGAACTCTTTGACATCATTCATTCCTCATGGCACCCCATCCCACCTAGCACCTGACCTAGATTTCAGTGAACACAGAATGAAATGTTGGCTAAAATCAAATGAAATCCAGGTGCCCAGTTTTCTGTCAGCCTCTGCACAATTTTCTACCCATTTCCAACAGGCCCTCTGGGCTCGTCACCTTATCCCCTTGCAGAATCTTCTTTCACGGACCCACAACATACCACCTGAGCATGAATGGGCAACGGCAATATTCCCAGGAAGGCCCTATTTTCATCTCAAATATTACAAACACTTAAGAACCTCAATGCATGGCTTAGCCTAGACATATTGTTCTTGAGACCTTCTTCACAAACTGGGAGACGAGAACACTGTCACATTTCCTTCAAGAAAATTCAGTATACACTCCCAGCATCACAGACTTCCTACTTTTGATGAGGTCGGTGGTGGCATAAAGTACCAATAGCCTCGTCTTTTGAAAGGATCGGTCATGCTGCTGATGTAATCATTCTGATGAGAAACTTCACGTCGAAGTTCAGCAATTTCTTCCAAAACATTTTCAAAGCTTCCTTTGTTAACATCTGCAAAAGAAAGCCATTCTGTGAAATTTGGCATGAAATCCTCTACTTCCCTCCTCTCTCAACGTACCCAAGTGATGCCACGGCAGCCAATGACTTTGATCAGCTCCTCAAAGCTGACTTTTCATTCAGCCTGTCCCGTGGTAACAAGTTTTTGCTAACACTTAAAGAGGATAGACATACCCCTCTGTTGTTCATTTATAAAGTGAGCCAGGGAAAGAGAACAGATTTGTAAACATTATTCCTTTTGAAAATTCAAAAATCTCTTGTCTCATTGTAACCAAGTTCCTTAATACTTCACTTACATAAAATGTTTTTTAAATTCTTTGTTTTTATTCATTAAGCTAATTATCACAGCTCTGTAAATCAAGCATGGAATTGATCTATCACAGTTAAATAAATTTGCTACAGTGAAAAACAAACAGGATGATCTTTTTTTCACATGATTTGATTTTAGAACAACTGTTTTTAAAACTACTACCCAAATCAAAGCCCAATACTTCACCAGCCCCGGTGAGGTCCAGTAAATTCCGCAGCCTTGCGATCTCTGTCCTTTGTCTCTCCATTGTCTCATTTAGTTTCTCCATCTCCAGCACCTGTGAGTTCACTCCTCCAGTGCCAACATCTACTTTCTCCATCTCATTTTGAAACTATTAAAAAATCACATACACAAAGTTGCCCACGAATACTCTTTCCCAGGTGCACTTATCCTTGCAGCTTGATTTAGTACTTCTAGAACTTTTACCCATGTTTTACTCATGAGGATGCCGCGTCACTCCTTGTACTGCAATCGCACTCCGCCCGGCACGCAGTAGGGGACCAAGTGCTGACGAACCACTGATTACACTTCCAAATTCTCTGAGTGGCCACTTCCACTACTTTGTCTTTGAGCAACTGATACAGGCCCAATAAGGAGGAGACCCCAGCACTGACCTGCTCCTCTTTATCTCTGAGAAGGTTCTGCAGGAGTTCAATCTCCGCTTCTGCTCGGGTCAGATCCCTGGCCGCTTGTGCTGCCTTTCTGCTGAACCTCTGCGTCTCCTGCAGCTCCTACTGGGACAGAGGTAGGGGAGAGGCAGCACTGCCATCATTCGCTGTCTCCTGCATTTCTCTCTTCCTCTCAGACTCCTCTGTGTTCGTCCGATCGCCAGCCTCGCGTGCGTGAGTGCGTGTGTGCGTGTGCGGCGCCAGGTCCCACCCTGTCCTGTGCTGTTCCCATTACTTGGCAGCCTGGCTCCACCCCTGCATGGGGCCAGGTAGGCAGGGGGCTGCATCAGAAAGAACCAGAGCGAACTTTTTCTTCACTATTCTCCGGTCTTCCACGACTAGTGTCTCTCTGGACTCTCATCATTAGATTGTCTCTCCTATGATCTATTGTCTTAATCTCATGAGCATCTGCCCCCTTTCAAACCGTTACAAACAGCATTTCAGTCAGAAGGCAGAACAGCCCGAGAGGTCACGTGTTATCTGACTGCACAAGATGAAAAGTCTGGGGTTTGGAAGGATGAGATGGCCAGCTTTTAAAACCCTGGTTCAGGTGTGTATGCACAGCCATCTCCCTAGGCAAAGCGCTACACTTTGAGGCGGGGACAGTATGTTTCATTTGATGGTTCCTGTCAGGGCCCAGGAGGGGGCAGGACCCACGGCAGGGCTGTGACAGGAGAAATACAGTCCTTAGGTCTGAAGGGAGACAGCAACTTTACAGTGGTTTCTAAGACAACCAAAGTCTATAACAAAATAATAATAAAAGCAATAAACAAGTGGCTATGTTTTGGGGCAGCAGGGCCGGTGGAAGCTTGTTCTAGACACGTGGACTCACCTCTGCTCGCTCCTGGTTAATTTTCATCACAGTTCCATGAAGGGACTTGAGCTGGTCTTTGGCAACGGTGAGCTCAGCCGTGGCTAGCTTATCAGAGGCGACCACGGCTTTCTTTAGTTTCTTCAATTCTCTGTCTAAACCAAGAAATTGTTCCTGAGACTTGGCATCTTCAACTTTCTTCTAAAATAAAAGAAACATTAATTGAACAGATGAATCACTTGGCAGCAATTAATTAAGACACAAGCTCCATGAGGGCAGGGACTCTGTTCACTGCTACCCAGCCCGTACCTAGAATAATACCTGGTTCAAAGTAGGTGCTCCATAAATATTCACTGAGTGAATGAATAAATAAAATCAACTCAAAATTGTATGGTAAACTTAGAATGAAATCAGTCTTCTTAGTCAAGAACCTTTGCGATCACAGATTCATTCATTCATTGGAAAACCATTTCCTGGCACCATCACCAAGTGATGGACCAGCCCCTTGTGACTGCTGAGTCAGGCGCTGGGATATGGTGGTAAATAAAGCAGACTGGGCTATTGCCTTCAGGAGCTTATGAGAGACAGATAATAAACAAACACTCAGACACATACTCAAAATGGCGGTTAGTAGCTATCAAGGGACAGAACAGGGTACTATTTGAGAGAACAGCAGGAGAGATGGAGATTGGTGGGGAGGGGGCAGTCAGAGAGAAGGATGGAGGAACATGGTCCAGGAGAGGGAATGGCATGTGGGAAAGCCAGGAGAACTTGGCATTTTTGAGGAACTGAAAGAAGGAGCCTGGTGAGAACAGGAGGGAGGCAAATCATGCCGGGCCTCATTGGCTTAAGAATTTAGTAGGTCTTTTTCATAAAAACAACAGAAGTTCCTGGAGAGGGGGAAGTGGCTGGGGATGGGGTGGGGGTTGGGACTAACAGGAGTCAATGCCTGTTTTTGAAAGAGCGTGGTGGCGGCTCCGGGAAGCGGGGTCATCTGTCAGGTGGCCACACCAGTGGTTCAGAAGGGAGATGATGGCTGGATGGGGGTGGTGGCATCAGAGAAGAAAAAAGGAACTATATTCCAGATATATTTTGGGGGCGGACATGACAGGACTTGGGAACTGAAAGGTTCTCGGTCAAGTCTGAAGCAAGTCATTCACTGAGGCTGGGTGAAGGGAGAAGGCACGTGTGCGGAGTGACAAGGTATGAAACAGTGGAGCACGGGAGAGTGAACTGATCAGACAGAAGGGGGATGCTGCCCATCTGAGGTTGAGGACCAAGAGATTGTAACGATACCACTGTGCCTGGGTGGGTGATATTTTTCTGCAGGAATACTCAGGATGGGTATCAGCCCAAAGCATACAGCTGCAGTTCTGTCGGGCAAGTGAGACAGGAGAAAAGGACAAGGGACTTGAGGACATTTGCAAAAATGGGTATCAAGGGGACCATGGAATTTAGGTCGGGCGATGATGAGGAAGGTAGACAGGAAACCCTAACAGACAGAAAAGGTGGGATTCATGCCCTGGAGTTGTCAGTGAGGTTGAAAACTTGTCAGCGTGGGGTGCAGTGGACAGCGTCATGATAAGCGCGGGCTGCTTAGCTCAGGATTTCCGAGGTGGTGGGCGCCATTTCTGAGCTGCACAAGGTTGAGGATGTGAGGATGGGAGGAGACGGTTGAGGTGGGATGGAGAAGCAAGGAGAGAGGCCGGCATGTTAGAAAGGAAGATGAGGAGTTAAACAGTAATTGCCCATGGATGTGTCCAACTGGGCAAGGGGTTTCTGAGGAGGCCATCAGCACTGAAGCTCTAAGGTCCCTCCTCGCACGCCATTTCTCTCGTTTTCATCTACGTGGCACCTGTCTCAGGACCTTGATTCGACCACATGCATCCCGGCCTCCCCTGGGTCCAGTCCACCTCTGGACCAGCGACGCTGCCACAGGCGACTGTGGATCAGACTCCGCACTGAGGGCCTGCTCCCGGGGGGCAGGACCCAGGTGTGAGGACACAGGTGTCACGCTTTCCGAGTCTTCCCCACCTTTTTCTCTAACTCCCGGAGTTGGGCCAGAATTCTCTCCTTCTCTTCATCAGCTTCCTGAAGTTGGAGATCTGTAAGGCCTTGGATTTCCTCCATACTTTTTAGATTTTCTTGCAAATAGTGAATTTCATTCTCCAACTGCTGGATTCTCGCTTCATGCTGCCTCTTATCAAAACTAATCTGTGAGGAAATCAAGTTTCGAAGAGGATTTTTAGGCAAAATAAAAACTTTTTAGGGAATCACATTTCATTTTACTAAAGAAGGTAATGAAATTTGGTACTAATGAGTTACAGGGCATGGTTTTACCTTGAATGTTCTCTAGGATCTAAAATCTAGGATTTTAATGTTTGCATCATCATTAAAAGAACTGCATCCAAAAAATCAGATTCTGGCACGACACTACACCCCAGCAATGTAGTATTGTTTACCTGCATGCCCACTTGCTTCCAAAACAAGGAAAACAGAGCCCCAAAGAAGCCTGACTGACATCAGTAACCATATTCACGGTTGAATTTCAGTCACAGGCAGTCTGACTCGTGAAGAGTGAAAAGAACAGTAAGTGTCTGGATTTACATGAGAAGGAAGCACTGCAATTTGTTGAAAAACAGGAGTATTGGCCAAACGCCCCCCCAGCTGCCTCTCGCCCTTTCCTTACCCGCGCTTCCAGGGCCCTCTCGCAGGCGTGCCTGAACTCTGCTTGTCCGCTCGCCAGTTTCTCTTGCTGCAGGGCCATTTCTTCCTGGAGCTTTCTCTCTCTCACTTGTGCTTCCTCTCTCTCCCACTGGGAGCGTGCAAGGATTTCACTGAATTGTTTCTGCAAATCAGCAAGACTTTTCCCTAAGACATCCGAAGAAGTATGGATTCTGGTGAGGGGGAGAGAAGATGGCATAACGGTGACCGTTCAGGTCTCAGGCCGGATGTGGCGCAAACATGCTGGTAGCAGTGCGGGAGCAGAGAGAGCTGCCTGGACGGGACCCGTACTCGACAACTCAGCACCCCTGAAGTGCAAGTCACTGTTTGATCCAGTGACTGCTGTCACTCTGGAAACACAGGCTCCTAGCAGGCTAACGATGTTTGCTCAAAGAATAAATGTCCATTTCATATATTTAAATCAGCCTTGGTTTTGATATTTATTTTCTATTTAAAATGCATAATATGGCTCTACTTCCTGACCATATGCAAGGAATTTTCAAGAAGAGTTACTCTTAAAACTTCTGCTTTTTAAATTAAATAATACCAAAAAGTATGAAAGATTTAAATGTAAAAAAATCAGTGATAGGCAGTTTGAATGAAGCAACCTTGTGTCTCAATCACGGAAAATATGACACAGGAACGCTTACAAAAGAAATCAGCCATTAACAGAACTTGGGAAGGTGAGTCTATACGCACCTTATTTTCATAACTCAGCAACCTCAATACCTGGAGGTCCTGATTTTTCATTACCTCATTTCCCCAGCTCCTGACTTCAGTTTTTTCCTTAGCTCATCCACACGAGCTGCCACTTCTTCTGGACGAATCAAACCCTCAACCACATGGTTAAGGTGACTCTGGAAGTCTTTAAGTTGCTGTTTTAATAGGTCATTGTCATCCTATGGATGGTGGTGAAATGGGGAGGTAAAAGTTACCAAAACAAATTTAAAATACACACACATACCCATACACAGACTACAGTACTTGTCATATGATAGTTCTATTCAACTTCCTTTACCAGTTCTTTAAAAATGCTTTCTAGGGCCTGGGGGGCTCAGTCGTTAAGCGTCTGCCTTCGGCTCAGGTCATGATCCTAGGGTCCTGGGATTGAGTCCCATATCGGGCTCCCTGCTCTGCGGGGAGTCTGCTTCTCCCTCTGCTTCCTTCTCCCTCTGCCTGCCGCTCCCCCTGCTTGTGCTCGCTCTCTCTCTCTGACAAATAAAATAAATTAAAAAATAAATACAATAAAAAAAATGCTTTCTATTTGGGCTGACAAATATCTGAATCTACTGATCAATCTAAAGTCACAAAAGACAGAACCAGGCATTACAGTATTTCCTGATGTGATACAAAAATAAGTACCTATGAACACTACCTGTGAACGTCTTCTTGCTGAGAAGTAACTAACTTGAATCTGAATAAGCCTCCATATGCAACATAAGAACATATTAATCAATACCAGAAAAGATGCAACCAGCAAAATCTAGAATACAGGAAACTATACAGGACAAAGACCTGGTTTTCTCTAAAATACTACAAAGGGGGAAAGAAGGAAGAAGCCTATAGATTAGAACAGACTTAAGAATCAAGTCAACAAAATGCAATGTGTGCACTTTATTTGGATCCTGATTCCAACCAACACTTGTCAAAACTGTGAGAGGTATGGGTCATGGGATTGGGTCCCGCACTGGACTCCACACTGAGTGTGGAACCTGCTTAAGATTCTCTCTCTCCCTCTCCCCCACCACCTCTCTCTCTCTCTCTGAAACGAAACAAAACCAAACTGTATGAGATAACTTGAAAATCTGCATATGATAAGGCATTTGGTATTAGGGAATTACTATAATTTTAAGATATAAAGTGGTATCTATTCATGCTTTTTAAAAAAGCCTTTGTATAGTATTTACAGATAAAATAAGATTTTCAGATTTTATTTATTTATTAGAGAGAGAGAGAGAGAGAGAGAGAGAGAGAGAGAGCATGAGTGGGGGGGAGGGGCAGAGGGAGAAGGAGAAACAGACTCCCTGCTGGGCAGGGAGCCCGATGCAAAGCAGGGCTCAATCCCAGGACCCCAGGATCATGACCCGAGCCATTCAGGCACCCCAAGATTTTGATTTATTTCACAATAATTCAGTGTGTGAACAGGTGTGAGGGGTGTGTTATGGCAGGCATGACAGATGAGGTAAGGCTGGCCACGCACTAATAACTGGTGAAGACATGAGGATTCATTTCCGTATTCTACTTTTGTATGTGTTTGAAATGTCCGTAATTCAAAGTTAAAAAAAAAAACCAAAAAACACTTTGCCATGAGACTCTGTCTGCCAAGCAACTAAAAATGAAACCTCTAATACTGAAACTTCTCTAATAGCTTATAATTCTCTGTGGGAGTATTTGTTACATGCCAGCATATTTTTATTATTAACAAACACAATATCCCAAGAATTAAATTCAGACAATGCCTCTTTCAAGTAAAAAGAAACTGCTAAAATCACCTTAAATTGTAAAGAAAAATAGTTCTGCATCCTAAGGTGCTGACTGTATTCACCTGAATACCTATATTCCACCTGAGTGATTAATTTAACCTTCAAACTCAGTGAAATACTCTTAACTAAAATGGAGAATTCAGAATTGCAATGAACATGTTAACTGCCGGTCCCATCCGGAGCCTGTTATCTGTAAACTGTCCTGCCCACTGCCCTGAGGTGCCCAGATTTGTACCACTGTCTAAACCTGGCCACAGGTGACCTGACCCAAGGCCAGGCAATCCGCTGACTAGCCAGAAAACAAGTTCTCACTCTCTCCAAAGTTTGGACCAAGATCCAGGACATCAAGTCCATAAGAGCAGGCCTTGTAAAGGTATGTCAGCTCAGGGCTGGAGTCCACGGTGGGCAAATACAACGCCCACAGAGACAGAGAAGGAGAAATGAGAGAGCCCTGCAGCTCCTGAAAGACTGACTGACACAGCAGCTCTGGCTCCCTTCTGGAGCTCGTGTTAGTAGGTTTTGGTTCATTACAGCTAAGTGATTTTCTGACAAAGACAAATGCAGAGTGAGTTTAACCTGAACTCTGTATCAGGAGGTTATTAGGCCAAGGACCTAGTTCCAAGTAAGGTAGTCTCACAGCATGGGCTAAGCATTCTGGAAAGCTGACTTCAGTTTCTAACTTGGAGGAGAAGGCCCCAGAAGAAGACATTTTAGTCTCTTTCTTTAAGAGATGTATACTGAAGTATTTATGGGTGAAATAAAGATGTATGAGATTTTCTTTTGAAGTATTCCAGCAAAACAAACACGTGGACTGACTGAACCTAGAATGGCAGAATGCTGACTGTTTAAGCAGGGTAAACAAAAGGACCTAAGACTATTCTGTTTTTGTGATTATTTGAAAATTTCCATAGTAAAAGTAAAAAATAGTAATCTATTGAACACCTGACACACAAGTCAAACAAGAATGGAAAATGTGTACATCTTTCATGATACTTGCTTCAGAAATTAAGCTGATAGCATCAAAAATTAAATTCTAGGTTATTACATTTCCTTAAACTTTGAGGAAAAAATATTCAAGGCATTGGAAGAAGAGAGAGAATTTGGGTGAGCTTATTAGTCTTACTACAACCCCCCGCATGGAAGCCTTCCCTAAAACCACGGCCACTCTGCCCCTTTATTTCTGGTGAAGTGTAACACATGCCACCTCAGTCTTGGCCTCACAGACTGAGACCTGAGTGTTGATCCAGGTACCTGTTTGTTCAGACATCTGTGCTCTCTGAGAGTTTAATTATCTGGAAAATCCTGTCCACCTGCTTCTCTGGCAGTTTGTTAGGCAGATTATTGTGACAGTGGCAGTAAAAATACTCTGCCAAAGCAAATTCCCCCAATGTAAAATGACCGCATTTTTTTTTTTTAAGACTTAGTTATTTTATTTGAGAGAGAGAGAGAGAGCATGCACGTGCACGCACGCACAAGCAGAGGAGGGGGCAGAGGGAGAGGCGAAGCAGACTTCCCACTAAGCGGGGAGCCCGACATGACATGAAGCTTGATCCCATAACCCCAGGGCTCAATCCCATGACCCCGAGATCATGACCTGAGCCGAAACCAAGAGTTGGACGCTCAACCGACTAAGCCCCTCAGGCGCCCCATGACTGCATTTTTAATAGCACCCTTTCTGAGGAGGGGATTGTGAAAATTGTTTACAGTTAAGAAGTTCTGCAACCCACTCTAGTTAAATTCCTGGATAATTACAAAGATATTTCAGTGGAAGAAGAATGCATCAATCTGATCCTCTTAGCTCAGTGTGGTGACAAATCCGCTTCTCGGAGAAATGTCAGGTATTGCTTTCACCTGTGAGTTTACACAGTCCTTGCTGTGTACTCCCGACCCTGGCTCCACCTCTTCACGCCACCAGAACAACACAAAGGATGTGCGTGTTAATAATCTTCTGGAGATGGGCTCACAAGGGAGCAGAGGCTATGGTACCATCCCAACCAGAACCTTTCTTTTCTAATAATTCAAGTTGCTTACTACAGGGTGGAGCAGGTTAAGGGTCTGACTGAAGACACTGAGGGTGTCCTACGTAAGAATACATCCTGAACAGACATGTCTCTACCTGCAGCTGTCTGAGCTGTGTGCGGAGCTCACTATTTTCTTGGTCCTTTCCTTCTGAGAGCTGGGCTTTTCTGACCGCATTCTTGAGGGCTTGCTTTTCCTTCTCAAGTTCCTCTTGAAGGGCCGATTGTTCTAACTATTGCCATGGGAAGCAACAATATGAAAACATAAATAGCAACACTTTTTTTAATCTACAAAGGCATAAATACATTTATATACACACACAATCCCTTGACAGCTATGGTTTTATAATAACTCGGTTTTATGTTTATATGTTCAAATTTCAAAGCCCAAGTTAATCTTTTTCACATGCCTCTTTCAACCATTAATACTTAAGAAAGAGTAGACATCAGAATCAGCTCAGCTCAGCTCAGATATACCAAATAGAACCTCAGGGGTGGGCCCAAGTACCTACCTTCAAAAGTTCTAAGAGTGATTCAACAGTTACTGCTCTTCCTTCCCTTAGACTAGTATTTCTCAAACTGTGGTCCTCAAATACCTATATCAAAATCACTTGGTGTGCTTGTTAATAATGCAGATGCCCAGATTACATCTCAGCCTCAATGGGCCAGAAGCATCGGGGGGGGGGCGGGCAGGAATCTGCATTTAATAAGCTTCACAAGCGATTTCATACAGCTAATGTATACCAATTAGAGATCTGTAGGTCAGAGAGATCTGTTATGCTCCATACTCTCAATATATGGCTTGAAGACCAATTCTGGTAGTGCTCCTCCCAAGAAGGGGAATATCCCTTTTAATATCGAGTAAATCTGTGAAAAGGCTAGGCTGTTATAATATTTTTGTCAAGACTTATGAGGGAAAAAAAAGGACAATGGAAATACAAAGGACAATAGATTTCAAGCTAGTAAAGGCTGGCTTGAAAACTTAAGAGAATTTATTTGAAATGAGATGCCATCTAGAATTTATTATTATTTAGAAATCTGTATTTACTGTTATTTTAATTGTTTCCCCCCAACTTCCCATTTTTTTGTACTCCGATCTTATCAACTATGGTTTTGTAAAACTTGATACTCTTGAAAAATATAATCCTGACAATTGTCAGGTGGTCATTTGGTATCTGATAAGGGATACAAATTACCATAATTACTATAATAAGCATGACCTATTTTTATTTCCTTTTCTAATCACATGAATGCTATTTTACATACATTCCTGGGATTCAAACTATTTTATTCTATTTCACTTTCATCCAATAAGTGCATCTTGACCCCTTTTATGTGCCAGGGACTGAGAGAACAGAAACAGGCATATACAATCTGGGTAGTCACTGTGCTCCGAGTCTAGCGGGAGAGATGGACAATCTAAGCTGATCTAAAAATTTTGGATCTAAAAATCTAAAATGCTTTGACTGAGCACAGGCTACAGGAAAACTAAAGTAGGATCCTGAACCCAGATTTCCAGCAGCCACAAGAGGGAGGTCACAGTGGGCTTCCTGGAGAAAGATGCAGCCTGTATGAATAATAGCTAAACGAAATTACATTTTTAATTTGATAAAGAATATGCAGTAACTGGCCCCTGTCTGCCTCTCTGCCTCTCTGTCTCCCTCTTCCCTACTCTTCTTGCTCCTAGCATCCAAGAGGCATACTTTCTGCACTTCAAATGCACTACGCTCCCTCTCCTTGCGTCAGCCTAGAACACTCATTCCTTATCCCTACCCTTTTCACCCCCGCTCCTTCTGCACACCAAAATCCAACTCATCCTTTGAGTCTCAGCTGAGACATTTCTCTACGGCAGTCTTCCCTAACCACCCCTCCCCTGCTACAAAATGCTATCCCCTTCTTTCTCCCACCGCTGGACTGTCAGCTCCACAAGGACAGTGACCATGTCTGTGCCGCTCACTGCAGCACCCACAGCACCCGCCCTCAATGGCCAGTTGGTAAGTGGCTTTGGATGAATAATTATTTCTCTAATTTGCCAGTACAATTTAAACGAGTGGATACTTCATCCAACCAAACAGAAAATAGCAAAATAAAATATAACACTAACTTAAAAGAGGTCTCTTAACCTTGTTTTGAGAAAGAAAAACTAGAATTTATTGAACACCAACTGCTAGGTGCTTTCATGCCCAATATTTCCCTTATCCTCACGATAACCCATTTTATAGACAAGGAGGCATTTTTCAGAGGCTCAAGAGCTATGAAGTGATTTGCATGCTCACACAGGGGCTCACAGGGGTAGTATATGAACTCAGAACCTCTGACTCGAAAAATGTACTCTTCCCATCATTCCATATACATTATATTAAAAACTGTTTCATCTTACATTAAATTAAAGAAAGGCTGATATGTTAATCGGATTCTAGATGGCTTTATGCCCCTACTTACCTGGCTGAACCTTCTAAGTTCTTCCAACTCCTCCTTGAGCTGGCTGGCTTCAGCATCCCGTATTTTCAGCTGAGCCTCTAGCTCAGCCTCATAGGCACTGAGATCTCCCTGGGTCTGCTGCAGGGACACATTCACCTCATGCTGCTCCTGGAGGGCACTCTCTAGTTCTGCAAGCTCCTATAAGGATTCGGTATGTTTATGGAACCCTCCCTGTTCTGCATAAGCATCTGCAAGTCACTATAAGTAACTGGAGCACTGTGAACCAAATGGCCAGCCAATGCTGGCCTGGCACGGAAAGTTTTCATTAGCAATACAATGAAGCTGCAGGCTGTGCTTATCCAGGTTGGAAAACAAAATCCTGACTAAATGTAATCAGAAAAAGCAGTAAGCTGCCAACATGTTTTCCAAAGTAATCAGCTGTGTGATACTTCAAATGTGTCTGAATACGTAAGAAGAAAAGGCCTATTTTCCATCAGACACTGGAATAAATGTTTTCACATTTATTCTTTCATCATATCTTCACAGCAACTGTGTAAGGCACAGTATTATCCCCATTTTACAGAAGACGAACTGGAGAATGAATATCTAAGTAAATTGCACAGGGCTGTGTAGCTTAAAAAAGATAGGATATGAACGCAGATCTCTGACTCCAAAACCCACACCCTTTCTATTAAACCACAGCATGTTCATTTATTAGAACAAAACGGGATTAGCACTCTCTAATTAAGGATGATAAAGTAACTTGAATGAGTGCTGACAAGAATATAAGTACATACTGATTAGCATACCATAGTTCTGATTCATTTTAGTCCACCTGTTTTTTATGATTATTTCAGCTTTTACCTATTTATTTGGGATCTTGAAAAACGAGATTGAACTATTCTAAATTAAAGAGGAGGTTCTTGTGACGAGAACTTCTATAGAAGGATTTCTCAGGGGTGGTCCAAAAACTACTTGGCATCTGAATTATTGGGGTTGCTTGTGCAAGATGCAAATTCCACTTATAACCAACAAAGGTCCAGAATATATAAAGAATTCCTACAAATCATTAAGAAAAAGAGACAATCCAATAGAAAAATGGACACAAAATATGAATAGGGAATTCACTGAAGAGGAAGCCTGAATAGCAAATAAACAAAGGGAAGGTGCCCAATCTCTTCAGTAATCAAGGGAAAATGCAGTTATAACAAGATATGAGTTTACATGGGGCACAGAGGAACAAGTTAAACAAACCATGAGAAAACAATAGACAAATTCAGAATGTGGGACACTCTACAGGACCATTAGCCTGGTTTCTACACACACATCTACATGCACAGCTACAAAAGACATTCTTGGCACAACTGGGAAAACGTGAATACGGTTCAGATATTAGATGACATTAGGGAATTATTAATTTTTCTAGGTATAATAATGGCATTGTAGTGATGTAGGAAAATGTCCTAATTTTTAAGAGATGTGTACTTAAGGGATGATGTCTTGATGTTTGCAACTTTCAAATAACTCAAGGGGAAAAAAAACAAATACAGCAAAATATTTTTTGAATCTAGGAGAAGACACAGATATTCACTGAACTATTCTTTTAACGTTCCTTATAAATGTAAAATTTTCATAATAAAAAGATACCATTTCAAACTCAGCAGAATGGCAAACACTAAGACTGACAAAATGTTAAATTTCCTGAATGTGATAATCATTCTGTGTTAGATACTCTATGTTAGAAAATGTCCCTATTCCTAGGAAACACATGATGAAATATTTAGGAGCTAAGGAGGGTGATGTCCACAACTAATTCTCAAATGGTTAGAAAAAAATTTATATAAAAACATGTAAAAATTATATATGAAAGAGAAAACAAATGTAGCAAAATATTAATTGATGACTCTGAATGCATGGCACAGCGTTATTTGTGTTATTCTCGCAACTCTCCTATAAATTTAAAATTATTTCAAAATAAAAGTCAGATAACACTAAGGTGTTGGCAAGGATGGTGGTGCTCACATTGCTGGTTGGAGTAGAAACCGACTGAATCCCTATGGATGGTAATTGGACAATGTCTAGTGAAGTTGAGGGGGGGCACATACCCTCTGACTTATGTTCCAATCTTGAATATAGTCCCCATGCTCAAGATGTGTGCAAGGATGTTACACTCAACATCGTAATAGCAAAAGACCAGAAACCACCTAAATGTCCTCCAAGAGGAGAATGAATAAGCAATAAATTTGTGGCAGTACCTATAATGGAATGCTGTATACACTAATAAAAATAAGCAAACTACAGCTATATGTATCAATGTGTATAATTCCCCAAAACAGAAATAGGAAGAAAAAAAGTGGTCAAAGAATATGCACACAATGATTATCTTTTATATAAATCTTAAAATTATGCAAAACAATGCTACATATTGCTTATGGATAGCCACATATATAATAAAAGAGATGCAGGGAATTAAGTATATTCAATGAGATTCTGTTACCTCTGTATGGAGGTACGCAGAGAGTTCCAAATATATCTGCAATGTTTTATTTCTTAAGCTGAGTTCAGAGTACATGGTGTTAAATATAATTTTTGTCATTTTCATCTGCCTGAGAATTTTCATAATATTAAATGTATGAATTCAAACTTCCAGAGTAAGTCCTACTGGGGATGAAATTTGGGAATCTGGGTTCTCATGCATGATAGAGTTTGTCAAACAACTAAAAGAGATCAAGTGAAATCTCCAAATGAATGGCAACAAACCAGGTATGGAAGGGTATAATTTAGAACACTGTGTCTTGTTTTGTAAAACAAAGTTAAAATTATGAATAACAACAAGAATAAGAAAATTATGTTGTGCTTAATTTCGCTGCACAAATAACAAAATACGAACACTTAATAACCAACTGTAATAGCTACAATTTCCTATTTTTTAGCGTTCTTTGATAACAACACCTTTCAGGGATAAAAACTCAGCTAGAATAATCTTCCTTTTCTTAGTAAAAGAAAAATAATGATTCCAAGTGCTTCACTACTAAAGGGAAAAACCCCATTAAGTAGCCATTAATACTTTTTGTCACTTCAAATTACAGGGTTGCTAACTTCCTTAGCTAACTTAATTTGGACATCACCTACTTCTGAGGCTGAGGAAACAGGCAAGAAGAAATAAATCATACCTTCCTCATATTTTCTGCATCTATGGCCACTATTTCCAGTTGGTCCCTCTCCTGCTCGACCTCACTCAATCTCTGCAGCAATGTCTCTTTCTCATCCTGTAGCTTTCTGCACTCATTGTGGGCCTGAGCGGCCTGGCCTTTGACAGTCTCCAGGTATTCTTGCAACCCACTGATGACACTTTCCAAATCCTTCTTCAGTGCTTCATTTGCTGCTATTTGTCCTACGCAAAATGGAAAAAGGCAAGGTGATAATGTATGTGAGAAAATGCTTTCAAGATATAGAATTACTGCATTTAGTCTCTTTAGTTATTTGTTACTGGCTAAGAAAGAAATTCCAAGCTTTCAATGATTTGTACCATCTTGTTTTTCTTTTTCAAGATGTAATGATTGTTTTTCCCTCTATTATCCATAGTACAGTAGTATTAACTAGCTATACAATAAAAACAGTTTATTCAGTGGGCACTGCTTATAAAATGCTCAATTCGGGCTGTAAGAAGTTTAAAATAAAATAATGAAAATAAACTTTTCCAAATAAATTTCCAAATAAAATAATGAAAAATGTTCAATAAAACTGTTGAGTCCTTGCTGCTACATACACAAAATAAAACCATTCAACATACAAGACTAATCCAAAACTGGCAGCATAAACATGTAACTTGAAGACTTACAAAAAAGCCCAAACCATATATTGCATACCTACTATGTGCCCGGCACTTTATGAACACCACCTCATTTAATCTTCCCAACAACTAGTGATCGAGATAGAAATAACTCGTCACACAGCTGATAACGGCAAAACGGTAAGTGGGCTCTTTTTACCCCATCCTAGGCCCTCACACTACAACCTCTATTATCTTCCTCTTCCACTAGCAGGGCAATGTCACAATCTAAATCTGCATTGCAAATGTAGATCATAAAATTCTTTCCACACTCCCCTTAGAACTAGACACTGAATGCCCTGGTGTCAATGAGCTCTTTGTTCCTGAAAGGATCATAGGCTTTGGAAGAAGACAATGACATGCCAGAGCTTATCATGATCATGTACTGACTTCTTGCCTACCAAATGCAATGACCTGACTCACCAGGAAATCAATGCAACAAAACTAAAACTGAAAAAATGTTTTACTTCTAGTGAACATTTTTGGGTCCTCTGCAAATATTTCCCTATCAAACACTAGTATGAACACCTGAAGCATATTCAGCTAATATCTGGATTAATGCCGGACAGGGTGTCAGTTGTCTTTTGTTAATACTGAAATATCTTAAATGTTTAAATTTAAATACTGATTTACCTTAAATCATACTTAAATTCTCACCTTCAGTAAGCTGTTGTTCAAGGTCCTTAATCTCTTCAGTTTCTTTGGCAATTCTAGAAAGTATCTCATCCAAACGGCTTTCAAGTTGTTTGTACTGCTTGTTCATAATGTCAAGTTGTTGTTCTTTACCTCTTTTCTGAGCCTTCATATGGCACTGAATTGAAAAGAAAAAGAAATCAACAAAATCCTGAGTCCTTTAAACTCTTTTAAAAATAATAATAATGCGGGCGCCTGGGTGGCTCAGTCAGTTAAGCATCTGCCTTCGGTTCAGGTCATGGTCCCAGGGTCTTGGGATGGAGCCCCACATTGGGCTCCCTGCTCAGCAGGAAGCCTGCTTCTCCCTCTCCCACTCCCCCTGCTTGTGTTCCCTCTCTCGCTGTCTCTTTCTCTGTCAAAAAATAAATTAAAAAATCTTTAAAAAAAAAAAAATAATGCTTAACATTTCTAAAGGAAGAATGGAAAATAAAATGTAACAATTTGAGTCTGTGTCAGGCCCTGTGTTGTTTTCACACAGGTAGTTTTCATTTAAATCTCATGGTAACTTGATCTGGAAATCATCTCCATTTCCTAGATGTGAAAACTGAAAATCAAGGAGGTTAAATTTAAATGATTTTTCCAAGGGCACACCTACGAGGTAATGTACCCAAGTTCAGTGTTCCTGGCACTGCATGTGTCTTCTAACAAGGTCTCAGAAAAGTTAATTATATATACACATATCCATAGAAAATGACTATATTCCAAAATGTTAACAAGAATTATATCTGGGGGGCGCCTGGGTGGCTCAGTGGGTTAAACGTCTGCCTTCGGCTCAGGCTATGATCCCAGGGTCCTGGGATGGAGCCCACTTTTCCCTCTCCCTCTGCCTGCCGCTCCCCCTGCTTGTGCCTTCTCTCTGTCAAATAAATAAATAAAATCTTTTAAAAAAATTTTTTTTAAAAAGAAATTATATCTGGGTAGAAGGATTACAGGAGGTTTTTTTTCTTTTTTATGAGTATGTTTAATATCTAAAAATTTTTGTAAGAGTCACCTTTTTAATCAAAAAAGCACGTAGT
Source organism: Phoca vitulina (assembly GCF_004348235.1). Taxonomy (NCBI): domain Eukaryota; kingdom Metazoa; phylum Chordata; class Mammalia; order Carnivora; family Phocidae; genus Phoca; species Phoca vitulina. The sequence goes on along the minus strand of NW_022589724.1, from coordinate 20,302,759 downwards.
TTAAAAAAAGGTTTCTTAGGGAAAAATGGACATGGAAGAAATACTTGGAATTGAGGTTTATTTTCAATTCCTTATACAAAGAAACATTTTATTTTTCAGTTTGATAAACTGGGGGCTGAGAGAAACCTCCAAAACCATTCAGCCCAGTGATTCTCAAGATGGAGGGCCCTCTGGAGGCACACTCCTCTATTAGGACATACGCCCCTGGTAGAAAGCAGAGCTTTCCCATACTCACATACCCACTCACACCCTGACAGCCATGCATTTGGGAGCTACTGTAAACTGAAAAGACTAGATTATATTTTCAGGTGTGCTCAGGGGAAAAAACCTGAGAACCAACGGTCTAGTTTAACCCTTCCTTTTACATGTGAGGAAAATGAATCCCAGATCTACCAATGACCTGCCCAGGTCTCCTCAGAGGCAACTGTTCCTGTGGAGACTTTAAAATAATTCCCTCTCACTCACACCCTCATGGCTCAAGCTTGCCCCCACAAGATCAGAGGAACAGAACAATAAACCAAGAGAGAGTTATCAGGAGAAACAACTCCATCACAGTCAGAACCAACTCCAAGCTCTCAAGTCTAATACTCATTTTATCATAAAATAATATTTTAGATGTTCTGCTGCCTCCAAAGACAAGAAAGAAAAGTCCCTTCATTTTTAAGGAACAAGTGAATGGCAGCCTGCTCAGAACGTTTTTGTTTTACTACTGTAAAACTTGATCGGGTTTTCAAAATTCTTCCTTCCCTGCCCTCCCCAAATACCCATCTGAAATCTTTCTGGGAAGGTAACTGCAGATAACAGCTTAAATTCTAAGTAAATTTAGGATTTTTATGGCTCACGAAAGAATTAAAAAAAAAAAAAAAAAGCTGCCTTCATGTCTCTATCATTAAACCTTTAAAATTGACCATTAAAAATTCCACTGAAATCTCCTTACACGCAGGACCAAAAAAAAAGCTCAATATGCCAATGATTTGCATTAAGCACATGGGAACAAAAGTACATTCTGCGATTTTCACGACCATGGAGCTCACAAACGAGTTATAAAAACAGGAACTTACATCTCTGACTCCTCCTCCTTTCAAGTCTTTTGCACAAAGAGAGAGAAAATCATCATACCTTAACTTAAAATTTGTCCTGTTATAACTGAGCCGTTGAGACAGGGAAATAGTGGGCGGGAGGGCTTTCTAAAGCTGTTTTCAAATTCACATGCACTTCCCTCTCTGACAGCCACATTTTTGTAAGCGCCTCCGAGCCTCAGTAACTTCCCTGAGCTTCAAACCACATTCCTGGCAGAGTGAGCGGCAGCCCAGCTCGTCCAATCACGAGCAAGCGTTGTAGGCAGACCCCACCCTCCGCGCTTTAAATCACAACACAGGAAGCTCCCAAGGGCCAATCACGCACAACCTTTGCAGCAGATTACTACAGGCTGATTGCCCGCCGAGAACAGTTAGGTGCCTTTCGCTTGCACAGGGCATTGCCAGGTAGGGAAGAACACCACAAATCTTCCTTTATTATGTGTGCTGCTGTGGTGTCTGTGCCTCTAGCTATGTACCTTTTGTATAGCTAAAATGGGATTTGATTTTTAAATAGTACTTTTTCCTTTTGAAACCTAGTTAAATGCTTCTGTTTGTTGAAAACTTGACTGGTTTGGCTCTGAGCTAATTTTAAAAATAATTAATCTCTGTAGACCTTTAATTCTCTTGTGCGTAAAGGGTCACTGCCGTAGCACAGCATGGGCTCAGCCTCTTCCTAAAAGGGTGAATTTAGGAAATCAATCTTTTAAAATCACATTTTCATCTTCTGCAAATTAAAAAAAAAAAAAAAAAAAGTCACCAATCCTATGGATGCTGTGGTGAAGCTCCTCACCAGTATATGCAAAAACCCCAACATGGAAGACTTCATTGGCACTTAATGTGTTTGTTCTCATCATATCTCAGAGTCACATAATGTTTTCTAATCTCTCAAGCTTTTACTTTTAAATTCTATTTGCTATTCAGAAAGGCACTTTATCTGATTAGATAATAAAAGTTAACTGAATAAAATCTGTCTCCATCTATAGAAAAATATGCAGGGATACCACACTTGATTCTTTCCCTTTTGCTAAAATGATCACATGTTGTAGAATATGATGCCTAACAGGAGCCTAACATTAGCCAAGAAGGTGACTTTGTGCAAACTAGAAAAAGATGCTCCCTCTGGGTGAACAAATTAAAGAGACACCCTCTGGGGCTTTGACTAAAGCTATAACCTTAAAAACGAACCATTAGTCGTTTTAACAATACCAAAAAGGAACCTTAAACAGGTTTGTATGTTTCATCCCCTCTAACAGAGCAGAGACTGACTGACTTTCAAAATTTGGATGCCATTCCTGCTTCTCACTTAACTCCTTTCTGTGCGTAATTCTTTACAGAAATCCATGAGGATTAGGCTCCCTGTCTACCAAGAATATCAAACTCATTTGTTAAAAGCAAACATACAATCTAGGTTCTAATTAGACTCATAGATCACGGTACTGGAGGGAGCCGCAAAGGAGCTTTGGATAGTGCCTATACGCTGGGTTCCTTCCTACCTTCCCAGATGCAAACACTCATAAATATAGGGCTGGCCCCCGGAAATACAGATAGCAGTAGGATATAGTTCCTGTCCTTAGGAGCCCTACATAGGGTGGCAGACTTCCAAACAAATTAATGCAATAAGGCAAGATATTATTGACCATATTACACATTACTTAAAATCTAATTTTTCATGTAACGAAAATTCTTTAAAATAATCACGTCCTCTTTCAGTTTCAATTTTAATACTTAGACTTAAGCTTTTGTTAGAAAAGGCCTTATTTCTGTGAATGATATGGTTACCTTTTGTCAAAATTAGCTGGCCTGCAAAAAAAAATTTACCTACGATACATTATTGAAATGTTTAAAGGGATAACCAAATAACTTGACCAGTATTTAAAGTAATGATGGTGCATTGTCCTTACCATGTTAAATTCTATGATTTCTCTTAAATCAGAGATTTTAAAGTTCTTTTAAAAAATAACCTTATTATTCAAAGTATAGCAGTGAAATATGCAGGAAATATTTTTACTAATATTTTTACAAATATTGGGTAAAATGTAAGCCATTAGTAAGACTTCTCAGAGACAGAGACAAGAACCTAACTCCATCCTGCAGCCACCAGACCACCTCTCGCCACATATTAGGAAGACACGGTCTAGAGAAATGTTTCCTTTTTAAGGACAAAACAAAACAATATGAAACAACAAATAGCTTTAATGTAATATTTGCATAAAGGATTAAAGAAGAGGTAGAGAAAGGACTCTAAACCCCTTCAGCTCTCTCATCTCACCACCTTGCTCTTAAGAAAACAAAGCAAGAAAAGAGAAAGGGTAAGAGGTTTGGACAGCACCATGGAGCAGGTTTCTCTTGATTTGGAATATAATGATATTCAACAGCCACTTAAAAAAAGATAAGTGTACCATGCATCTATCATTCTACTGAAAGCTATCTCCTTCAAGCCTCAGGTTTTGTTTTCAACACAGAGATATATATACTTCTATATATAAGTATATATGCACGTATGTTATGTATATACAGACATATGGATATATAATACACATAAAGATAGATATGACATACACACATACATAAACATATGTATTACTCCAATTTGTGCAGCAAACTAAAAGACTTTCAGAAAGAACTCTGAGGCTAAAAATGAGGAGACATAATGTCTAGATGGAATGATATTCTAGTCCCTATAGAACAAGCCAAAATCTCTTCATTTACTTACATGTTTTGGGTCTCTGGAATCCAGGCTATCTATGGCTATTTGCAGGTCCTTGATATCATTCTGCTTTTCAGCAATTTCTTGCCTTTGCTTTTCCATCTGCGTTTCTAGATCCACAGCTTCTTGGCGTAATTTATTGAGAAGCTGTATCCTACCACTCAACTGCTTGAAAAGAAGGTCTTTCTCCGATTCTGAAACCTAATCACCCCCCATACCCCAACACACAATTAACAGAGGATAGCAACAGTGATTTACAAATTTAAAGAAAACTTCTAAAATTTAAAAAGGTATTCTGTGCTCTACCAGTTTTTTTAATAAAAGTAAAATGTTAAAGTCATCTAGGCATTCCATTAATATTTTATACTTTTATGCTTATTACATGTAGAAAATCTTATTTTATAAAAGTTTATGAAAACTCATAAAAGCAGGTAAAAATGAAGTTGTCAATTCCAGTATAAGCAACTTGTAAATTATTAACAATAATAACCATAATATTAATAGTCAACTTTATATAGCATTTACCCCTGTTATGAGCATGTCAAGCAAATTAATAGTATAATGAAAATTTAGGCTTATATGTACTCATAAAATAACTTTTCAAGCACATTTTCTAAGCATCCATTTATTTAAAAATTAGGTACATTATTTACATCTATTGATCTACCTATATAAGCTTCGGTCGACATTATTATAAAACATTCTTTTTTTAATTATTAAAATCATTTTTGATGGCTCCCTCTACCTCATCTCCCACTTTCAATCCATTTTTTTTAAGTTTTTATTTATTTAAGTAATCTTTACACCCCATGTGGGGCTCGAACTCATGACCCCAACATCAAGAGTCGAATGCTCCTCCAACTAAACCAGCCAGGCACCCCTCAATCCATTTTTAAGTCTGATCAGTTCACCTGCCAAATTCTGCTGACAATCAGTTTATTTCCCTCCACATCCACCATCGCCCCCCTAGTCCAGGCCATTACCATCTCTTGCCTGTACTGAACAACAGCCCCACAGGAGATTCACCCATTTCCATTCTTTCTGTCTCCCTCACCCTATTTCACTCCCAGGCAGTAGCCAGAGTGACCTTATAAAAATACAAACAGGATCAGTCATTCTACTACCTAGTGTCCTTCAAAAGCTTCCCATTACCTTCAGACTAAAATTCAAATGCCTTACTCTCTACCATAGGACAGCCTATGAAGCCTGGCATAATCTTTGACCTCATCTTCCACACAGTCTCCTTCCCTCGGCAGAGAAAACTTTAGTGTGAAGGTCTTTGCACCCACTGCCTGGAATACTCGATCCCCTAACACTACCTCGCTGGCTCCTTCACATCCTTTGGGTTTCAGCCCAAATGTCACCTCCTCAGAGAGGCCTTTGTGGCTCCACAATCTAAATTATATCCTTTTTATTGCCTCTCCTAACTTTCTGTTTTTTTCCTACAACACACAAGTTGTTTAACTATATTTCCTTTTTACTTTTTTAATGCTTGTTCATGGCCTATTTCCTGTCCATGTGGGAGGGAAATATACCTGTTTTATTCATCACTCAGGGCCCAGCCCAGTCAGGAGCTAGCATATAGTAAGCTTCCAATAAACTTGAATCAATTTCTAGTTACTATATAATTTTAAAATCACAATATAGTGTATCTTTTGAAAGAATCTATAATTTGGACTTCACATTCTTGTTTTACCTACTATGGTATGAATGCAGTTACCAACATAATTTTGAAATACTGATTTTTAAAAGTTGCGAATAACTAAAACCTTTTACACACTTAAAAACTGTCAAGATACTTCCTTTTTAAATATTCCCTATGCAATTACATCATGGGTTTGAGCTGTTTATTTCTTCATGACATACTCTGGTAATTTCTGAGAGTGTAACACCTCCATCTTTTTGTTCACCATATTTTATATCATTTACATTTTTGCTGCTTGTGTTTGATAATGTGCATGTATAGTAAAGATGTCTTCTGACTCTTAATCTAGGTCCCAGGATCTTAAAGGTGGGTAGTGCCTAAGTAAATTAGAACCAATATAACAGGAAGCATCAACCTCCCTGGGTAAAGGAGACACTTTCATAATAGAGTAGACAGAACACCTCTTTTTACATAAACTATAAGTAATTTATTTCTGTATGCTTTATAAAATGTTAATAGACTGTCATCATGAATGGAAGGAAAATGTAACTGGAAAATACTAGAACCACAGCTGATGCTGAAAACTGTTACTACGTAATTAATTAGGCAGCACTGATTTAAAATTTGTTTCACATGGTTATGAAGGAAGAAAACACATTTCATTTTTTTCATTTCCTCCTGCATTGCTACTTGGCTTTTACGTACTTTTTTAAGTTGTATAGCTTCTTCCAGCTGTTTAAATTCTTCAGTAGCTTTTAAAATTTGTTGTTCTGCCTTTTCTATTTCATCATGTAGTTCTGATAGTCGAGTTTGTGCTGCAGATTTAAAAACCATGAACATAGACACACACAAGAAAAATCTTGAATTCTCAAATTTCTACCAGATTTTTTTTCTTCACAATAACCTCCTCCTCCCAATTAAATTCTGTTGTTATAGATCACAGAAATTTAAAAAAAAGAAAAGTAATTTATGACAGTTTTCCACTCAGTTAATCTCTAGAATAGTTTTTTGATATGCTATTGAACTCTAATTGATCATTTTATTCATAAAATTCTTAACATAAAAGGGGCTTTACTTGATGCATCCAACACTAAAGAACTCTTCTGAGAGAGTAAGGATTTATTGGTAAATACGCATTTAGGTGTCACTAAGTTATAATTAGGTTCAAGCTATTACAAAAAGTCTGTTAGAGGTAATTACTTTATGATAGGGCTTGGTATCAAGAAATTCACCACTGAACAGTGTCTTCCAGCTAGGGGTGATCTCAAATCAATTACTCTCTATCTCAAATTTCCAATTTCTCTCCTTCCCTCCCTCCCTGCCTCCTATAAACTATGAGACCCTTGAAGCTAGTCTACACATATATCTGATTTATTTCTGCTTTCCTCTTCCGGAACTTTGTATAGGGTGTATGAGACAGACAACTCAGTCTCTTTTCTCAACCCTTCTCCAAGCCAACCTTTCTACTGGCCTTCAATGTTTTCCATTTAGCTACCAACCAAGGGAAGATGAGCTGCTTCACTGGATTGGTGAGAGCCCCAGAATGGGCCACAATTACTAGGGGGATAACATAAACTCAGATCTGCTTTCTTCTTCCATATCCATGCAGCTCACTGGGTAAGTGGATTTAGAGTATGCCATTGGCAGGGTCTCTAAGAGCCCTCTTGGATTGCCTTCTTCGTCTTTATGACTTGCCAGGAAGTGGTAAGATCCTTTCAATTAGATGTTTTGGGACAGGTTGGTAAGAGTCAGAAGCTGGTCTTAGGCCCAAGCCTAAGGAGGGTGCACTGATCCAGCTTATCCAAAGCGCTGCTTTAGGTTTTGGCTACATGCGTAATAATCAGTAAAGTGGTACTTGCTACAATTATGACCAATTATATCTTTGAATGTGCAGCTCCAACAGTGAGAAAGACCTGCTGGCAGGTCAAGATTTAAGCATTCTTGGATCCCCTGGACATGCTGCCACCACATTACTGTCAAGAACTCCACTTTCAACCATAACAAGAATCATTAAAAAATGATTTGCTCAATGAATCACTACTTTTTTTTTAGGCTTTTCATGTAAACAACAAAATAAGTACCTTCGGCATGTTTAATGAAAAGAATTATAAAACAAAATTTGCCTATATATTCAATCTTTTTATATTTTTAAAAGAATTTAAAATAACTTTTGTTAACCTGCACTTATTTTTTTTTCTTTGTCTTCCAGTTGTATGTCCAGTGATGTATGGGCTCCCAAGTTCACATGCTCATTTCTGAGTTGTTCCCCTTCGTCTGGCTCCATCTTCTTGATCTTTACTGTCTGGGCATTTGCAATGATATAACTCTCTGTAGTGAACATATTTCTCTTGTATCTGGATTTGCCAATGTAAGGGCTTTCATCTGGGGTTTTATCAATTTCGACATACTAAAAGCAAAATAAGTAAATATTTATGGTTCAATAAGTAACTTCTAAGCAGCCGAGGGATATTATTCATTTTATTAGTGAAGAACATATCACAGAATTGCCTAAATATTAATCCTACATGCCTAGAAGTTGAAAAATATATACCATTTTTTATCTCACTCTTAATATACCAAAAAAGAACTAAAACAAAAAATGGTCTCTAAGAATTCCTCCTATCCCCAAAAAGTGGGGTTAGTTTGGTTGATTAAAGAACTGCCTACAGTTTTGTGATTAATAGCACTGCTTAATCTCTCCAATCAGAAATTTAGGTGTTTTATTTTGGTTTCTTAGCTGATATGTAAGTAAAATCTCAGTCTAATAAATTTTAGTAATTGATTTTTTTTATGAACTATTGGTTGGAATCACACAGATTCTCTTGGGGCTTTTTATCTCTTTTGGATACTGCTCTAACATACTGAACCAAAAAATTCACTGATTCAACCACAATACGTTTACTCTGCTGATGCCCTCATAACAAGAAAGTGGAATGGTTACTGATAAAGTCTCTTAAACATTTTTACCATCCACCTTACCCCACTCCACTCTCTGTTGGCTTTAACTTTGGATTACTAAAATGTTAAACTCTAAGTAAATAAATAAATAAAAGTTAAACTCACCTCTGATGGGTAATAATTTAGTGGCTCAAATTTGGCATCAATTTTATAAAAGGCCAATTCCTGTTCCATCTCATACTGTTTCTGACATGCTCGCATTAGTTCCACGGTCTTCTGTTTTAGCTACAGCCCCAAGTTGATATGAAACACACATAGTGTCAGTAAGTTAGTATAAAGATACAATGGCACAGCAAGTTCCCATCATAACTAATAATTAGATTGTTTTAAACCCCACAGCAAATAGCAGAACATTCACAGTATTTTACCTTCATTCTAAAGTATTATAAAGAATGCAGTATAAAATTATCACTTCATAAAAGATCACGTAAAAGACCTTTGAAGTTTATATGCTATTTCAGGATACAAGGAATAAAGATTTAAAAAATCATTTAAATTTGCTTTATCCAAACATGAAAATAATTCTGTATCCATTATTTTTAAGTACTCTATTAAGTATCTGCTTCCTGATTTTTCAATAATTAATACTAATTTATTTAACTTACTCTGCAATGTTAATGATAGCTTCAAATTATGGATAGAGATGATATCTGCGATTAATTACAAAGGAATCACAAGAAGGAGTGAGAAGGATGAAAATAAGAGATTGGTTTTAATTGTACTTGTTGTTGCTGTAGTATCTCAGTGTTCTGAACAGTACTTTTGTAATAGAGGATAAAGGATGTGAATAAGGTCAATCAGATCCCAATATATAATATTAAATTTTTAATAAAGTAATTCTACTATAATTACTTTTTACTTATTCTTAGAAATTTTTGGAACTAGAAGAGATCATCCAATTTAATTATTTGAATTACAAATAGAGAAATTAAGTCCTAGATCGGTGAACTGTCTTGTCAAAAGTTACATATTAGATTAGTGGCAGAAGCTAAATATTTTATTAACTACCACTATCAGCCGCCTTCCTCCTGAACCAATCCTGTGAGTTCATTTCAAAGGTCCACTAAGTGATTTTTGCCTTTTTTTTTTTTTTGACAGCATCAGATAGTAGATACCAGACAAAAAACATGCAGAAAATTTTCATTAATATGAAAATAATGCAAGCTGAAGAGAATAAAACATAAACAAACATGAACATTTTACAAGGCCCAGGAACTCAAAGTCGTGCACGATTTAGCTTACAGTCATCTCCTGATTATCCGTGCAAGTGGAAGTAATGCTAACCTGAATGACAGGTAATCTTGATCAAGTGCTCACATATGCCAGAACGTGTGCTATCTCACTGACTCTTGACAGCTACCCTATGAAATGGTAAAAGCTGCACCAGGAGGTTAAATAACTTGCCCAGTTGCACAGCTCGTAGTGAAGAGGCAGAGTTCAATTACAGGTCTCCTGATTTCAAATCTAACACTTCATCTATTATACGATGCTGCCCTTGATGTCCTGCTGCAGGGTGTCCAGCACATTACCCACATTGATGCTTTCACTGAATGCTTTTAAGTCCCTGAATCTCAAGAAAGCAACTCATAACCAATAGCATCAACTAATCTTGGGTTTCTCTTCCCAAAGATCATTGGCAGTAGGGCCAAACAAAGGCAAATGCGACTGGATGGCTTGGTCTCTGCAGGCAAGTAATATATACTCTGTGCATTTTTAGATTACCTTTGTGTGTTTTTAGTACTAGCCTTAGCATTTAGTAAGCATTCAATAAATGTCTGCTGAAGAAATGCAAAAATGAGAGCAAATTAGGAGTCAAAGGACCTGGAAAGTAGGCTACTTACAGTATTAGCTGTGGATAATCAAGAGTTGACTGCAGTTAACATATTTACCGGTAAGAAAAATGATACAAATTCTTTCCCTCACATTCAAATTCACTGTCCTATGTACACAACCATTAAAAAAATTACACATACACACACAAGCACATTTCTTGAGAAGGCAAGCCAGTTTCAACACTTAAGATGTACACAGCATATTAATACAAGTTATCATGCAAACCATGAAAAACACAGTGTGCAATTCAGCCCTGAAGGAACTACCTTTAAGGAAGAATAAAGAATCGGCAGAAAATGATCTGCAAGAAACCAAGACAAGGGCTAAAAGGAGAAAAAAGCAAACAGAGGCCATCACCTGGAGAACTTTGGAGAGTTAAGCTGTAGTAATAGAAGCTGCTCTTTACTGACAACTTACCTTAGGAAGATAATGTTACTAGAACCCGCACCATTCTTATATGGACACACATTTTATCATCATTCTATGTTACAGATTTACCACCTTCCATTACTTAGCTTAATTCAATTCAAATTGTTTTCATATTCATTACCTTATTTAGTCCTCACAACTCTGTGAGGCTGACAGGACAGGTAAATCATCCTCATATTAAAAATGAGGAAACTGAAGAACGGGAGTTAAATAAGTTGCAAAAAGACAAAGAGTAATATTAACATTAAAGTTAATTAAATTAATATTTGTTGGTGGCAGAAGAGGGGGACTATTATAGTTAAATGGCACCAGAAGTTTTACTTTAATGTTACTATGTTTCTTTTATAGGTTAAATGACCTACTATGTGAAGAGTTACTTTATGAAACTGGAAAGCATTATATAACTGTAGATGATATTATCACTAGATATTCTGCAGAAGATAATGGAAAATATTTTTCAGTTGTAGGCTCTTAGAATAAGATACAGAATTCTTTTTGAAACAGAATAGTCTTTTGGAAGAGCAAAAAAACAGGTGAAACAACATGAATTTAAAAAATAAGGGTTGCTGGAGGGGAGGGGGTTGGGGGGATGGGGTAACTGGGTGATGGACCTTAAGGAGGGCACAGGGATGTAATGAGCACTGGGTGTTATACAAGACTGATGAATCATTGAACTCTACCTCTGAAACTAATAATACACTATATGTTAATTAATTGAATTTAAATAAAAAATAGCCTGTTGATTAAAAAAAGAAAAAAGAAATTTAAAGACTATAAAATAGCTAATAAATACATATGCAATACTAACTCTCCAACAACTAAAAAAAAGTGAAATTAAAGTAATGAGATTCCACTTTTTTCCTATCCTATTCATAAGTTCAAAATAATAATTTCAAGTGGGGAATTGGGTTCTTTCACACACTGCTGTAGAACCATAAAGCAGGTATATGCTTTTAATATTTACCAAAATTTAAAATGCAAATTACACAGTAATTCCATTTGTAGTGATTTCTTAAAATTATTATTTTTTTTAGTAACCTCTACCCCCAACGTGGGGCTTGAACTCATGAACCTGAGACAGAGTCACATGCTCTACTGACTGAGCCAGCCAAGCACCCCAACTTGTAGTGATTTATACCAAGGAATTACTATTATGAATGCATAAGTACATATTTACAAAGATTTTCTCTGTGTATTGTTTCTAATAAAAAAATGGAAGCAACCTAAATATTCATCAATAAGTAGGTTAAATAAATTACTGTGTATCCATATAATGGAACACAATATAGACTTTGAAAAAAATAAAAAAGATTTATATGTGTGTATATGTGTGTGTGCACATGTGTGTGGGTATGTTTTTTAACTTGGAGAGCTATGATATATATACCGCTTTGTAAAAAAATAAGATGCAGAATTAAAAAATATAGTAAGGTTCTTTTTTATCGCAAAATATTTAAAGGTACATATATTTAATTACATATATATTATATAACTATATGCGTACATTTAAGCATAGAAAACTTTTAAAAAGGATTATATACACCCAGAGAACAGGGAAGGGAAAGAGTGAGACCTTCATTTTCCACTGTATACATTTGTGTGGTCTGAATTTGTTATGATAAATATATACTAACTTCATATGTCAATGTTTTTAAATGGTTAATGATAAAAATAACAATGACATAAAGAAGAGCAATGTCTTCTAACCAAAAATAGTTACTGAAAATAAACCCAGCAAAAACTGTTGACAATTTATAAAACATTTATTCACAGCACAAACATATCAACATAAGTAGAAAAAAGAATATTAGCAACTATAATAATCCATAATTTTGGGATAGTGCAAGGTCAAAAGATGCAACATTTTGCCCAGGTTTTCTTTTTCCTTTTTTAAGATTTTATTTATTTATTTGACAGAGAGAGAGAGAGAGAGAGCACAAGCAAGGGGAGCAGGAGAGGGAGAAGCAGGCTCCCCACTGAGCAGGGAGCCCCATGCAGGGCTCGATCCCAGGGTCCTGGGATTACGACCTGAGCCAAAGGCAGACGCTCAACGGACTGAGCCACCCAGGCACCCCTTGCCCAGTTTTTCAATGAGCTAGCTAACATGTACCAGGGAGTCTGCATATAGAAATTATGTTTTTTTATCTTAGTAATAAAAGATGGTTTCTATGTTATAAAAAAGATCAGTAAGTCAGGAAAATTTATTAAATGTTCACAAATATCAAGTAATACCATAGTAAGTACTGATTTTTATATTTGTATTTTCTTTTACTTTTTTTAAGTTTTACTTATTATTTATTTTTAAGTAGGCACCACACCCAACATGGGGCTTGAACTCAAGATCAAGAGTTGTACACTCTACCAACTGAGCCAGCCAGGTGCCTCTATACTTGTATTTTACATACAAATGTTAAGTGGTGGCTGCTAAAATAAAATTGATTGTCACGTAAGTTTCCAATGATTTAATTAATCATCATTATGGAATTATGGAATAGAGAGCAACAGATGTATAATATAAAACTACTGATAATTATCAGATTATTAACATCATATATAATATGCCTTCAGAATATGGCTGACATTTGAAAACTACCTGCAAATAAGAGGCATATGAAGAAACCCACAAATGCTCTGAATAGTTAACTGACAGAGCTGGGAAAGATGCCCTGTCTTTCATCATGTCCCCCTGCTATAAATCATCTTTTTCTTCAGGCAAAGAAGAGCTCAAGAAAGAGGTAGTCAGTATTCAGATTTCAAGTAACAATTTCCATCTCTACACAGAGAAGGAAACACTTTTTCCTTGCTAAAAAACAAAAGTGCTTAAGCAGAATTCTTGTCAACAAAGCAAGTCATTCAAGGCAGAATGCCCATCTTGAAAGGGAGGTGCAAAAAGAAAGAGAACTATCTAGGATATCATTAGTTACATGAGAAATCAAATTCTCTTAAGTTATGCACAGATCAGAAAAAGAATTGTCAAAAGAAAAAAAAAAGAGAGTAGCAATAGCTACTTTTTCCTTCAAGGAAAGTAACCTAATCATTTTACAGAATCAGATTCTCTGGGTTGAAAAGGCCTTTTAAGGTCATTTAGCCCATCTCCCTAGCTAATGTCTTTTATCTTTTCTCTAAGCCCTGAGCATATATGCCAGTTTCAGTGACAGCAACCCCATTCCAGAGTTATCACATTTTGTCTTAGGACAGTTATTAGAAATTTCTTTTTTTTTTTTTTTCCGAGAGAGAGAGAAAGAGCGAGAGAGCGCGCGTGCGAGCACATGCGCGAGCCGGGGCGGGGGGTGGGGGGGGCAGTGGGCTAAGGGAGGAGGGGTCAGAGAGAGAATCCTAAGCAGGCTCCATGCTGGGCGTGGAGCTCCATCTCATGACCTTGAGATCATGACCTGAGCCGAAAGCAAGAGTCAGATGCTCAACTGACAGAGCCACCCAGGTGCCCCTAGAAATTTCTTTATTACTAAATGAAAAATTGTTTTGTTAAAATTCTATTTGCCATTTCTTAATTTTATCTCATGGGATCCTGGTCAGTAACTTTGGTCCCTCTTCCATGAAACAGTCCTTTGATTCTCTGAAGGTAACTGTCATAGCTCACTAGATTGCCTCTTCTCCAGCTTGGACACCCCTGTTGCTTTGGCCACTCCTCACAGGGCGTGGTCTTGAGGCCTTTGCAGTCTCTGGGTCTGGCACCTTCTGATTATAAGCTATCTAATCTGTCTAAATCTCTTCTAAAATATCTTTTCTTCCTATTTCAACCATAAAGCCAAATTATATAAAATTTAAACATTACAGATATGCATAAATGGCAATTTGAAAGTGCTTTATAATTCCACTCCCCAGAAATAACTACTGTCAAGAGTTTGGTACATATCTACCATTTTCCCCTACATACACTTATACTATTATACATACTACCTATAAAGCATCGTACTTGATATACGGTTTCATAGCTTGCTTTTTTCACATAGCAATATGGATCAGACATACCTCCATATCAGGACATATAGCTCTACCTCATTTTAATAGCAACACAATTATTCTACCAGATGGATATCCACTGAGGGACATTTCAGCTATTTTCAATATTTTACTAATATAAACAATATTGTAGTGAATATCCCTGTATGTATGTGTATATGTGTAGATACATAATATCTTTATACATTCTTGCTACAATTTCCACAAAATGTATTAGAAATGTGTATCATATATAACTATTATATATTAAATAAGTATATATAATATTTCTAATATATAGAACATAGGGTATGTCCCTTTAAATTTGGATAATTTTGCCAATTTGCCTTCTAAAAGTTTTTGCCAATATACAGTCTCACCAACAATGTTGTTGTTAAAAATAAAATACAAACATCTAGGGGTAGTCTGACCAACTCCTCAGTGTGGGGCTCCACTGTCCTCCTTTATTTTGGATACCATACTTCACATAATGCAGTGAAGATAGTATTCGTCCTTTGGGGACCCATGTCATGCAGTGCACGGTCAACTACAATTTGTAGAAACTTCTGCACAAATTTCTGTTAAACCACATCTTCCTCATTCTACAGTCAAGAAGTTTTGTTTTTAGACCCAAGGACAAAGAATTCTCTATTTCAAGAGAATATAGTCAAAGCAATGTAAAACACAGGCTTACCAATTCATTTTTTGTGTTTAGGTTACTCTCCATCTCTTCATAGCTCTGTTTTTGTAACCTGGCCTCCTCTTTCAGGGATTTGTTCAATTTATCTTGACTTTTAATTTCCTCAAGGAACCTTGTCTGCTCACTCCTAAGCTCTTCAGTTTCCATTATCTTCTTCTCCAGATCTCTTTCCAGTCTTTCTACCTCGTCTGCCAACACAAATTTAATAGTTTATTAATAGTTATATTTTCTACTTAAAGAAAGGTAAGACTATTTCTCAAATAATAGCAAAAGAAGTCTTAGAATAATATAAATACAATTCTACTTTGAAGACTATTCACTATGGTTTTGGGGAAAAAAAAGACAATCTTGAGCGAGCAAGTGATTTATATCTAAATGTGAGAACGCATTATCATTTGGATAACAATTTTAAAAGATAACACATTACAGGGCACTTGGGTGGCTCAGTCTATTAAGTGTCCGACTCTTGGTTTCAGCTCAGGTCATGATCTCAGGGTTGTGAGATCTGGCCCGGTATCGGGCTCCACATACAGTGGGGAGACTGCTTGAAGATTCTCTCCCTCTGCATCCGCCCCCCCGCCCACCGCTCTCCAGCACTCTCTCTCTCTCTCTCAAGTAAATAAATAAATCTTAAAAAGAAAAAAGATAACACTTTACTTCCAAGTATTTCACTCAATTAGCATGTTGGTAAATGAGGTTTTTTTCCAGGTCTCCTATTAAAAAACATGTACTATTTTATCTGATATTAGTAATTACACTTTAAAGGATGCTGCAAGTAGGTTTGCAAAATACTCTGTGATCTTAAAAATCCTTCAAAGGCTTCCTACTATGGATAGGATAGCATCCAAAACTTATATGAAGAACTCACACAGATCTTCATGATTTGGTCCCAAACTCCCTCTCCAGCCTCATTTTCAAGTACACCCACTGCAGCCTTTCTGAAGTGACTCCATTTCTTGAGATTTGTGATGCCTCTTCTTACCTGCAAGCTTTTTTTTTTTTTTTTAAGATTTTATTTATTTTAGAGAGAGAGAGAGAGAGGGAAAGGCAGAGGGGTAGGGAGAAGGATTAGCAGACTCCCTGTTGAGCACAGAGCCAGACATGGGGGCTCGATCTCACAATCCTGAAATCACTACCTGAGCCAAAGCCAAAAGTCGGATGCTTAACCATCTGAGCCACCCAGGCGCCCCTGCAGGCTTTTATTCACACCTCTGTCTGGAACTTTCTTCCTCTATCTCCTACTGGCCTATTTTGTACCCTCCACATCTTAGTTTTGAAAAATATTTTGAGAAGCCTGCCCTGACTCTATCCTCTCCCCAGGTGAGATGCTTCCCAGGGATGCTCTCAGGTCACCCTGTACCTCTGCTGTGTCCTTCATCACACGAGTTATAAAATGTGGTCAAATGTCTATGCATCTGCCTTTCCCACTAAAGCTTTGTAAAAGCAGAAACTGCATCTGTCTGGCTCACCGCTGGATCCCAAGGACCTTAAAGGCTCCTAATTAATATTCAGAGTCATAAATAAGCCTAGGTAATTTAAACATTTCCCCCAAAAGTGTATTTATATGAGGACTTTCCTATGCACTATTTATATTTTTAAAGATTCCAAAACATAAACTCAGGGTAACAAATATTGAGTTAGGGGATCCAAACTAATAAAAATTTACCATATTTCTCAAGGATTGTATCAGACCATATGAAACTGCTGTTTTTGTAAGCCAAAATGGACTAACATCAATTTCAAATGGTTGAACCTACAGACTCATTTCCTAATGCTCTAAAATAGTTAATTCATACCTTTCTCTTTCTCTTCAAACCTCCCATACTCCTTCCATTTTCTTTCTCAGCTGATGATCTCCTATTACACTGAGAAAAGAGACACCACCCATGGGAACTTTCTCATTTTCCCACCACCAAAGCCACAAAACTACCCACACCTGCACACACTTTTGCTCCCTCCTGATAAAGTGTCCCTCATATCAAGAGACAATCTTTCCTCTTTTCTCTGATCTCATCTTGTCTTTTCAAGGACCATAAGAATTGAGCCATGATGGTCTCTCCACTCCACCCTCAAATATTCTCTTTCTTTCTTCAGTTACTAGCTTTGAGGTTTATTGCATTTGCTTCTGCCCATTTCCTGGTCTGGAAGCTACTGGTGAATTTTTTTTAACTTAAACTCTACTCTTTTTAAAAATCCATTTATTAGGTACTAGGAGAGAGAAATTGTGGGAGGAAATTTCAAACCTTCACCCAAATGTGTCCCTTCCATTCGCTCTTGGATCTATAATCTAGCATTTGTTCCAACCACTCCTTAACTATGCTGGTCAAGACCATCATGTATTGTCAATCTAAAGCACTTCTCTGTCCTCATCTTACTTTTTCTTTATGTCTGCAACATTCAACCTAGCTGACCACTTCCTCTCGTGAAATCTTCTTGGGGCTTTTGCAACCCACTATTTCCTGGGTTTCCCCTTACATGGCCTCTCTTTCTCGGTCTCCTTAGATGGCTCACCTTGCTCTTCTCAACCCCTGCCTGAGTGAGCCAATCAATTCCAATGGAATTAAGCATAATTGTTATGTTGACAACCCCCACATTTATGTCTCTTTGAACTCCAGACTCACATTTCTAACCCTCTTCTTGGTTGTCTCACAGACATTCAAACTCAGTATTCTAAAGTCTCCCTTGTGTATACATAATATCACCAATCCAACCACTTACTCAAGCCAGAATCCTAGGAATTACCCCATTCATTAGAAAGTATTGCTGATTCTACCTCCCAAACTGATCTATTCCACATCCACTACCTAAATACAGGCCACCAACACTTCTATCCTGGATTACCGCAACAGCCTCTGGACATGTCCCTTTATCTCCATTTGCCCTGCTCCAAATCATTCTCCATCCTGCATTAAAAATAATCTTTAAAAAAATTTTTTTAAATATTTTATTTATTTATTTATTTATTTATTTGAGAGAAAGAATGGGAGAGCACGAGATGGGGGAGGGTCAGAGGGAGAAGCAGACTCCCTGCTGAGCAGGGAGCCCGATGCAGGACTCGATCCTGGGACTCCAGGCAGTCGGTTAACCAACTGAGCCACCCAGGTGCCCCTCTTAAAAAAATTTTAATTCCAGTATACTTAACATACAGTGTTATATTAGTTTCAGGGATACAATATATGATTGAATTCTATGCATTACTCAGTGTTCATCAGGATAAGTGTACTCTAAAAATAATCTTCTTAATATAAAGTGGATCATGTCCCACTGCTGCCTAAAACTTCTCATTTGCTTCCTACTGCACCTGAAATAAAATCCAAACCCCAAGGCCCTGTGTCATCTCGCCCCTCCCCCAGCTCTCCCAACTTTTTCTGGAGCTGTCCTCTAGTCATACTGAACCTTTAGTTCCTTAATTTACCAGCGGCTTTCCAGCCTGAAAGTGCAAGCTGTTCCTCTCTCTGAACATCTTTCTTCACATGGCTAATCCTCTCCTGCCTATGCCGTCAGTTTATATGTCACTTCTCAGAGAGCCATTCCTTTACACCACCTTTGCCAAAAGGGGGTTCTCTCCTCTGTTACTTTATCTGGGTTTGCTTGCCTTTTGTCTTTCTTTTCCACTAAAATACAAGCTGCATGAAGTCTAGTACCATATGTCTTGTTCACCATTGTATCCTTAGTGCCAGATCCAGTGCCTGGCTCACAGTACGTGCTCAATAAATATTTGTTGGTTCTTAGTGACATTAATGTATAATTGTTGTATAATGACATTGATGTTAATTGGTTTATGGGGGTATTTTTCAAAAAAATTTTAATAGCATTATAAAGCTCACACTTCAATATATTTTTCTGGATAACTTCTGAAAATAAATTTTTTTATTTATTTCTCCCCCACCCAAATTTAGTTTTTTTTTTAAATGTCACCTTACCTAAACTGAATCTCTCAAAAGCTTCTTGTCTGTCCTGGGTAGTTACTGGCTGACCTTCCAAACTTTCCAGTGAGCGAAGGTGAAAAATGGTAAACTGGATGTAATGAGGAAGGGTCACAATTGGATTTTCAAGTAGGATCAGAGAAGTCAAATCTTGAAGTGGTTTCAACTTGCTTACATCTTGGAGCTGAAATGATATATAATATTAGTATCTGTATAATTTAGTTTTAAAATAACAAAAACATACCTAAAGAAAGTAATAAATCAAGAAAATTGCTATCAACATGGCAAGGAACCTCTTCATGGAACCCATTATCCAAAATTAGTGGTGTAAGGGGAGGAACAGACAGTGAGTATCTGAGTATCCATAGTGTATCAGGGCAGTATTAGGCATTTTCCATATGCCATTTCATTTACGACTCCTCACAACAATCTATGATAGAAACAACATCTTAATTTTGTAGATGAAGAAACTGAGGTTCGAAGAAGTTAAATAACTTGCCCAAAGCTCAGCTTACAAATGAACAAAACAGGATTTGAATTCATCTGTGTAACTTTAAACCTATTATTTTTTCATTATACTGATTGAACACATCACAGATATAAATGGCTATAAAAAAGATTTTGGTAAATCTTTACTGAAGACAATGTCAAATATAAACTGGGATGAGAAAGTAATAAAAAGTTAGAAATGATAATAAATATTTATTGAATGATTTTCCTGTTAACATCAGTTGACACTGAGTATTATCTAACAATCGACTACTTGGAGGAATATTTATAGCAAATTTTAGATTCATGGCTACCTCTTTCCATCATAGCATAAGCCCCAAGAGCTCCAAGGTGATGCTGTGCAACATGGTATAGGGTTTGGGCTCTGAGGCTCTTGGGCTGTTGCAGTGAAATGGTACAGAGTCACCTTACCAGACCTTTAGAAAGATGAAATAAGAAAGCATGGACATTGTGAACCGCACAGTAATTAAACAAATGTTGTTTATCATTCTTGGCTTCCACTGGTGAAGGTTTAAGGAGTTATTTAGTGTTTTAAAGTTTTTAAAACATTTTCACATCTATCATATTATCTGAGCCCCATAACACCCCTGTAAAGAAGGCATGGTAGGGTTTGTTTTCTCCAATTTAAACAATGAGTTTTAGAGAGATAAAGGGATTCTCCAAGGTCACAAGAAGGCAGGTCTAGACCCATATTAGGAAGCCCATCTTTTATTGTCTATTCTATGACTGATGTTCTCTGAGCATGGTTGTTCCAATTTTAATATAGATTTAAGTAAATCAATGTTTTTACTTAACAAATACTTTTTTTTTTTTTAAAGATTTTATTTATTTATTTGTCAGAGTGAGAGAGCACAAACGGGGGAGTGGCAGGCAGAGGGAGAAGCAGGCTCTCTGCTGAGCAGGGAGCCCGACACGGGACTCGATCCCGGGACCCTGGGATCAGGACCTGAGCCGAAGGCAGACACGTAACTGACTGAGCCACCCAAGCCCCCCAAGAAATCTCATTTTTTAAAAACTTAGATTTTAATATTTTTTTCAACAAGTCTAAAAATTTGAAAAAAAAATTTTACTACTTTGAATAACTTACCGATGATATCTTGTTGCCTTTCAGATTGAGGACTCGCAAAGATTTTAACTTCTTCCCTAACCATACTGGGATATGTTCAATTTCATTTCCTGCAAGGTTTAGCTTTTGCAGATTATACATATTGTCTATGCCTTCAATTTTCCTGGAAAGCAAAGGATAAAATCAAATTTAGTAAATACAGTGATAGAGTTCCTCCACTGTATGTTTAAGAATAAATAGCCTTGGTTTTATGTGGGGTTACTTTTCATAATTATAATTTGTTAACCCTTTTATAAACGAGAACCAAACAAAAGTGGCTAAAAAGAAATTGACCAGAACAGCTAAGCTGCCAACTCTTCGTTACTGGGTCCAGGAATCCTACCCATCTTACTATCAGACTTTAGGATCCCACAACACAGAAAAGGAGAGTCTATCCGTGGCATTATCACTACCCACTGGGAGTAGTACTAGTGGACAGCCTATGTTCCATACAGTCCTGCACAAGAGATATCCTTAATTATTACCCTAAGTCATCACCAAAAGATTAGCTACGACAGCAGGATATGGCTGCCATTTTGAACTGATGGATTCTCTATATTTATGGACACTATATTTATGAACATAAATATTTTAATCAGAATAGTTAGATCAATAAAACATCATTCATATTGATGAATTTTCATTGATGAAATATTTTCCCAATTTAATTGTCAATTTAATTGATTACAATTTAATTGTCATTTTAATTCCATGGTAAATTTTCTATGGGCAAATATTTCCAAGCTTCTTTATTTTCATGTTTATTTTATTGAAATTATTTTTATCAGGATCAGTTATTTTTTATACAAACTTTATATTAAGGATTTGATTCCATTTTTTTCCCCTTTCATTTTTTGCCATATTAGAGCTTCTGCCGCTGTTAGTGGTTTTGTTTTGTTGGCCACTGTATCTTCCAAGTCTAAAGTGGAGGGAAGTATACAGATATAAAGATTTTCAAGATTCAATATTTGCATCATTTTGTTTATAACAAGTTTTCTATGTGTGGTTTTTGCCACTGTCAGTTTTATTATGTTTATTTCTCACAGTAATATATATAATGAAGTGGAAGCATGACTGAGTGTATTACAGCAATGAACAAAGAACATCAGGATAAACACATAGGATCAAAATACATTGAAACATCGTTAAGATCAAAATGACAGGGTTAAAACACTCTGCTTTGTGTCAACTTTCTTAATGTAATAAGGCAGTGGATCAAAGACTCTATCTGTGAAAACTTCCTGTCAAAATGGAATTAAAATAAAATTTGGTATTCATGTATCTCCTGTAATAATGCTAGAAAGATATTATTCTGTACTTTAGTAATGCCAAAACAAGAAACCAGTTATCATATGTGAAGGGTTAGACTAGCAATGAATGAGGATCCAAGCACCTGCTGTTTCCAAGGACTCTCAATTCAGTGATGTGGGCAACATTAATCTACCTCTTTAGCAAAGACAACCCTGCAATGCTACCTAAAGAAGTATTTACTTACCAGATTTTGTTATATGATAAGTTGAGTTCACGTAATTTTGACAGCTTGTCCAATTTCTCAATCTTCCCTATTAGATTATAGCTGAGATTCAGTACTTCAAGTTTAACACATTTTTCCAAATTTTCGATATACTATTTGGAAATAAATGAGTAAATATGTTATATGACAGATGCCTTGACATAAAGTACAACATGTATGTATGTGCATCAGGGGCTGTTGTGATCAGTCACCAGAGAATAAACCCTTCCTGCTCTCCTGGACAATCCCTTGGTACAGCTTCCTTCAACCAGAAATAGCAGCTCTCCTCACCCCTCAGTGGACAACACTTCCTATGTATCGAGGAAATCAAGACTATCCAACAAGAATTCCACCTCACCTTTTCCTCCACTTCAACTTTTCTATGCCCCTCCCTCCTCTCCTTCTTCGAAGTTTAGCTAGGTACTTATGCTCTTGCATAACTTCATGTACCCCTCCCGTCACGGTCTTGCATCTTTAATCTCTTTCACTCCTGGATCTTCCCCTCATTATTCAATAGATACCCATTATGTACTTACTACATACCAGATGCACCGCCAGGCAATGGACACCAGTGAACTAGACAACTCCCCTGCTACAGCAGCCTTTGTTCGACAGGCTCAACCTCTTTCATACAAAACAAATCACCTCATGCTAAACTTGTTTTCCTATCAAGCTATCATTTTAGCTCCTTTGTTGGTGACCACACTCTCACAGGAGTTGTGTATATTTGCTCATTCTGCCTTCCATTTATTCTATTGGTAAGGCAAAATACCTTCTGCTTTTACTATGTATTCAAATAGTTCTCTCCAAGATTGCCATTCATCCATCCATTCCACAAATATTTATCAAACATGGATTATGTGCCAGGGGCTGTTCTAGATACTAGAAATACATTGGTGAATAAGGAAACCAAGGTTCTTGCTTTCATTCACAGAGAAAGCCAATAAATAACATTTTCAGACACTGAAGTGTACTAACAAGAAAATAAAGATAACGTGATGTGACAGCCTACAAGGCACTGACGGGGCAGATTTGTCTGCTGTGTTCACTGCGTAAGCATAAATGCCTGGCACAGAGTGGGCACTGAATAAACATTTGTTGGCAGAAAGAATGAGAGTCACGGAGAAGGTAGCTAATGGCAACTGGGTGGTAAGGGAAGGCCTCACAGAGGTAGTACACTGAACTGAGACCTTAATAACAATTCTCGGGGCAGAGAATAACAGGTAGAGTAGAAAAATACACGGCCCGGTTGGTTTGAGAAATAGAAGGGCTTTTTAACTGCCAAATCCAAATGACTTCTAAGTTTTCGTCCTAGTTTATGATTCTGTGACATTTTATATCATCCATTCCTGCTTGAAGTTCTCCCTCCTTTGGCCTCCATTCATCATACACTTAGATCTTCTGTTCTAATAGCCCCTTCAGACTTCTTCATTGGATATGCCTCTCCTGTGTGTGCTTTCTCTCTCTCTCTCTCTGATTCCCCTTCACTATTTCTCCTCTTAATCCCAGGCATTCTAGGAAGCTCTAAGTTCCCAGAGATCAGAAACTAAACTTATTTACCTGTGTACCTTTTCCCACAGCCTAACATAATGCCTGGCATATAATAACCATACAGTAAATATTTAGTACTTTGATTTCATTTTTGCAACTTGTAAACTCCAGAATGTCTCCTTTTTCCTTTTTATTTACACAAGTAAGACATAAATATATTCTAAAAAAAATTTCAAATAAAACGTAAGAAGCTCTCTTCATCAAGCCCCCAGGCCTCTGTAAAAAAATCCCACTGATCAAAGGTAACCATTGTTAAGAGGCTGACGTATAAACATCTGTATCTTTCTATTCATTTACATCCATATATACGCAAATAGAAAAACAGAATTTTTAGACCTTACTACACAAAATGTTTTAGAATTTTTTTTTTTCATTAAATGCACTGTGGACATTGTCCCACATTAATACATAGAGCTCTAACTTATTTTTTTAAGAAACTTGACAGTATTTCATGGTCTACAGGACCATAATTTATTTAACTGATTCCCTATTGATAGAAATTTGGTTATTTCCAATTTTTCTATTTTAAATAATGCTTAATAAACATGACTATATAGATACTTCTGGATACATGTGCGTGTAATATCAGTAGAACAGACATCAAGGAGTAGAACTGCTGGGTTGGTAAGTATAAATTCAGTAAGTATAAACTCAATTGCTGGGTCAAATAAGTACACTTGAAATTTGGATAAATGCTATCAAACTGTCTTTCTAAAATGCAGGAGCAATGTATATGTCCCACTAAAAAATATGATAATATCCACTTCCCACACCTTTCTGAACACTGAAATAATCCTTTTAATTCTTGTCCATTAGACATACAAGAATGAAAATGGTATCAAACTACTGTTTTCATATTTTTTTAATAAAGTTGAACATATTTTCATGTTATGATTAGCCATTTATAATACTTTTGTGAATGCCTTGTTCATATCCTTTGCACATCTTCCATTGGGTTATCTCTCTTACTGAATTGTGGAAGCTCTTTATAGCATATGGGTATTGTTATAAATGTTGAAAACACTCCCTGACAGTTTAACTTTTTAAAAGATATCTTTCATTAAACACTTTAATCTTTATGTACACTAAGTCTGTCAATATTTTTCTTTGTGGCATTAGGGTTAGTGCTTGCCTAAAGGGCTTTCCCAACTCTAAGATTCTAAAATATACTCTCCTATATTCTTTCCTAATACTTCTATAGCATTTTTGTGGGTTTTGTTCTGGTTTCATTAAATCTTCAACCTTCTGGAATTAATGTTTGTGACTAATGTATTAGGCTTTTAAGTTTATATTTTTTCCAATTAAAAAGTTTAAGTTGTCTTTTACAATGTGTTCATGTTGTATAGTTTACGAATAAAGTAATAAACACTCCAGAGCAGGGATCAGCAAACTTTTTCTCGAAAAAGCCACATAGTAAATATTTTTGGCTTTATGGGCCATATAGTCTCTGTGACAACTATTTACCCCTGCTACTATACTGCAAAAACAGCCACAGACAATATGTATACAGATGAGTATGGCTGTGTTCCAATAAAATTTTATTTACAAAAACAGGCAGCAGGCCCAATTTGGCATACAAGCTATAGTTTGCCAACCCCATCTCTAGAAAGAATCCAATAATGTATAAAATAATAGGAGCTTATGAATTGAAGATGTCATACTTCCGATACAGAACTTTCACTGGAAACAATACAAGGTCTGCTATAAATTAGGTGACATTAGGATGAGATGTTACTGTAAATCTAATATAATCTTTTAATTTTCAGTTTTAAAACACAGAAAAATTAAAAAACAATGCTGGTAACCTACCCTAAATTTCTTGCCACCATCTTTAGCAAGTGAAAGGTTCAGAGACTTTACCAAGGCCAAATTGTCCTGTTTAGTAAGTTTTTTAACAAGGGCCTCTGTAATATATCGGATTCCTGCATGTGAATCAGCTTCTGAAATTACAAAAACAGATCATCATCAGTAAAAGAGGACATCTCTGAAAAGCAAATTATTTTGATGTTATATAACAAAAAAAAAATTTTTTTTAAGCCATGCAAATATAAAAACAGCTGGTTAGTTCCAATTGCAATGTTTTAATAATATTTTACTTTATATAGCATTATATTATAATAATTGCATACATATATAGTAATGTCAGTAAGTTATACTTTATAAATATTAGCTCTGTGCCAAGCTTGTGCTATATGCTTTACACTTACAATTTAATTTGTACAACACTTAAAACAGAAACTACTATTCCCATTTATTTAAAAAAATTATAGGGGCACCTGGGTGGCTCAGTCGATTAAGCATCTGCCTTCGGCTCGGGTCATGATCCCAGGGCCCTGGGACTGAGCCCTGCATCTGGCTCCCTGCTCAGCTGGAAGCCTGCTTCTCCCTCTCCCACTCCCCCTGCTTGTGTTCCCTCTCTCGCTGTCTCTCTCTCTGTCAAATAAATACATAAAATCTTTAAAAAAAAAAATGATAATAGTTTGCTCAAGATCTCGTGGCTAATGATGTGGAAATCCAGGACTTGAGCCCAGGCAAAAGAATCCAAAACTTATACTTTTAATCACATGCAGCATTGAAGTTTTAGCAATGTTTTTGATATTACTTTTTTTCCTTAGAGAAGGAGAGAGAAAGAGAGAGAGAGGGAAGGGGAAAGAGGGGTGCAGAAAGAAAGGGAGAGAGAGAATCTTAAGCAGGCTCCACACCCAGAGCAGAGCCCAAAGCAGGGCTAGATCTCATAGCCCTGAGATCATGACCTGAGCCAAAAATCAAGAGTGGGAGGCTTAACGGACTAAGCCACCCAGGCGCCCCCTAGTTTTTTGGGTTTTTTTTGTTTTTTTTTTTATGGTTATCCATTTATTACAGTGCTAAATTACCTAGTTTTTTGTTTTGTTTTGTTTTAAATAAGCTGTCACTAATCTGGTTGTTTGGTTGGTTTGTTTTTTTTAATTCCAATCTAAACTTCAGAAACACTGGAATTCTTAAAAATCCTTTTTTTCTTTTTATGGTGAGAAACTCAAATTTGTTGCTCTTTTAAACAGAGAATAACACAACATATTTTATAAAGTTCTAACTTGATGGACAGCACACCCTGTCCTAAGGTTAGGAAAGGTAAAGCCATCTTACATTTTACAATCACAGCTCTAAAAAGAAAATTCTTTCTTTAGGAGTCAGAAAAAATTAACCCTGGGTTCAGATCCAGGCTGTACGACAAAGTGTCCCTATGATTATTTACAGTAAGTTAATATTACATTTATTTTGGTTCAAAATAAAATTATTTTTTCCTTTAATTTGGGCTATTCTAGGAAAGAAAATGACTAATACTCTAAAATATTAATCAAATTAGAGTCAACAGTGTACAACTGACAGCAAGAGCATAGTCTAAACTCAATCGCTGATAAGGTTTAGTAATCAAAACTGAGCAGATAGATAGCTGTGATTTCATGACTTAGCAAAGAAATCACATAGTTTTCATTCACATTCAGTTTCATTAAATCGTCTCTTGGAAAAAAAGAATGTATTTCTGAAAACAGATTTCCACATGAACAGACTGCTTTTAAGAAAAAAAATAAAAACAAAACCTTGGAGGAACATATACATGTCCCTTAGGGGGACACGATAAGCAGTTTGCCAATAAGCAGACGGGACTAGCCCAAGGGTAGATTACATTTTTGTACTGAATAAGGCACTCCACTCTGAAGTGAACAGATAGGCTTTCCTCTAACCAAGGACGATGGTAAATTTGGCATATGAGCTTTAAGGTACTCTTGCACCATAGGAAATAAAGCTTCCTCTTTCTGGAAACTCCCTTTGCCAAACCCTTTCAGGCGGCTTCACCCTCACCCAGAAGCCTTCATCCTCCACTGTCCTTACATACTTTCTGTTGGTATAAACAATAGGTCATGTTAGTACAAAGATATATATTTCTCTTGGACAAAAAGTGTAAGTTTGGTAATTTTCCATCTCTACTCTAAAGTATGTGTTCAAATTCTTAGATTAAAAAGCATTACCTTTATGGTCTTGGTAGTCCAAAAGCACCGTGTTTTCATCTGTAATCTCAACTTGCTCATTCCATTGTCCTCCAAAATGAAGAGTCTCAGATCCACTTAGAGGTGAAAGTGACCTAGATCTCATACTGGACACAAGGGATGGTGGACTAGGAGAGTGAGGTGATGGTGGCATCTTTGCATTGGAAAATTTTTGTTGAGAACTTTTCTTCATGGCAAGACTAAAGCCGGGTGTCCATCAAAACCTGTAAGAGTTTTCAGCATATTTAACAAGGTTAATTTTTTAGAGCTCTCAAAACTATTAATCTACTTTTAGAATTTTTTTAAGTTCTGCACCCAAAGTGGGGCTTGAACTCAGTCACATGTTCTACCAACTGAGCCAGCTAAGCGCCCTTATTTCTAGAGTTCTGAAGATGACTCAGAGGCTATAGATGCTAGGACCCATACTACCCCAAGCCGATGGGAGCAGACACTGCTTCAAACACTGCTGATCAACTTGCCGGAGGGAAAAGAGACCTCCAGAGGCTCTTGTATTGACACATGCTCCCACCAGAAGTCTTACCTGTCATTTCTCTTCTCTATTGGACCAAAATAGTCACAATACCCCTCATACCCACAAAGGGTCCTAGCATGTAGGAAGCTGGAAATGTCTGGCAACCAGCAGTATTTAATACTGACAACTACTCTCTCCTTCCTGATAAAGTTTCTTCTTTCACTTCTGGGACACCACATTCTCCTGGTATCCTCCTGCCTTTGTGGCCACTCCTTGGCTTCCTTTGTTGGCTCACAGTCCTCTATTCAATCTTCAAATGTCAGAGCTCCTCAAGTCTCTTCTATTCTCTCTCCAATCTTACTTTAGACAATCTAATGCACACCCATGGCTCCCAATGTCACCTGTATATTGATGTTTATATCTTCAATCCAACCTCTCTCTGAGTTCCAGACTCCTGTTTCCAACTGCCTACTTGGTATTTCATTGCCACCCTAAACTCAACATGTCCAAACTGAATTTATCACTTCCCCCATTCCTCCCATATAGAGTAACGCACGAATTATAAGTGTACAGCTCCATGAATTTTTATGCGGTGAATACAACCAATATCCAGATCAAGAAATGGAATATTACCAGACCCCCCCCCCGAGAAGCCACCTTATACCCCCTTTCCACATACCCACATACATGGGTAATCACTACCCTAATTTCCAATACCAGAGATTTTTTTAACTATTTAAGATTTTTATTTTTAAGTATTTCTACATCCAACATGGGGGTCAAACTCACAACCCTGAGATCAAGAGTCGCATGCTCTTCCAACTGAGCCAGGCAGGCACTCGATAAACTATTTTTGAACTCTATGTAAATGAAATCATAGAATAGTTTTTATATCTGCCTTCTTCGTTAAACATTATGCTTCTGGTATGCATTCAGATTTGTCTAATGCTATTTGAAAAACATCTGATCGCTTCAAACTTGCATGTCTACTGTTGCTTGTCCACAAAATCAATTTTGTTGAAGTTTAGGTCTTCCAGAAGGAATGAAAGCACTTATTGATGAAAGGGATCTTAGTCAAATCCCTTTACTTTTCAGAAAAGAAAATTAAAGCCCAGAATGGTAAATGACTAGGTCAGACACAATGCTAGCTATAGTAACGATGAGAATCAGTTCTCCTCTCAAACTAATTTGTAAGTCAAATCACATAACTATTCTAGTAGAATGTAAGTTCCATGAAAGTAGGGATATTGTTCACTGATTTATTCCAGGCCTAGGGCAGAACTTAGCAGAAAGCAGATGATTAATTCTATCTCATGAATTACTCATGAAGAACTGATAAAATGCACTTATTTAGTACCACAACAAAAGGATATCTTCTTGTGCAGTATTAGTCCTCTACACCAAGAGTCCTAATGTGCAAGGTTAGGTTTATACAAAAAAAATTTTCATAATATACAATTACTTTTATAAGTACAACCATTGCAAAAATCGTAAGTTTGACAAACTTTTAGATAGAAAAAAATCTTATAAAATGGATAGGTCTTCAGCAAGGCAATGATCCTATTTTTGCTCAATATCCATAATCTCCCCTATTCTCCCTTCTTAAAATGTGAAGACAAAACACAAATTAATTTTTAGAAAAGTTGGGGCACCTGGATGGCTCAGTTAGTTGAGTGTCTACCTTCGGCTCAGGTCATGATCCCATGGTCCTGGGACTGAATCCCGCATTGGGCTCCCTGCTCAGAGGGTGAGTCTGCTTCTCCCCTTCCCTCTGCCTCTTACCCTGGGTTGTGCTCTCCCTCTTGCTCACTCTCTCTCAAGTAAATAAAATCTTTAATTTTTAGAAAAGTTTTCAATGCAAAGATTTTGGGCAGCTCCAATGTTAATGCTATACAAAGTGGTACTAGAACAAGATACTATAATGGTTTGATGTGTGAACACCTTCACAAGTATATAGGTATTATTATACAGGCCGGGATTATGAAGAAACTTATTTGTTAAATGGTTGGAACATATTTAATACATGGAAAAGAGAGGTGCCATTAATATAGTCAATCAATTAACCAACAAATAAGAGATGTAGTATCTTTCCATGATGATATAGTCATTCTAGGAATGCTGACCTTACCCAAAACATGTCTGGAATTCCTCTTTGGGTCCTGCTTTCCGAATTATTTATACATCTCACTAGAAAATCAGACCCATCACTTCAGCTAGTATTTTCCCAGGTTGAACATTAACTTTACCATCTGTCAAATATTGTGATAAGCTCTTACCTGTATCATTACATTAGAAGGATCAAATATAACAATTCCACGAAATAGGTGTTATCATCTCCCCCTTTAAAGATTAAAAGGTCAAGTAATTTGTTTAAAGTCCCATAACTAATTGGTTAATCCAAGGCTTGAATCCTGATCTGATTTCAAAGCCCGTGTCTTCATTACTGTGTCATATTGCTGACTGAGTTTTCTGGAGTCCAGATCATGTTTGATTTGCTCTCTAGAGCCTAGCATGGTGCCTCACACAAAGAGACCAGAATAAATGACACGAAATGACCTTGATCAACAGATAGCATATACTGTAAGACAATTCCTGAAGGAAAACGAGAAAATTTAATATAATAGCATCATTGAACTCATGATCTATCTTCTTAAGGTGACTAGTTTGAAGAGAACAAAGACCTACTACATTTGTTTTTAAAAAGTGATTATTGAGATACCACCTTACACCAGTTAGAATAGCAAAAATTGACAAGGCAAGAAACAACAAATGTTGGAGAGGTTGTGGAGAAAGGGGAACCCTCTTACACTGCTGGTGGGAATGCAAGTTGGTACAGCCACTTTGGAAAACAGTGTGGAGGTGCCTCAAAAAATTAAAAATAGAGCTACCTTATGACCCAGCAATTGCACTACTGGGTATTTACCCCAAAGACACAGATGTAGTGAAAAGAAGAGCCATATGCACCCCAATGTTCATAGCAGCAATGTCCGCAATAGCCAAACAGTGGAAAGAGCCGAGATGCCCTTCAACAGACAAATGGATAAAGAAGATGTGGTCCATATATACAATGGAATATTACTCAGCCAGCAGAAAGGATGAATACCCAACTTTTCCATCAATATGGATGGGAATGGAGGAGATTATGCTAAGTGAAATAAGTCAAGCAGAGAAAGTCAATTATCATATGGTTTCACTTATTTATGGAACATAAGGAATAGCATGGAGGACATTAGGAGAAGGAAGGGAAAAATGAAGGGGGGGAAATCGGAGGGAGAGACAAACCATGAGAGACTATGGACTCTGAGAAACAAACTGAAGGTGTTAGAGGGGAGGTGGGTGGGGGCATGGGTTAGCCTGGTGATGGGTATTAAGGAGGGCACGTACTGCATGGAGCACTGGGTGTTATACGAAAACAATGAAGCGTGGATCACTACATCAAAAACTAATGATGTATTGTATGGTGGCTAACATAATTAAATAAAAATTTTTAAAAAGTGATTATCATCTCACAGTTCTACATTACAATATGGCCAACTGCCTTGTGCCAACAGTCCAGTTCACTTTAAACTGCAAACTTCTGGGCGCCTGGGTGGCTCAGTTGTTAAGTGTCTGCTTTCGGCTCAGGTCATGATCCCAGGGTCCTGGGATCGAGTCCAGCATCAGACCCCCCACTCAGTGGGGAGTCTGCTTCTCCCTCTCCCTCTGCCTGTCGCTCTGCCTACTTGTGCTCTCTCTACCTCTGTCAAATAAATAAAATCTTTCAAAAAAAAAAATAAACTGCAAACTTCTATGTGTCTTTACTTTCTCTTTCATTTTTTCATGTTAAACTATCCATATAGATCAGAAAAGCCTCCTCCAATTCACATAACTGCTCTTTATGCCAGTGACAATGCTTTTGGTCCTAATTTCCCAAGTGTGGCAAAAACTTCTATCGCTACTATCACACCACTCTCCCATGGAAACAAATCTCTTAGTAATACTGATTCTGTACTGACCTGTAAGGGTGTCTCTTTCTAAATAAGAATAATATACTCAAACTTGAGGATAGTTAAGAGGCATGTGCTTTAAAAATAAAATTATAAAAATAAGTAAATAAATAAATAAACAAATAAAATTAAATATATTTATTCCTGAATTATATGTAGTTTTCATAAAGGCAGGAGATTAAAAAAATAAAAAAGGGGAGTGACAGGGACCACCTCTCAATTCTACATATCTTTCCCTACCCTGTAACAGGATAGAAAATTATATAATTAGAATAATAGGATGTTGCCATATGCTACAGAGATATGCTTTATATTTTTTTTTAGTTTCTTGGCTAAAAAAAGAAGCACATCTTATATTTTTATGCAATGCAATTATTCTGTATCCCACATCTTAGTCTTCTCTCTAAATTCTTACAATACTAAACCATCATGAATTCTCCTCATAACATCCTAATGATTAAGACCTTTCAGTGCTTCACTAGACTATTATGAGGTCCTCTGTCACCTCTCTTGATCAGAAAAACTCTGCTTTACTCATTTATAGATTTTAAGAAACATTTTAGAATGGATTTCTGAAATCTAGATCAATTCCTTTCTTTCCTTTTTTTTTTTTAAAGATTTTATTTATTTGACAGAGAGACACAGCGAGAGCAGGAACACAAGCAGGGGGAGCGGGAGAGGGAGAAGCAGGTTTCCCACCTAGCAGGGAGCCCGACGCGGGGCTCGATCCCAGGACCATGACCTGAGCTGAAGGCAGACCTCAACGACTGAGCCACCCAGGTGCCCCTAGATCAATTCCTTTCTTTTATGAATTGTAACATGAAAGATTAAGTGATAGTTCCAAAGGCACAATGCATTCCCAGATTCCCCCCTCCCCCGCCCCGGGCTGCCATAGCTCCTGTAAGGCTTGGTCACTGAAACAACAGATATATATTACAATCTCATAAAATAGCTAACTCAGTAATAGTGAACTGGGCTGTGTTTGAGAATGGCTAACATTATTTCAGAGACCAGCACCTAGATGTAGTAAATGGTCAACTACAATTTTAAGGGAGAGATGGGGATATTGTCTGACCCTAGATGTAGTTCGTAATCACATAAAGACCAAGCCATAAAAAAAAAAGAAGACAGCTGAGGGGTAGGGCTAGAGTGTATGAAGAGGTAGAATAAAGAGAAAACAAAACAAGCAAAAAAGTCCAGAGCTGAAGACGTCTTTTGAAGGCCCAGAAAGGGGTTTGCAGTGCAAGAGAAAGTTACTGGAATGAGGGTATTATCAGAGTCATGTGACTCTGATGGGTCAGAAAACACCATCCATCTTGTCACTCCCTTGCCCTGACACATAGCTTACTAGAGACCATACCTCCGCCTCTATTCAGCCTTTCCTCACACTTCTAATTTTCCATCTTCTTTGATCTTCTCCAAATAAGACAGACCTCCATTATCCCCAAACCCTCCCTCTCTCTTCCCAGTCCACTCCAATATGCAAATATCCATCCCCATTTCTTGACCTCCATATCCCTCTCCATCCCGTAGCCTTTTCCTCACATCTCAGTACTTTCCCTACAATTCTACTTCATCCCATACCCTCTGACACATTTAAATACCTTACGCTTTAACTATCTCTAGTCCTTTCAAATATGCTGATTCCCACTCCTCACCAAAGGCAATCCTCCCATCCTGTGCTTGCCAAGCTCTGCCTCCTATCCTTCATCCCATTCTCATTGCCAAGTTTCCTCACAAATTCTGTCCAAATTTCCTAACACTGTATTAGTCTCCATTTATCTGTAGTTCTTTCCAGTATCCTACCTCAACACTTCTATATCCGTCCTGATTCCCCAAACTACTCATCTCAGCAAATATCCTGACATCCTAATCCATTCCAATATTCTGACTTCAAATTATTCTCCTCCTCCAACAAAATAGCCAAACCTCTACACATTCCTCTTCATCCCAATGTGATTGCTTGACTACTAACCTTTCCTTTCTAACACCCTGACCCCCCGTGTCCGTCTTCATCCTATTAATATCCTGACTTCTCCTCTCATATCTCTCTCCATTCTACTCAGGTATCCTAAAGGCCAATGCCGCCCATCTCTTCCCATTAATTTATTTATTCAGTAATTCAATTTTATTGAGTAACTTTTATGCACTAAGAACTGTGAGGCTTTAAAAATAGAACTGAGAAAGCAGTGTTTCTACACTCAAGATGCACAAAAGGATTACATCTCCCTATTATACACGGTCTTTGCACCAAGTGGTCTCCTTCAATAACATCTTACAATTAGAATTAATCATTTGTACAACAACTTGATTATTGCTTGCTTCTAAGCTACAATACGGCAGAGATTCTATTGTTTGTTGTACAAGAAATATTTGTTAAATGGATGAAAAGAGGAATGTACTAAGCACTCTAAAGACATTAGCAAATTTAAATTCTTACAGATGATGTGTAAGGTCAGAATTATTAACCTCATTTACTAGTGGCAGTGTTTCACTGAGAATTAAGAGCTTGGGTTTTGGGACTACACAACCCCAGTTCAAATCCTGCTTCTCCACTTACTGTGTGACATTAGGCAAATTACTTAACCTCTCTGATCCTCAGTTTCATCACTTTTAAACTGAAGATGGCTCTCATGCAAGTTATTTTAAATTCTGAATTAGTTAATACATGCAAAGGACTTAGAACTGAATTTGACACATAGTGTAGACTCAAAGGTAATCAGCAGTTATTTTTACAAACGAGAAAACATGCTCAGGAAGATTAAGGAAGATGCCCAAAGTCACAGAGCGGGTTAAGTAACACTTAAAAGGTGGCACAATCAAGACTTGAACCCAAGTTTCGACATGAAAATTCACCCATCCTTTAACCATTATACAACAAAATATTTGCTCTTCCATTTAACATTTCTTCCCCATATCCTAACTTTCATCATTGTCCATGTACTGTATGCCGTCCAATACCATGACACTCGTGAGGACACCCAAACCTTCTTTATCCCTTTCATTCCCCACAGACACCTGGCACACCCCGGTCCCTCCCTCCTCCTCTGGGTGGCGGGACCCCCAACCTTCTCGGCGCCGCACCCCCAACGCCCACACCCCCCCCACATTCCGGTTCTCTATCCCCAAGCGCCCCCGCCATCCCCACCCGTAACCTTTTCAATACTCGTCCAAACCTCCCTCTTTCATCCTCCTCTCCACGCCCGTTCCGGGCCCTCCCCTCCTTCTCATCCAATCCCAATTCCCAGGAACACGCCCCCGCCCCCGATTCCATCCCCAGCCGGCCCACCCCACGCTCGGTCCAGGCCTTCGCGCCTTCGCCAGCGGCCCCCCACGGCTCCGCCCGATGCCCGAGAACGGCCTCGATCAGGCCTGGCACTTACCGCCAGGGAGCCGAGCGGAGCAGGCCCGCGGGACGAGGCGGGCTGGAGACGCGCAGCTTCTTCCTTCTAGGCGTCCAGCAGCGCAGCGGCCATTTTGTTGTGTTGTGCCGGTTGCCTGGGGGCCGCGCGCGCGGCGTGGGCGGGGCCTGCTGCGGCCACGCCCCTCCCGGAGCCGTTGAGGAGGCAGGGCCGGGCTTCCCGCCGCCTTTGCCGCCTCTGCCTCGGGTACTCTGGGACGCGAGGCTTCCTGATGGTGTGGAGTCTGTGGGGGGCGAGGTTTCCTGCTGCAGCCGCCGGCTAGCCCATCTCCGTTCCCTGAGGCGAAGCCGCAGCTGCCTCACGCCGAGGCTCCGACACGCTCTTGCGGGGGGCGGGCTGGGCCAGAGGCCGACCTGAGGAGACAGACTTGGTGCTGCCGCCAAGCTCCCGCTCTTCCGACGCTGGCAGCAGCTTCTCCTTGCGCGGCCTATTTTCGGAGACGAATTCTCCCCTTCAGGGACCAGTGAGGCCAGACGTGGATGAAGCGCTGGGCTTGGACTCAGCCGCCACCTGAGGTTAAGGGAGCGAGACCAGACTGGGAATCCCGGCAGCGAATGTTCCCGTGGGCTGTGGAGAATATTCCTCTGCTTGGGGACAGAAGCAAAAGCAAGAAGCATCTGAGGAAACTTGAGTTAGGGCTTGCCTGAAAGTG
The DNA here is from genome assembly GCF_004348235.1 of Phoca vitulina. Classification (NCBI taxonomy): domain Eukaryota; kingdom Metazoa; phylum Chordata; class Mammalia; order Carnivora; family Phocidae; genus Phoca; species Phoca vitulina. The sequence continues at coordinate 20,266,286 of NW_022589724.1, read as the reverse complement.
CTGCATTTCACCGCATCCATCCAGCAGTTAATTTGAAGAGAATTTAGCAGATACTGTGCATTAAAAACAAAAACATCGTCAGGGCACCTGGGTGGCTCTGTCGGTTGAGCTCAGACTCTTGATTTCTGCTGAGGTCATGATCTCAGGGTGGTGAGATCGAGCCCCAAGTGGGGCTCCATGCTCAGCGGGGAGTCTGCTTGGGATTCTCTCTCTTCCTTTTCCTCTGCCTCCCACTCTTGCTCTCTAAATAAACAAACATAACATCTTAAAGAAAAACCAAAAACATCTTCAAGGACACCTTCCTCCACCCCAGCCTCCTATTTCCCAGCTTGTAGCTTGAACCGTGTCACCATCAGAGGCTTCACCATCTCCAGAAATCTCCAGTGCAGCCACTACCTCTATTTTACCATAATCTTCGAATCTTAACAACTCATTTGCTCAAAAGATCCCCATCCCAGCACAATGCTTAACTTCATTATGATATCCAGTCCCTCATTCTTAACCATTTGCTCTCAATCCCTTTCTAACCATCAGAGAGTTCATGGTCCCATCTTTGTAACAATGTTTTAGAAATTCCCTCTACCCGTGCCTCAGTTTCCTCATCCATGAAACGGGATAATCATACCTACTTCCTACAGTTTTCCTGATAATTATAAAAATTAATGCCTGTGAAAGAACTTAGAGATGTACCTGCCCCATAGTAAATTCTCAATATGTTTTAGTTATTTTAATATTAGGCAAAGGTTTTCCAGAAGTGATATTTCATCTTAGGCCTGAAAGAGGAAAAGAATTTAGTCAAGGTGTAGGACAGTGGGGGAAGAATTTGCTTGGCAAAGGGAACAACTTGTGCAAACCCCAGGAAAGGGGGAAGAAAGAGCATGACAATCAGCTGGTTGTTAAGTAGATCATTATAGTTGGTGCAAAAATTTGGAGTGAAGAAGCTAAAAAGAAGAAGGTGGAAGAGAGGCCATATTATAAGCCACATTGGGCACTTCTAGTTTTTCCTCAGAAGTGGGTTCACCTCAATAGGAAGTTCGGGTGACTTCCAACAGGGGGCACTATTCACATTCACATTTACATGAATGATGTTCCCTACCTGTCTCCCACTATTTATGCAACACAGAAGGAAGCCCTTGGAGTTGTAGAACAAGCCTAAATTCCTGAAAAGCTCCAGATTTTAAATTTAAAAGGAAGATGTATCCATTTTTTATTGACGTTAGATGATATTTGTTAGTTTGGAATGTGTACGTTGCTGAAGTTCAGTTCTATCGTTTTTTGTTTGTTTTGACATTCATTTCTTTTTCTCTTTTCCACCAGAGAATTGGATTTATTGTGTAACCTCAGTGCTATGCCTCGCCGTCTATAATGATATTCAGGTGGGTTCCATTATCAAATCATGGTGTGCTGGTGTAGTTCATTATCAATGCTATCAAACATATACACAAAATATACAAAAATAATTAATTCCAGCAAAAATATACACAAAATCCAGAGGATAGTGCAAAACACTTTTCCTGTGGGTAGTCCATATCCAGTTAACCTTGATGGGTACTCTCCAGTCCCTTATTGCCAAATTTTCCTCCTATGTCAGAGGGAAAATCTTTCTCTAGGTAATTAGAATATTAACTGCGTCTCTTTGCATGCTAAAAGAACCTCCCTCCCCAAAGCAAGAGTGAGAATAGGAAAGGAGTGAGGGTACCTCGTTCATTCCACACTAATTTGTATTTAACTCAAAATATGAAGAAGTTGTTTCCTTCTGTTGCATTTACAATACAAATATTAGCCATGGTAGAGTCGCTTGGCTGTCCCTCGGTTCTTTCCTAATAGCAAAGTTATTTTGTTTGTTTGAACTTGCCTCATTTTGAAACCCAGTTTAATGATTTTGCAAATTTGCTTTAGAGGAGAATCAGACTAGCTGGTCAGGCAGGGATGAAGCTTCTGCTACTGCCATTTCTTTCTGTGACTTTAAAAGTTAACTAAATTACAGATGTATTTTAAAATAAATGCTATTATGTGCCAGGTTTGTGGGGGTGCAGTGGTGAATGAGATAGACACAGTTTTTACCCTGAAAGAGATTGCAATCTAGTGGGAAATACAGAAAAGTAAGACACTCTGATAATGGAATAGAATTAGAGACTTGGTGGTTTTCCATGTGAATCCATGTATGGGTTGGGTCCAGATGGGAAGGACCTACAATATCCAGTGATTTATAACAACCCTATCCAGGTTAACCTTGGGCTGTTTCCAGTGCCAATGTTTGAAATGACACCAAGACTTGAAGAATTTGAGGCCTGCCCTGTGAGTTCAGATCTAAAGGCCAGAACAGGTCTTCTGTGCTCAGGTCCAAACCAGACCCTACTCAGGCAAACCTTGAACCCCTCTGTCTCTGAACCATACCACCTGAATCGAGACTGTTATTTGTCTTTCACCTCTTTAGGGTTGGAGTGGCTCTCCCATGTGACCAGAGAATATGTAAGACCAGTATAGCCTCCAAATGCTATTGGCTTGTATCTAGCTTTGAAATATTTTAAGCTCTAGATTCCTGTAAGTTCCTTCCTAATTTTAAAGCTTTTGTAAGTTAATATTTTGAATTTCTACAAAAGGGAAACCCTTTCTTTCAGAAGCATTCCAGCTAATAAATACAGATGAACTGCCCAAGTTAGGAAATTGCCATTTTGCAACCCGTAACATATTTGATTCAGACACAGATCATCAAGAGATGTTGAAACCATTACATGAAATATAGTTGGGGAATAAGATATTCACTTGGTCTCAAAATATCACCCTACAGATATCATCAAAAGGGAATAAATTCAGGATAACATCAGAATGGGAAGTGAACTAGAGACAAATTTCTAGAAGAAGGAAAATACCATATTTATATTGACCGGTGAATCAGAGATGAGGAAGATTGACAGTCCATATAAAACTTTACCAGATTCTTGGGGCGCCTGGGTGGCTCAGTCATTAAGCGTCTGCCTTCAACTCAGGTCGTGATCCCAGAGTCCTGGGATCAGGCTCCCTGCTCCATGGGAAGACTGCTTCTCCCTCCCCCACTCCCCCTGCTTGTTTTCCCTCTCTCGCTCTGTCTCTCTCTGTCAAATAAATAAATAAAATCTTAAAAAAAAGAAAAAAAACTTTACTAGATTCTTTTTAACAGATTTATGGAATGTAAGAACTAGAGAGAATTTCAGGGTTTAGTCATATCATCTAGCTTACCTCCTTCAATTTACAGTTAACATTATCATCATCTTTCAGTCTTAAAAGATAAAGTTATTTTCTTACATAGAAATGGCCAGGCTCTAGTGTTAAGTCATTGGCTCGGGGCTGCCTGGGAAGGGCACAGCCTCAGCTTGAAAGCTAATGTGGGTCTTGAAAGCATTAACAACTGGAAGCTATTAACTAATACGCTCTTTGCAGCTGGATGGCAAGTTCTTTCTATAAGTGAAATCCAAGCAGCCCACTCTGTTGCCAAAGTGCAAAAGGTATGTGCTGAGGGTGTTGGTGTCTGATGATAAGGGTGCTTTTGTATTGAGGGAGGAGTCTCCTGAACCAGAAGGTCCTGGCCTCTCGTCATTCTTTCTTTTTTTTAAAATTTTATTTATTTATTTGAGAGAGAGAGAATGAGAGAGAGAGCACGAGAGGGGGAGGGTCAGAGGGAGAAACAGACTCCCCACTCAGCAGGGAGCCCGATGCGGACTCGACACTGGGACTCCAGGATCATGACCTGAGCCGAAGGCAGTCACTTAACCAACTGAGCCACCCAGGCGCCCTCTTTTTTTTCCTTTTATGTCCTGTCCAGATATAATTAACTCTTTGTTATTATTAATGCTACTCACCACTATAACCAATCAAAACCATACTACTGAGTTCTCGTCTTCTCAATGCCCCATGGAGACGTAAGCATTTTTAGCCAGCCTGTTATTGGGGTTTCCTGGAGGCTCAAGCATAGCCTATTGAGGCTGAACCCAAGGAAAGTCAGAATGGCAATGTCTATTGTCAGAATTATCTTCCCATCTCCATGTAGCTTGATGCAGGAATTTGAACTCCTCTTAACTACCTCTTGTAATAATTTCTGAGGACCTCCCTAGTAATTATGGCTTAGGTGGCCTTCATTTGGGTAATGCTTAGGTTCCAGCTGGTACTCTAAAAAGGTAAAAGAAAAGAGATCAAACTGATCCTGGGAGATAGTCACATAGAAGAGAATCTACTTCTAGTACAGTGGTTTAGTCTTGGCTGTATATTTAATTATGAGAGGGGCTTAAAAATACTCATGCCTGCCCACCCCACCCCATTCAGACCTTGATTTAATCAGTCCAAAGCATGGCCTAGGACTCAAGATTTTTAAAAGCTCCCCAGATGACTTTAATGTGCAGACAAGACTCAGAACCACTACCCTAGTTGGTGGTGGAAACTAAAGAAAGAAGCAGCATTTGACAAAATCAGCATGTGAGTTCTTCAATTTGTTCAGTTCCTTTGTTCAGTAAATACAGCAAATTTGACTCAGCCCTGCCTACCAGACATGACTACATTTCATTACTGGAATCCAGACAAGTAGAATATAAAAAGAGATTGGTGGAATTGTATAGAAAGTATAAGTATTCAGTAAGAATAGGGTCTTCAAGGCACACACAGAAAGAGGCATTATTCTCTTCAGAGTAGATCAAGGAAGATACCTTATAAAAAAGCCTTTGTAGGCTGAGACCTGAAGACAACCAATGGGAATTACTCACATGAGGAAGGTGGGAAGAGCATCTAAGGCAAAGGGAATAGGTAGCCTGTCAAAGACCAAAGATACTTGAGAGAGCAACTTCAGGAAACCAGAAATTCATCAGCAGGGCTAGAGCATAGTTGGAAAAATAAAAACCGTAAATTAGGTGCCACAGCCAAAGGGGCTAGATGGTGTTAAATCTGTAGATCAATTTGGGGGCATATTGCAATATTAACGATATTAAGTCTTCTGACTCATAAACATGGGATGTCTTTCTATTTAAGTTTTCTTTAATTCTTTCCACATGTTTTGTAGTTTTCAAAATGCAACTTTTATACTTTGAGTTTTTTCCGAAGTACTTTATTTTCTTTGATGCTATTATAAATGGAAGTGTTTTCTTAATTTCATTTCAGTTTAATCATTGCTGCTGTATAGAAATGCAATTGACTTTTGTATATAGATCCAGTATCCTGCAACCTGGCTGAACTTATTTCTTAAATTTAATTTTTTTTTAGTGGATTACTTTGGATTTTCTATATACCAGATCATGTCATTCGCAAATGGAGATAGTGTCACTTCTTCCTTTCCTTCCTTCTATTTATTTTTCTCACCTAACTGTCCTGGTTAGAACTTCCAGGATAATGTTGAATGGAAGTGGGAAGAATAGGCATCCTTGTTTTTTTTCTGATCTTGGAGGAAAGCATTCAATCTTTTACCATTTAAGTATGATGTTAACTGTGGATTTTTCTTAGGTGCTGTTATCAGGTTGGAGAAGTTCTCTTCTACTTCTAGCATGTTGAGTGTTTGTTGTTTTGTTTTGTTTTAAATCATAAGAGTCTTGAATTTTGTAAAATGCTTTTTCTGCAACTCTTGAGATGACCATGTGGGTTTTGTTCTTCATTCTGTTGTTATGGTGTTTTACATTAATTAATTTTGGGATGTTAAACCAACCTTACATTCCTGGGATAAATCTCACTTCCTCGTGGTGTATAATCTTTTTATATGCTGGATTTGTTTTGCTAGTATATTGTTGAGGATTTTTGCATGTATATTCGTAAGTGATAATTGGTTTCTAATTTTCTTATGCTGTCTTTGGTTTGGGTATCAGGGTAATGCTGGTCTGATAGAATGAATTGGGAAGTGTTCCCTCCTCTTCTATTTTTTGAGAAGAATTGGCATTAATTCTTCTTTATATGTTTGATTCCAGTGAAGCCTTTGGACTTGGGCTTCTTTTTGTGGGTAGTTTTTAAATTGCTAATTGAATTTCTTTACTTATTAGAGGTCTTTTCTGGTTGCCTATCTCTTCTTTGGTCAATTTTAGTAGTTTATGTATTTCTAGGAACTTTTCTATTTCATCTGTTTTTTTAATTTCATCCGTTGGCATACAGTTGTTCATAGCATCCCCTTATAGTCTTTTCCATTTGTGGAATATTGGGAATAATGTCTTGTCTTTCATTCATTATTTTAGTAATTTGAGTCTTTTTTCTTAGAGAGCTTAGCTAAAGATTTGCTAATTATGTCGATCTTTTTAAAGAAACAACTTTTGGTTAAGTTGATTTTCTCTATTGTTTTTCTATTCTCTAATTCCCACTCTAATCCTTATTATTTCCTTTCTTCTACTTGCTTTGCATTTAGTTTCCTCTTCTCTTCCTACTGTCTTAAGGTGGAGGTTAGTTTGTGCTTTGAGATCTTTTTTTTTTAAGATTTATTTGAGGGGCGCCTGGGTGGCTCAGTCGTTAAGCGTCTGCCTTCGGCTCAGGTCGTGATCCCAGGGTGGCTCAGTCGTTAAGCGTCTGCCTTCGGCTCAGGTCGTGATCCCAGGGTCCTGGGATTGAGCCCCGCATCGGGCTCCCTGCTTGGTGGGAAGCCTGCTTCTCCCTCTGCCACTCCCCCTGCTTGTGTTCCCTCTCTCGCTGTGTCTCTCTCTTCAAATAAATAAATAAAATCTTAAAAAAAAAAAAAAAAAAAAAAGATTTATTTGAGAGAGAGAGAGAGAGACAGCGCCTACACAAGCAGGGGGAGGGGCAGAAGAAGCAGGTTCCCTGCTGAGCAGGAAGCCTGACACAGGACTGGATCCCAGAACCCTGGGATCATGACCTGAGCCCAAGGTAGATGCTTAACCGACTGAGCCACCCAGGCGCCCCAAGATCTTTCTTCTTTTTTAATGTAGGTGTTTATAGCTACAGAATTTCCTCTAAGCACTGCTTTCATTGCATCCCATATATTTTGGTATGTTGTGTCTTCATTTTCATTGATCTCAAAGTATTTTCCAATTTCCTTTGTGATTTTTTTTTCTTTGACCCATTGGTTATGTATTAAGTTTAAGATGCCAATTAGATATCCAAGTGGAGATATGAGTAAGGCAGTTAGATATACAACTCTAGGGCTTAGAAAAGTGGTCCACCTGATGGGTGGACCATGGGACTGAGTACAAAACAAGTAACACAGATTGTTCTTTTGTGTTCTAAATATTGAAGCCCATGTGAAAAGAAGACATATGTTAAATATGCCCTTGAAATAAAGTGTTGTTTTTTTGTTTTTGTTTTTGTTTTTTTTTGGATGGCTTCAGTTACTGAGACAGTTGGCCAAAAATAAAAACAGAGCTAAAATCATTCTCATCTCTGATGAGTGTTTCTAACACTGTTGGTCTGAAAATGTTCTGGACTGGATCTATGCAGCTGCAACCTTAAGGTCCTTTTACATTAAATCATTCTTTTCAGTACATTGTTGCTTCTTAATTTTCCTATCATTGCTCCTGCTTGACATGGTTCAAAATTCAGTCAGTGGTTTAAATATTAGCTTACAGGTGTCTGTTCAGAAGAATATGTTGCAATAGCACGTATGTCCCAACATTACTTCCATGAGAATGTTCATTAACTACTCACACAAGTCCATCAGTCCCAACAAAATTATAAAGTCAAACATTGCAGTTGTAAAGCCCTAACACACTATCAAAATCTAAAACTTTTGTGGTATATCAGTTTTTAAAGTTGCTGTTGTGAATGAATGTTTGACATTTCAGGATTTCATGAATTTCTGGTTGCATTTTACCTTAGAGAACAATTTCACTAATGCTTTGCATAAAATGAACTACCTATCTATTCTTTTCATGGAACAAAGAACATTAGTAGGTCATAAAGAGATGGCCAACATCCCCAGGGTTAGAGCAGCAAGGTCAAAATGTCCTTGTTTATGGGCGCCTGGGTGGCTCAGTCGTTAGGCGTCTGCCTTCTGCTCAGGTCATGATCCCAGGGTCCTGGGATCGAGTCCCATATCAGGCTCCCTCCTCGAGGGGAAGCCTGCTTCTCCTTCCCCCACTCCCGCTGCTTGTGTTCCTGCTCTCGCTATCTCTGTCTCTGTCAAATAAATAAATAAAATCTTTAAAAAAAAAAAAATGTCCTTGTTTGTTTCCCATTGCATACAAAATGAAGTCCAGACTCATTAACATGGCATTCAGGGCCATATACAATCTGCCCTCAACCTACCTTTCAATATTATTTTCCTTGGTCCACCTGATCATTCATCATTCATTCATTCATTTGGCAACAATTTGTTGAGTGTCTTAAGTGTCCTTAGGCACTGTAGTAAGTTCTAGGGTGTATCCCCATTGTATATGTTAGACCCACTACCTGTCCTCATGGAACTTACAACCTAGACAGAAGAATAGTCAAGTGAACAGGCAATTACAAAACCCAATCACCTAACCCCTAGCTATCCCAACTATACCTAGAGACTTGCAGTTCAGGATGGGACCATGCATGCAACTGAATGCAGATTTGAGAAAGCCTAAGCTAACAATAGCTTCATAGCTCCCTTGGCCATGTCCTGGTCATCGACACTGATGGATCATTTCTAGCCCTAGAATTCCTGGGAACATCTCAGCATTTGGGAAGCTGCCTTGGGATTTCAGACCTGCTCTAAAGTGGTCAGTACAGGCCTCATGGGCCCCAATTCGAACCAGACCCATTCCAGGGAAGCTTCAGAACCACTTCCATATCTGAGACATTCTACACATGGTCCAGGATGATAGTCCTTTCCCATGCTCTGTAAATTTAGAATATAGAGCCTGAGACAGGGAGGCAGTCTCATGCAAGTAGGTTTATTGCAAGACTTCTCTTGAAAGAAACCTGTAAGCCATGAGGGAAGCTGCACAGGGCAAGGCAGGATCTAAGCAAAGACGTGGTATCAACTGAGGTCTAGCTTTAGCCTGATCCCGGGGGGGGGGGGGGTGCTCTCTAGCGTGCATGGTACCACAAAGTTGTCCCACCTTGAAGCAAGGTAGCTAGGTAGTTGTGTCCCCAGAATCAGTCAGTTATTGACTATGGACCAATCCTAGAGAGAGGACGTAACTTCTCAAGCATTTCTGGGCAAGCTGTCTGCCATGGCTGAGGCAAATTACCTGGAGAAGGGGGAAACTTGAGCAGCCAACACTCACAGTATCTATAGGATGGGTGCACCAAGCCCGGGAAAGGGGATCTTGTCCCGGCATCAACTGCATCTACTACACCCAGAAAATGTGCCAGAGCAGCTTCCAAGTGTTTGTCTGTGTCCAGGTTTGAAACACTCCCATTTGGGTGTCTTTTCTGCTTTACTCATCAAAATCTGCTTTATACTTCAAATTACAAAATTACCTATGAACGTTAAAAGATTGTGATTTAGATTCTTAGGTTTCCTTCTCAGTGATCCCACTATCTAATGTTAATAATTAACCTGAAGACTAATTTAACCAAATTCTTCAAGCTGAGTTTACAAAAAGGAGGGCAGTTTCAAGAAAGGTTCTGTCAACAGTTTAATGCTACCCTAGCCATGAACATTTTTAGTCTATATTTTTTTCTACTTGGGAAAAAGTTGGGTACAGGAGCAAACGTAAGTGAAAGATCCCATTTTCATTTGCAATGTATTTTGGTTATAATTTTACAGAAAACAGAACTCAATCACTGCCACATGAAATTTTCTACTTCTGAAAACTGAATTGAATTTCTTCTTTTATCTATTGTCCTATGCCATTGCTCTGTTTTCTATATGAGTACTTTGTGAACAGTGTTTGACTTGTATTCTAAAACTTCGTATTTTTCCCAAGCTGTTACCCTTGCCCCAGGGAAGAGTAACCTACTGATTAATATTTTGGTTAAAAATGGATTCTTTGAAAGACTGACGCATAATCCCTATTTGCATTTCTTATAGAGGATTCTATTAAACATACCCAGGCTGCAACTGATCAAAACCACTACCATGTGTCTGCTTGAAATCTAATCCTTGGGATGCTTTCAGGAAGCTATCCTGGCTTTATCATAGATAATAAAATTTTGAGAAATAAAAAATATGTTGTTAGGTGTAAGAAACGTTGCTAATTTCAATTGATTCTCCTAAGTGAAAAATGTTTAAAAAATATGTTTTATTAACAGATTGACTATATTTTATTGTTTCAACAGGTATGTTGTCTCAGCACCTATTGTATTCTATGTTTGGAACCTCTGAAAATGTAGTAATTCAAGTTCATGGATACACAGATTCATTTGCTGTGACCACTGCTATTAAAAGTTATCCTGATAATAGTTCTACATATTCTTTTGGCCAAGGTAATTTATCTCCAAAAAATAAACTCCAAAGTTCTGCAAACTTAACTGTATGTATTCTTATAATAGTTTATTTTATATGCCAAACGTTTCTTTATAAAACACACATGGATCCTTTCTACATATGTGGGTGTAAAAATGTGTTACATCATACTATTAAGTGAATCTACTATTTAATAAGAAATAAATGCCATATGTTTATAAAGGTAAGTAAGTGGGAAATGTTAAATAGAGAATCCACTTTTTATTTGGGGGCAATGTAAAGAAATGTATAAAGCAGATAAAGGTTATTAAGGTGAAAAGATCTGATGATACGAGTTGAAAATGAAGTCAACCGACACACCTGTTTAAAAATTGCAAGATGAATACAGTAGTCTCTTCTGATCAGCTGTTTCACTTTCCATGGTTTCAGTTAACCGTGGTCAACTGTGGTCCAGAAGCAGATGATCCCCCTCCTAATGTATCATCAGAAGGTCAATCATAGCCTCACACTACGTCACACGCCTGTGTCATTCACCTCACTTCCTCTCATCACACAGGCATTTTACCATCTCACATCATCACAAGAAGAGTAAATACAGTAAAGTAAGATATTTTGAGAGAGAAAAATAGACCACTTTTATTATGGCATATTGTTATAATTGTTCTATTTTATTATTAGTTACTGTTAATCTCTTGCTGTGCCTAATTTATAAATTAAACTTTATCATAGGTATTTTGTATAGAAAAAAACCTGTATTTATATATAGGGTTTGGTACTAACCACAGTTTCAGGCATCCACTGGGGGTCTTGGAATGTATCCCTCATGGATAAAGGGGGACTACTGTACTAGAAAGAGATAATTTATATACTTAAATTTTATATATTCAGAGGAAAAATAGAGGAAGAGAAAGACATAGACAGAGGTTTTTTGGTTTTTTTTTTTAAGATTTTATTTATTTATTTGACAGAGAGAGACACAGTGAGAGAGGGAACACAAGCAAGGGGAGTGGGAGAGGGAGAAGCAGGCTTACCGCGGAGCAGGGAGCCTGATGTGAGGCTGGATCCCAGGACCCTGGGATCATGACCTGAGCTGAAGGCAGACGCTTAACGACTGAGCCACCCAGGAGCCCCTAGACATAGGTTTGACTTTGTTGATTTAAAAATTCAAAGAGGTAAATGGAGAAAAATTTGAACATTTGTTTTCCTAAATTATGTACAACATTCTAACCTCTTTGTTTTCTACAAAAATTAGTTTTTTCCTAAAATATGTACCTTTGATAGGCTTTTAGTACTTTCTCTTTGGACTTGAATCAAACAAATTTTCCTTCAAACGAATTTGTGAACAATATTCAAGGAAAATTAGAGACGTGTCTGCAATTACTATAAAACTTACTGACCATATGCAAAACATTTGAAGAGGGCTACATACTAAATATATAATGACCAATGGACCTGAAAAACATTAGCAAAAGAAAGGTTTCAAAGTATAAGTCCATATAGAACTATAAATATAAGAGATATTTTGTTCATTTATACTACCATGTGGTAAGTCATTTAATCCCCCCATTCTCCCACCCCTCCATTGCTGATAAACTTTTGATCTTTCTTAATGACTTGGTTATTCTGTCTATTAAAAATTGAATTTTTTCAGTGATTGTCATTTTTAATAGACATTAAATCTGGATCAGTTTTTTTAAGTAATTATTTCAAACTAAATTTGATAAGAAACCAAAATCCAGAGGTGTTCCTGGAAAGATATATTTACTGTTTTATTTTACAAAATTTTCATATTTGTTGCATATAAACAATTCAAATCACTTTCATAGCTAACTAAAAGACAAACGCTTTTGCTATTTTAAGATTATTATATAATATTTCCTCCATTAACTTTTTCTTTTTTTTTAACAGATACAACCAAAAGATTTATCTGGAGCACCAAATGCAGTTTCATAGGTATATTTAGAAGTTGTATCTGATCATTTTTCAAAAGCAACAAAAATTCCACCATGCTATGACAATGGATTTCTCTTCATTCAGATAGACAGATGTGTTTACAATTCAGATGAGTCAAGTATAATAAAAAGGGAATTTTAATTTCTGGGAAAAAAGTAGGATGACCGATTAATGGTATTGAGACCAGTGGCTTATCTTTGAAGGGAAAAATGAAGTTAATTCCCAACTTTATACCATACACAAAAATAAAAGAGTTGACAAACTAAAGGTTAAATTGTACATTATAAAAACAAAGAATCAGCAAAATATGAGCATAATTTGGAGGTAGGAGGGACCTTTCTTAGAATGATGCCAAGTCTCCTTTCAAAATGTTCTTTAAAAAAACGTGAGGTGAGCTGAAAGTTAATACAAGAAGATGAATTTTAACTTTGAAAAAAAAAATCTCATGTTTAGTATATGTGCTGCCGAAGCGAGCACAAAAAAAATCTCATGTTTATTCTCAATGTCATCTTTTACAAATAATATTTCAATTTAATATTAACAGAAAATTGTGAACCAGATTACAAAATTCGCCTAGCAATGTTTGTCTCCATTGGGAATGGTTTCAGTCTTCTAGTAAATTTCCTCTTACAAATTATCTCAAGGGAGGGAAGGCAGGTCAGGCTAATGGGTATACCAAATGCAGCAGCACTTTACGAATTGCCATTAAAGATGAGGGCAATGGTGATGATGCTAATCAGGTGACCAAAGATAGAGGTCACCTCCATAATTTTATTTTATTTTATTTTATTTTTTTATTTTTAAAGATTTTATTTATTCATCTGAGAGAGAGAGAATGAGAGACAGAGAGCATGAGAGGGAGGAGGGTCAGAGGGAGAAGCAGACTCCCTGCTGAGCAGGGAGCCCGATGCGGGACTCGATCCCGGGACTCCAGGATCACGACCTGGGCCAAAGGCAGTCACTTAACCAACTGAGCCACCCAGGCGCCCTCCCTCCATAATTTTAGCAACAGGACAAACTCCCTGCCAGTACACATTAGCTGCTCCTTAGACACTCAGAACTGTTTGTGGATGCCTGATCAGAAAAATCACTAGGTATCTAAGGTGAGATGTCCTGCCTGTGAGACTCTTACCCTTCTATGCACTCAAGTACTTAATATTTTGAGATATGCAGATTCTTGCCTGCATCTTATGTGTTAGAGAATACTTCACTGGGTCTGTTGACACAATTTACTGCTTACATTCCTCTCACTCTACCCTATAATAATTTCAGGTACCAGGGAGCTGCAGTCTTTCTTATCTATCAGTGGTTTGAAAATATAAAAGGTTTACTGAAAATAATGAGTTGAATCATATTTTAAATGCATAAAGGGAAATATTTAAAAGAACCCATTCAGGAAATTTTTGGTGAAAAGAACATTTTTTTCACTTTAATATAAAGTTCACATCCAATATTCTAATTCATCTTCTCCTTTTTTTGTTTTTTTGTTTTTCTTTTTTAAAAGTAAGCTTTACTAGGGGACGCCTGGGTGGCTCAGTTGGTTAAGTGGCTGCCTTCGGCTCAGGTCATGATCCCAGGGTCCTGGGATCGAGCCCCACGTCGGGCTCCTTCCTCAACAGGGAGCCTGCTTCTCCCTCTCCCTCTGCCTGCCACTCCACCTGCTTGTGCTCTCCCTCTCTCTATCTCTATCAAGTAAATAAATAAAATCTTTTAAAAAAAAAAAGTAAGCTTTACTATATTCAATGTGGGGCTTGAAATCATGACCGTGAGATCAAGAGCCACATACTCTAACAACTGAGCCAGCCAGGAGCCCCTAATTCATCTTTTCCTTTAAACTTGGATTTTATGTTTGGACTTTTAAATTTTTATTTTAAATTTCATGACCCTCATGTTATAGGGTTATTAATAATATTGTCAGATCATTTAGAGTTGAACAGAATTTCTAATAATGACAATTTTTTTTCTTATAGTAAAAGTTAGAATTTATTCATTGGATGAAGACCTAAAACCATAACAAAGGGAAATTACCTTAACTTTTATAGTGAGTATGCTTTTAATTTAAATCAAAATTTAACCTTGGCATTTTCATTATATGAATAGTTTTCATCAATATAGCACAAGTCAAATGTGGCATTAATTTATTCAATATTAAATAACAGCAGACATTTATTGAGCACTTATTTTGGGAACAACCTGGTAATTTTATACTTCTTTTATCCCAATTGATAACTTGGGTGTGTAAATTAAATGTTAGTTGAAATACATTTTATATGGCTCCATTAAAGAACACTCTTTATTTTTTTAAATCAATATAAATCATTTATTTTTTTATCAGTAACTATTTTTTTATTATTAACATATAATGTATTATTTGTTTCAGGGGTACAGGTCTGTGATTCATCAGTCTTACACAATACGCAGTGCTCCCCACAACACATACCCTCCCCAATGTCCATCACCCAGCCATCCCATCCCCCCACCTCGCTCCCCTCCAGCAACCCTCAGTTTGTGTCCTGAGGTTAAGAGTCTCTTATTGGTTTGTCTCGCTCTCTGGTTTCGTCTTGTTTCATTTTTTCCTCTCTTCCCCTATGATCCTCTGCCTTGTTTCTCAAATTCCACATATCAGTGAGATCATATGATAATTGTCTTTCTCTGATTGACTTATCTCGCTTAGCATAATAACCTCTAGTTCCATCCATGTTGTTGCAAATGGCAAGATTTCATTTTTTTGTTGGCTGCATAATATTCCATTGTGTGTGTGTGTGTGTGTGTGTGTGTGTGTGTGTGTGTACGTATATATATACACACACACACACCACATCTTCTTTATCCATTCATCTGTCGATAGACATCTGGGCTCTTTCCATAGTTTGGCTATTGTGGACATTGCTGCTATAAACTTTGGGATGTAGGTGCCCCTTCAGATTACTACATTTGTATCTTTGGGATAAATACCCAGTAGTGCAATTGCTGGGTCGTAGGGTAGCTCTATTTTCAACTTTTTGAGGAACCTCCATACTGTTTTCCAGAGTGGCTGCACCAGCTTGCATTCCCACCAACAGTGTAGGAGGGTTCCCCTTTCTCCACATCCCCGCCAACATCTGTCATTTCCTGACTTGTTAATTTTAGCCATTCTGACTGGTGTGAGGTGGTATCTCATTTTGGTTTTAATTTGTATTTCCCTGATGCCGAGTGATGTTGAGCACATTTTCATGTGTCTTTTGACCATTTGGATGTCTTCTTTGCGGAAATGTCTGTTCATATCTTCCGCCCATTTCTTAATTGGATTATTTCCTTGGGTGTTGAATTTGATAAGTTCTTTATAGATCTTGGATACTAGCCCTTTATCTGATATGTCACTTGCAAATATCTTCTCCCATTCTGTCGGTTGTCTTTTGGTTTTGTTTACTGTTTCCTTTGCTGTGCAAAAGCTTTTTATCTTTATGAAGTCCCAATAGTTCATTTTTGCCCTTGCTTCCCTTGCCTTTGGCAAAGTGTCTAGGAAGAAGTTGCTGTGGCTGAGGTCGAGGAGGTTGCTGCTTGTGTTCTCCTCAAGGATTTTGATGGATTCCTGTCTCACATTTAGGTCTTTCGTCCATTTTGAGTCTATTTTTGTGTATGGTATAAGGAAATGGTCCAGTTTCATTCTTATGCATGTGGCTGTCCCATTTTCCCAACACCATTTGTTGAAGAGACTGTCTTTTTTCCATTGGATATTCTTTCCTGCTTTGTCAAAGATTAGTTGATCATAGAGTTGAGAGTCCATTTCAGAGTTCTCTATTCTGTTCTATTGATCTATGTGTCTGTTTTTGTGCCAGTACCATACTGTCTTGATGATTATAGCTTTGTAATAGAGCTTGAAGTCTGGAATTGTGATGCCACCAGCTTTGGTTTTCTTTTTCAACATTCTTCTGGCTATTCGGGGTCTTTTCTGGTTCCATACATATTTTAGGATTATTTGTTCCATTTCTGTGAAAAAAGTTGATGGTATTTTGATAGGGATTGCATTGAATGTGTAGATTGCTCTAGGTAACATAGACATTTTAACAATATTTGTTCTTCCAATCTGTGAGCATGGAACGTTTTTCCATTGCTTTGTGTCTTCCTCGATTTCTTTCATGACTATTCTATAGTTTTCTGAGTACAGATCCTTTGCCTCTTTGGTTAGATTTATTCCTAGGTATCGTATGGTTTTGGGTGCAATTGTAAATGGGATTGACTCCTTAATTTCCCTTTCTCTTGTCTTGTTGTTGGTGTATAGAAATGCCACTGATTTCTGTGCATTGATTTTATATCCTGCCACTTTACTGAATTCCTGTATGAGTTCTAGCAGTTTTGGGGTGCAGTCTTTTGGGTTTTCCACATAAAGTATCATATCATCTACAAAGAGTGAGAGTTTGACTTCTTTGCCAATTCAGATGCCTTTTATTTCTTTTTATTGTCTGATTGCTGAGGCTAGGACTTCTAGTACTATGTTGAACAGCAGTGGTGATAGTGGACATCCCTGCCGTGTTCCTGATCTTAGGGGAAAAGCTCTCACTTTTTCCCCATTGAGAATGATATTCACTGTGGGTTTTTCATAGATGGCTTTTATGATATTGAGGTATGTACCCTCTATCCCTGTACTCTGAAGAGTTTTGATCAAGAAAGGATGCTGTACTTTGTCAAATGCTTTTTCTGCATCTATTGAGAGGATCATATGGTTCTTGTTCTTTCTTTTATTAATGTATTGTATCACATCGATTGATTTGTGGATGTTGAACCAATCTTGCAGCCCAGGGATAAATCCCACTTGGTCGTGGTGAATAATCCTTTTAATGTACTGTTGGATCCTATTGGCTAGTATTTTGGTGAGAATTTTTGCATCCATGTTCATCTGGGATATTGGTCTGTAATTGTCCTTTTTGGTGGGGTCTTTGTCTGGTTTGGGATCAAGGTAATGCTGGCCTCATAAAATGAGTTTGGAAGTTTTCCTTCCATTTCTATTTTTTGGAACAGTTTCAGAAGAATAGGTATTAATTCTTCTTGAAATGTTTGGTAGAATTCCCCTGGGAAGCCATCTGGCCCTGGGCTTCTGTTTGTTGGGAGATTTTTGATTACTGCTTCAATTTCCTTACTGGTAATGGGTCTGTTCAGATTTTCTACTTCTTCCTGGTTCAGTTTTGGTAGTTGATACATCTCTAGCAATGCAACCATTTCTTCCAGATTGTCTAATTTGTTGGCATATAGTTGCTCATAATATGTTCTTATAATTGTTTGTATTTCTTTGGTGTTGGTTGTGATCTCTCCTCTTTCATTCATGATTTTATTTATTTGGGTCCTTTCTCTTTTCTTTTTGATAAGTCTGGACAGGGGTTTATCAATCTTATTAATTCTTTCAAAGAACCAGCTCCTAGTTTCGTTGATCTGTTCTACTGTTCTTTTGGTTTCTATTTCATTGATTTCTGCTCTGATCTTTATTATTTCTCTTCTCCTGCTGGGTTTAGGCTTTATTTGCTGTTCTTTCTCCAGCTCCTTTAGTGTAGGGTTAGGTTGTGTATTTATGACTTCTTGTTTCTTGAGAAAGGCTTGTATTGCTATATACTTCCCTCTTAGGACCCTCTTTTCTGTATCCCAAAGATTTTGAACAGTTGTGTTTTCATTTTCATTTGTTTCCATGAATTTTTTTAATTCTTCTTTAATTTCCTGGTTGACCCATTCATTCTTTTTTAAAAATTTAATTTAATTTTATTATGTTATGTTAGTCACCATACAATACATCATTAGTTTTTGATGTAGTGATCCACGATTCATTGTTTTCGTATAACACCCAGTGCTCTATGCAGTACATGCCCTCCTTAATACCCATCACTGGGCTAACCCATCCCCCCACCCACCTCCCCTCTAAAACCCTCAGTTTATTTCTCAGTCCATAGTCTCTCATGGTTCATCTCTCCCTCTGATTTCCCCCTCTTCATTTTTCCCTTCCTTCTCCTAATGTCCTCCATGCTATTCCTTATGTTCCACAAATAAGTGAAACCATATGATAATTGACTTTCTCTGCTTGACTTATTTCACTTAGCATAATCTCCTCCAGTCCCATCCATGTTGATGTAAAAGTTGGGTATTCATCCTTTCTGCTGGCTGAGTAATATTCCATTGTATATATGGACCACATCTTCTTTATTCTATTCATTCTTTAGTAGGATGTTCTTTAGCTTCCATGTATTTGAGTTCTTTCCAACTTTCCTCTTGTGATTGAGTTTGAGTTTCAAAGCAATTGTGATCTGAAAATATGCAGGGAATAATCTTGATCTTTTGGTAACAGCTAAGACCTGATTTGTGACCCAGGATGTGATCTATTCTGGAGAATGTTCCATGTGCACTAGAGAGGAATGTGTATTCTGTAGCTTTGGTATGGAATGTTCTGAATATATCTGTGAAGTCCATCTGGTCCTGTGTGTCATTTAAAGCCCTTATTTCCATGTTGATCTTTTGCTTAGATGATCTGTCCATTTCAGTGAGGGTGTTGTTAAAGTCCCCTACTATTATTGTATTATTGTTGATGTGTTTCTTTGATTTTGTTATTAATTGGCTTATATAATTGGCTGCTCCCAGGTTAGGGTCATAGATATTTACAATTGTTAGATCTTCTTGTTGGATAGACCCTTTAAGTATGATATAGTGTCCTTCCTCATCTCTTATTATGGTTTTTGGTTTAAAATCTAATTTGTCTGATATAAGGATTGCCACCTCAGGTTTCTTTTGATGTCCATTAGCATGATAAATGGTTTTCCACCCCCTCACTTTAAATCTGGATGTGTTTTTGGGTCTAAAATGTGTCTCTTGCAGACAGCATATCAACAGGTCTTTTTTTTTTTTTTTTTCCAGGTCTTGTTTTTTTATCCAATCTGATACCCTGTGTCTTTTGATTGGGGCATTTAGGCCGTTTACATTCAGGGTAACTACTGAAAGATAGGAATTTAGTGCCATTGTATTGCCTGTAAGGTGACTGTTACTGTATATTATCTCTATTCCTTTCTGGTCTATGTTACTTTTAGGCTCTCTCTTTGCTTAGAGGACCCCTTTCAATATTTTTTGTAGGGCTGATTTGGTGATTGCAAATTCTTTTAGTTGCTGTTTGTTCTGGAAGCTTTTTATCACTCCTTCTATTTTCAATGACAGCCTAGCTGGATAAAGTATTCTTGGCTGCATATTGACCCTGCATTTTACCCTTGAGAAGAGATCTTGTTTACTCTCCTAAGTTCTTTTCCCTGTCTCTCTCTTAGGAAGTGAAATTATTCACCACCATATCCATTCACAACCAATATCTCTATTAGCTTTTAAGAATTATTGCCACATCCCTCCCCACATTTTTCCTCTCCCCAAATTCCTAGTTCCTGCCAACCTGTAGCAGAAGGAAATGAATCAATAAGTTGGCATGTCATTTAAGAAAGAAAGCCAACATTTGATCCAAGATCTTTTCTTTTCTTTGACTTCACTGGGCTCTTCTATAGTAGCCTAGATTTTTATAGTTAACTTTATTATTTTTTAAACTAATAGGCTTTCTGTAGTCACTTGATAATATGGCTTATCATGATTTGTATTCTACTGTTAAGGCAGTAGAATACTAATTTGCCTTTTCATAAGATGTTGTGAAGCTTGAGAGATGTATAAGGTAAATGGATACATTCACACATGTCAAACACTAAAGGCCAGACCTGGCATTAAGTGGGTACTAGAAAAGTGTTAACATTTACCAGCATCACCATCATCATCATCATTGCTGCAGGGTTAAGCATCAGTGTTTTACATTTTTTGACACTATCTTTTCTAGGTCAGAACTGATGACTCAGACCTTCCAAAAGAATATCAGGCCAGGAGTGGTGGCCTATATATGGACCACATCTTCTTTATAGCCAAAGTTTCCATTCCCTTAGCTGGGCAGGCAGTTACAAGAGTTTGCTTGTGGGAGAACATCTAAGCATAACTGTTACTCCTAAAAGTCCATACATTGACAAGATTACACCCTACAATTACTTGGTAAGCTCAATAATATCTTACTTGCATCTAGCCCCTGCTTGCAACATTTTCTTTACTTATGCAAATAATCCTTTAAATTATTCCTTATGTGACACCAAGTGGTGCTCAATTGATATTTAGTGAATGAATGGATGAATTTACAAAGCACTTTATAATCTGTAAAGTACATTCACAAACATCCTCATAAGAGAGCCTCACAACACCTCTTTGAGCTCCACAGACAATGGAACCAGTTAGAGAGGTTGAATAACCTGCCATGTTCACAAATAGTTAGTGGTAGGTTTATTATTTTGTTTAAGGTATTCTGAATCTTACACTGATATTCTTTCCACAGCATGATGGCAAGTGTTTGGTCAGAGCCTTCATTCAGTTCCCAGACTGGTCAGTGACCTCAGCAACATTTCTTGGCCAATCAGAGCACTACCATGTTTTAGACCGCTAGTCCTTGCTAACATTTCTTAAGCTGATGCCTAATTTAAAAAGGGAAGAATTTAAGTCCTGTGCTCAAGAATAGATACAATGATTCCAGGCATTGTTCATTGCTGTTTAAAATACAAACTAGCAAGGATGGCAGCATGATATATTAGAAAAGACATGGGCTTTGAGTCAGGAAGATCAGGGTTCACTTCCTGGATAAATCCATGTTCAAAACAAACCTTTGGATGCTAACAATTCCAATCTTCCTTTCAGCTGATAACATCATCTTGTTTATTAAGCCTTTGTTGGAATAAGCAATAACTTTATCAATTCTGAGAGCGGAACCTTTTAAGCTAATGGTACAGTGTACATCTATAAGCTTCAATTTCTACAACTAAATGGACTTAAAACCACAATATACAATTGTAAGGATTGAATACATTCATCCATATATGCCTAATGCATAGTAGATGCCCAGTAGATATTAATTCTCTTTTTCTTTATCACTGCCTAATTATCCCACTCCCAAGCTGGCTTTGGAGAAGTGACCTTTCAATGTAGAAAAGATGAAGTATAAACTCCTGCAATTTGACTTGAAGAAAACAGAGTGGGCAGTGGCGCTAATACTAACTTGGATACCACTAGTCCCACTAAGTAGCTTTCTCACTAAATCACTGTGTCGCACCTGCAGGTCATTATTTACCCTCCAGGAGCTAGTTTGTGAAATGAAAATATTTGACTAAATGATTCTATGATATTAATTTTGTGCATACGTCATTGACCACACATGATACTTAAGATCTTGCATAAAGACAATAGTATACTTTGAAGAATCAAAATATCATTTTTGATTCTGCCACAAAGCATAGTCAACAAGAAATACTGGAAGTAGAAGGAATCCCAATAAGCTCATACAGAAAAGAATTTCCTTTAGTTCAGTTTCACATGGTTTCATGGAAAATACTGATGAGTACAATTTATTAAAATTTTATTTAATTTTACTGACCTACTTTTCAACCTATTTTCCTTGGTTTCATCTGAATTCTACTTAACTACATTATTGTGGAGATATGCAAGTTAAGGCAGAGAATAATTAAGAAAAATATTGCAATGTTAGTTTAATCTGGTACTTTAAAAAGTCAGTAACTTTTAAATTTTATTGTTTAAAAAAGTCTTGGGGCACCTGGGTGGCTCAGATGGTTAAGCATCTGCCTTGGGCTCAGGTCATGATCTCTGGGTCCTGGGATGGAGCCCTGCAGGGAGTCTGCTTCTCCCCCTCCCCCCACCCTCTGCTCATGCTCTCTCTCTCAAATGAATGAATAAAATCTTTTTTAAAAGTATTTATTTTTAGTTTTTTTCCAGTTTTATTAAGACTTATGGGCATATAACATTGTGTAAGTTTAAGGTGTACAACATAATAATTTGAATTATGTATATATTGTGAAATGATTACAATAAGTTTAGTTAACATCTATTACCTCTCATAGTTACAGTTTTTTTCCTTGTTAAATAACTTTTTTTAAAAAGGATTTAATAACTTCCTTGTGCCTTTCCATGAACCTATAAAAGTGTACAAAGAAACTCTGAAAAATATTTTAAAATATAAAACTTAACCTTAAATCTTCAATAATAGTGATATAGTTGGGAAATCCTCCTAAACTTATGAATGCATATGATGTATATATTTTCATTATTTAAAAAAATATGAAAATAATATAACCTACAGGCTTAAAAAAAGCCAAAGAATAAAATTTAGAGGAAAATCAATGAAAAATTTAAGAATAACCATTTAAAAACCTCTGTTAGTTTTCTTACACTTCCCTGGCCCTTCAGTGTTAACTACTATGAACAGATTTCTGTATAAATAGGATCATGCTACATAAATGGAACACATATTTCTACATGCTTTTTAAAAATGTTAGCAAAATATCATAATCTTATTTCCACATCAGTACAGAGAAAGCTGACTCATTCTTTTTTTTCTGCCTCATTCTTTTTAGTGATTATCCAGTATCTGATAATACTGATATGCCTTAATTTATTTAAGTACTCACACATTAATGAGTATATTAGTTTCTTAGGGCTGCTTGTAACAAATTGCCACAAACTTGGTGGCTTAAAACAACAAAAATTTATTCTCTCACAGTTCTGGAGGTCAGAATTCCCGGATCAAGGTGTCAGCAGGCCATGATCCCTCCAAAGGCTTTAGGGAAGAATACTTCCTTGCTTCTTTGAACTTCTCTCAGCACCTGGTGTTCCTTGGCGTTCCTTAGCTTATTATAGGTGAATCACTCCAATCTCTGCCTCTGTCTTCACATAGCTGTCTCTCTTGTGCCTTTTTTTTTTAAGATATTATTTATTTATTTATTTATTTATTTATTTATTTATTTATTTGAGAGAGTGAGAGAGAGAGAAAGAGTGATAGCACAAGCCCAAGCGGGGGAGAAGCAGAGGGAGAGAAAGAAACAGGCTCTCCGCTGAGCAGGGAGCCCTATGCGGGGCTGGATCCCAGGACGCTGAGATCATGACCCGAGCTAGAGGCAGACTCTTAACCGACTGAGCCACCCAGGTACCCCTCTCCTGTGCTTCTGTGTCTTCTACTTCTCTTTTGCTTGTAGGGACACCCTATACCTTGCATGTAATGAGGACACATTATAGGGATTTAGGGCTCACCCTAATCTAGGATGATCTCATTTCTTGATCCTTAATTACATCTGCAAAGATCCAGTTCCCAAAATAAGGTCATATTTACAGGTACCAAGAGCTATGGTTGCATGGGCATATCTTTTTGGGGCCCCTAGTTGACCAATTACAAAGGGTATCTAAATTGTTCTTGGATTTTCAGTCTTAGAAACAGCTATGCAAAGGAAAACATCATTTTTCATCTCTCTTTGTGCATATGCATATTTTTTTCCTGTAAGATAGATGTCATTGTTATAGACAGGATTGCTGAATCAAAGAATAGGCATATCTACAATTTGACATCTATTTAAAAATTGCCTTCTGAAAAGATGGTACTGATTTGCACTCCCACCAACTGTGTTAAAGCCTACTGTTCAACCCCTTTGCCAAGATGGGTTATTATCCATCTATAATTTTTGCCAATCTGATGAGTTGGAAGTGTTATTTTATTTAGCAAGTTGATTCCATGTAAAGTAACAGTTATTACATGTGCTTACATATGTTTGTTGGCCAGTGATAATTCTTCCTATGATTAACCTTTATACCTTTGTCAATTTTTGCTTTGGCTTCTGTCTTTTGCTTATCATTTTATAGACATTGTTATACATCATAGAAACCAATCCTTGTCTATTACATGTAAGTTGCAAAAAAAAAAAAATATATATATATATAAAAACACACATACACACACACATAAAATATGATAAATATGCTGCAGATATTTTCCCCTAATCCATTGGTCTTGTAACCTTTGTTTGTGGCATCAGGAGTATTTAATATTGAGGAGGTCAAAACTGCCTAGAGTTTCTGGGTTGGTGTTTTGATTAGAAAAGCTTTCCTCACTCCAAGGGTTACAGAAGTATTTCTCTCTATATATATTTTTTCTCTTTAAAACATTATTAATTGCCTATAATATAGCATAAATAAATATATAAGTATTTCTAATAATAGATATTATTATTGATATTTTAATTATGGTGGAAAAAATTAATTTTCTCACTATATATAGTGTATACATTGAGGGCAGAATCATTCTTTTTGTTTCAATTTGAGTATAGTTAACACACAATGTTACATCAGTTTCCAGTGTACAACTTATTGATTTGACAAGTTTGTATATTCTGATATGTTCATCACAAATGTAGCTACCATCTGTCCTGTTACATCGCTATTATAATATCATTGACTGTATTCCTTATGCTCTGCTTTTTATTCCTGTGACTTATTAATTCCATATCTGCAGGCCCATACCTGTCTCTCCCCTTCACCCATTTTCCCCAACTCCCTACCCTCATCCCTCTGGCAACCATCTGTTCTCTCCATTTATAGGTCTGATTCTGCTTTTTGTTTGTTTATTCTTTTTTTTTTTTTTTTAAGATTCCATTTGAGTGGTATCATATGGAATTTTCTTTCTCAGCCTAACTTATTTTACTTAGCATAAGACCTTCCATGTTGTTAATTCATGTCCTCTTTTCTTCTTGATCAGATTTGCCAGAGCTTACTCTATTATATTGGTGTTTTAAAAGAAACGACTTTTAGTTTTGTTGGTTACATCTATAATTGTTTTGTTTTATTGCTTTCTCCCTATATAGTCCATTAATCTCCTCCTTTAACTTTCTTTGTTTTATTGTTCTTTTTCTAACTTTTTAAAGTTATTACATTTCTTTTCAATATAAATTATTAAGATGTCTCCTTGTATTTCTTACAGTTTTACTATATTTCAAAGCTATGTTCTTAAATACGTAAAGGTTTATGACTTTCTTCTTTTTGTAAATGTTATTCACATAAAGTATTCCTTTTACCCCATTTAAATGTTTTGAATTCTATTTTATCAGAAGTTATTATTTAACTACTAGCTTATCTTTTGTCAGTATTTGACTGGTATATGGTTTCCATTCCTTTATTTTCAACTTTTCTATCTCAGTGCTGGTGTATAGCTTTTAAATCCATCTCTAGATAAGTTTTTTTGGTTCTTTACCTGTTTTGAGAATGTCTGACTTTTAATGAGATATTTTAAACCCATTCAAGTTTATTGAGTTTATACTTACTCATGTTCTCTTATATTTTCTATTGAATATGCTTTCTTATTGTTTCTTTATATCCTTTCTTGCCTTTTGTTGATTTGCTTTGGTACATCCTTCTTTACCCTTTTATTAAAGATTCACACTAGTTTTCATAATAAAAATAATACTGTATGGAAGAGTGTGAAGTACAAGGTAAAGGAGGGCACGTGTGGTGATGAGCACTGGGTGTTATGCACAACTAATGAATCTTTGAACACTACATCAAAAACTAATTATGTACTATATCCTGGCTAATTGAACATAATAACAAAGAGAGACACAGGGAGAGAGGGAACACAAGCAGAGGGAGTGGGAGAGGGAGAAGCAGGCTTCCCCCTGAGCAGGGAGCCTGATGCGGGGCTTGATCCCAGGACCCTGGGATCATGACCTGAGCCGAAGGCAGATGCTTAATGACTGAGCCACCCAGGCACCCCCAAGAAATAATTTAAAAAAATAAAATGTGGACAAGACATTAATAAAAAAAAAAATTCCTGACC
This sequence comes from Phoca vitulina, assembly GCF_004348235.1. NCBI lineage: Eukaryota > Metazoa > Chordata > Mammalia > Carnivora > Phocidae > Phoca > Phoca vitulina. The sequence continues at coordinate 20,240,382 of NW_022589724.1, read as the reverse complement.
CCACTATCTACCTGCTTTCCAAGACATTGCCATTGTTTACAATTCTTTATATCCTTCCAGAAGTTTTCTCTGCCTATATAAACATTTATATCTACATCTGTATCTATATCTCTATATATTTTGTTTTATACCTATGGGATATTACTATTCTGTACTTTACTTTTTGCATATAATACATATTAGACACCGTAAATCAAGGATTTTATTTTCCTATTTTGATATCACAAAAATTAAATGTTTGATCAAATTCCTTAAAATATTTAAAGGTTAACCATCATGCTTTAACATGTAACTCTATTGTATGTATGCTACGTTTACCCTGTGTTTTTATATTTTTAATGTAGGTGTATTGAACATGAACACAATAGAAGTTGTAAGAAGCATTTATGGTTATGGAAATTATATTATGTTCCTAAAAGGTATTCTAAAATTTTATTTTTCTTTTCTAGGAATTTTTAAGAATATCCAGATATGATAAATAAGTGGTCTGTCACTCTTCCAATGTTTCTTTGATAATTAAAGATAGCACTGACATTTGATCAAGGTTAATTTTTTGGTTGTTGGGTTGGTTTTTCCCTCAGTAGCAGGATTAACTGCAGCACTGATGATCTTTGTAGAAGAATGCCATTTCACTTACCTTGGACTTATACTGAGCATGTAGTTTGGGGTGATATCTGGGCTTTATGCTTCTATATAATTATTTCAGTCTTTCTAAATAACTGCTTTGTAACAAACACACCAATGATATATATCATCCATTTACATATGTATTTCCAAAGCTATTTATCTATATAACAAATAAAAGAAGGCAATATTTTCTTCATATAATAAACACACACTGCGAATAACTGATTATCCATAAGGTTTGAGAAATGGTCAGTTTTTGTTCCATTATCATGACTTGCCTGACGCCCAACAGCCTCCTTTATTCTCCCTGACTCCAGCCTTATCCACTTCTCTAATTCACTCTCCAAGCTCAGCTACTCATGTGATGATGTTAAAATCCAAATCTGATCATGCTGCTTCACCACCTAAAACCACTTCTCCATGACCTATCAGGCAAAATCTTTGTAGATTAAGACACTCTCATCCGGGGCACCTGGGTGGCTCGGTCGTTGGGCATCTGCCTTCGGCTCAGGTCATGATCCCGGAGTCCTGGGATCGAGCCCCGCATCGGGCTCCCTGCTCGGTGGGAAGCCTGCTTCTCCCTCTCCCACTCCCCCTGCTTGTGTTCCCTCTCTCGCTGTGTCTCTCTCTGTCAAATAAATAAATAAAATCTTAAAAAAAAAGAAAAAAAAAAGACACTCTCATCCACTGCTCTCGCTAACAGCTCCAGCTCATCTCCCAGCAGCCCTCACCACCACCCTTTATTGTGCCCCCTCGGCTCCAGCACTACCTGCTCTTTGCAGTTTTCTTACCTTTTCCTGGAAATGTTCTTTTTTTTAAACTTTTTATTTAAATTCAATTTAGTCGACATATACTGTATTATTAGTTTCAGAGGTAGAATTTAATGATTCATCAGTTGCATACAACACTCGGTGCTCACTACATCAAGTGCCTTCCTTAATGCTCATCACCCCTTCTTAACTCCCCACTCCTGACGAAAGGTATTTCACATTTGGCAACCCAACTCGAACACTGGGTTCTCCAAAAAGTGGTCTCCAAAGAATTAAATACTTACTTCTTTGCATTCTTACTGTAGTTTGTACATGCTTTTATTGAAGCACTTATTACTTTCTGTGATCATGTATTTGTTTACATATTTCTTTCCTCTTCTAGAATGAATTCTTTGAAGGCAGACAATTTGTTATTTATCCCCATCTTTATTCTAGGACTGTGCCATGCACACTTAGGAAATAGACTGTTTGGACTAATGGTCTTTAGTATTCTGAAATTTCCTTTTGTTTGAACTGTTTTTGATTACATAGTAGAGTTCACTGAGCATAATTTAATTTTTTTTAAGACTTTTTTTTTTAAGATTTTATTTATTTATTTGAGAGAGAGAATGAGAGAGAGAGAGAGAGCCCAAGAAGCGGGAGGGTCAGAGGGAGAAGCAGACTCTCTGCTAAGCAGGGAGCCCGATGTGGGACTCGATCCTGGGACTCCAGGATCATGACCTGAGCCAAAGGCAGTCGCTCAACCAACTGAGCCACCCAGGCGCCCTGAGCATAATTTAATTTTTGTTTGACAACTTATAACAGCCCTTTCAGTTTATGAAAGTAGAGCAATGAAAACAAAACATGGGAGTGTATATAAGGTTGAACCATGTCCTAGTCTGTTCAGGCTGCTAAAACCGAATACCACAGACTGGGTGGCTCATAAACAACAGACATTTATTCCCCACAGTTCTGGAGGCTGAGAAGTCCAAGATCAAGGCACTAGCAGATTTAGTGTTTGGTGAGAGCTCATTTTCTGGTTCACAGATAGCTCTTTTACTGTAATCCCCCATGGCAGAAGGGATGAGGGAATTCCCTGGGGCCTCTTTGGTAAGGACACTAATTCCATTCATGAAGGCTTCACCCTCATGACCTAAGCACCTCCAAAGATCTCACCTCTAAATGCCATCGCATTGGGGATTAGATTTCAATGTATGAATTGTGGGGGGGGGGGGACACAAACATTCAATCTATAGCAAACCATATGGATATGCCTATATCCAAATATTCTTCACCTACACAAACAGCTATTTCATATTGTTCAACTTTATCAATGTTTAGCCAATTGTTCTGAGAATGTAGGAGTCCCTTGTTATCCTTTGCTCTTTTCTTAACCTTCTCCCCACCCAAGGCCACTGATTTAATTTTGTTTTCTTGCAATTTGCTTCAAGAGCCTATAGGGAAAACCATAAACACTTCTGATTAATAGATCAGAAGTGTTAAATTGGTTCCAGGTTATTTAAGGCTCACCTGTGTGTGATAGCTATGAAATATTTTATTTTATTTTCCAGACATCAGCTGGAGTTGATGCTAACTGAGTAACTACCTGGGAAATTCAAGGTGTTGGCATTTCAAATAAAGGTAAACAGCTAGTATGATACACTGAATTAGGGAACAGTTTGTTCATTGTAATATGTTTATCATTTTATTGACAGTTTACCCAGAACTTTGGCAATAGCGTATTTTAGACTCTAATTGTAACCTAGTATAAAAAAAGAAACATCTATATCTTTGAACATATTTTGTTCACTTAATGTTTTTATAAGCGATCATTTTGCGAGCAACAATTTCATGTTCCTACTTTCCTAAAGCCTTTCTGATTTGCTCGGAGGTTGAAGTGGGGGATAAAAACAGGATTCCTTACTGAGTTCTCCCTCAAATTATGGGTAACAATGCAAATCAGTACCGTTTGTAAATTATTTTTAAGACTATTTTATTTTTTGCATCTCAATATTTCATCCATTAAGTGGTTTCCATAATTAATTAATGACCTTTCGGCTATACTGAAAAATAAGAGGGAGACAGACTGCTAAAAAAAATCTATGCAACGTTGTAACCAGAGCACTAACAACAGCAATGAAAGAACAACAATCTGACGAAGCTGCAAAGAGAGTAAGTTCTAACAAAAACCATCATAGTACATATAATACTTTATCTTAAAAATAACAACTTTGGCAGAAAGTTGTGTGAGGGAGGGCTGTGGCAGCTGAGTTATGGAGACAGTGAAATGTGTAGACATCTGGGGAGGCTAATGGCCACATGGAGCCAAGATGTAAGTAAGTGGGGTGAATGGACATTATGTCATAGTACTCTGTTTCTCATTTGCTGGCTGCATTCAGCTGAGTAATGTACTTTGTGTTCAGCTCTTATTACATGGTGGCAAAAAATATTAAAGTGCTTGGGGAAAAAGAAGTGTATATGAATCAATGGGATGCATTGCTATCGTTCCCTTACTTCACAGTTATTATGAGCTAAGTAACATGCAGGCCTATAACTGTAGCAGAATAGAATATAGCTAAAAAAAAGTTGTGTGTATGTCCTTAATACTTTTACCCAGTGCCCTAAATGAAATTATTCCAGGGCTAATGGAAGTTATTGATGTTTTGTGGTGGTGGTGGTGGTGGTGGTGGTGGTGGTTGAAGTTCATGAATTGCTGGCGGTGATGTGAACACTGACTGGATAGTTGATGATGTTAAGAAATTATTGTTTTTGAGGGTGAGGTTTAAAAAAAAGAAGTTACTGTCTTTGGGAGATACATACTGAAATGTTTACAGATAAAATAAAGATGCTGGGATTTCCGTCAAAATATTCCAGGGAGTGCAGGAGAGATGGGCACAGAGGAAACAGACCTGGCCAGAAGCAGACCCTTCCCACTGTAGTAAGTTGATGGCGGACCTACAACTGGGACCTTGGCCTTTTGATTTCTAGGCCTGTGTTCTTTTCATTCTAGAAAAAACTGGTTCCATGTGTTTCAGATCAATAAAATTGGTCTTAAGTAAATTGTGCTAAGAGTTGCAGTCCATTAAAAATGAGTATGTAATCCAGGAATTAAAACCCCAAATCCCAGTATGGAGTGCCCAGATAGCTAATACCATTTTATCTTTCAGAGTTCCGGTTAGAGCAATTTTCTTGAGGAACTTCCATTAGCCCCAAGCCCAAGCTCTGATAGAACTGTTACTTTCCTTTCTATTATTTACCTCAAGTCTATCGTTACACACTCATAAGCATGCTTATGTAGTTAATGTCTGTCTCTCCTACTAAAAATATCTAACATTTACTGAGGACTTACTCAAGGTCAGATTCTGTCCTAAGCTTTTTACAAGAATTAATGTGCCTAATTCTCACCACAGCCCTACTGAAGTATGTATTTTACTTGTTCTCCCTTTACAAATAGGGAAACTGAGGTACAGAGCGATTAAGTAATATGCACAACGTCCAACAGTGAGGAGCAGAGGCAGGACCTAAGCCCAGCAGTCTGATTCACGAGTCCACACACTGAAGCTCCCTGAGCAGCGACTGTCTCTGTTTGTGTCCTCAGTACTCATCTGCCAAGAGTGTGTGCACACTAAATAACTGTGAAATAAATGCACCGTGTGAATGCCAGCTCAGGAATGGCTCATACTTGGCTGTGCAGCCCTGAGCAAGTTACTTGACCTCTCTGAATTCAACATTTACCCTCACCACCATGCTTAGAGTTGTAAAACCCAAATGAGATCATGGAGGTGAAAACCACTTGGACAAACATGAATGCTTAAATAAATATACATGTAAGGGATGACACAGTAAGGATGCTTCATAAATTGTATTCTTCTAAGTACTTTAATTATATGAGAGAATCATGGATTTGGATTCAGTTTTGATCAAAAAGCATTTTAAGGAAGGTTAAGACAGTTAGAGGTCTTTTTTCACGGCATTATTTGCCTCAGTGGGGCATATTATTTGGTAACCATTCTCACTGGCTTGAAGAACTTTCCAGTGAGGATAGCTAGTTGCTTTTAGACAGAGGCTTCACATAGATCTTAAATTCTTCCTTAATCTTTTAGAATATGCTCTATTTCATTTCCTTCAGGGTGCAGCTTTCACAAGATTTATGTATATTATTTATGCTTTTAATTAAGGCCTCAAGTAGAATAGAAGCACACTTAACATTACTTGGGAATTGATTTCCATTTTAAAAACAGTAGTGGGGTCACTCACTTTTGATTGGCTGTCCTAATTATAAACGCATTAAATAAATGGTTACCTAAAAAAAGAAAGAGTTTATGAAACAGATAATCAGAAACAGTGAATTGCTCTTACTTCTGGTGCCCACGTGCTTTCATTAGAAGTGAGGTCCAATCCTAGGCATCAGCTCCAAATTCTGCCACCGTAGCCAAACCTTCAGGTTTTTAATCAGCTCCTTGACTCCTCTGAAATACTGTAGCAACTTGAAGTTATGGATTCCAAGTCATTCTATACTAAAAGCAAGTAAAAAGGGGAATTCTTTGAGAGACAAGTTCAATGGGAATGTTCACTCTACCCACATTTATCAGCATCGACTCAGGTGACAGGCACTGAGATGGGGATATTCAGAAGTGACTCCTGAGGCATAAAAGCTACAGAAGAATTCCCAAACACCCTTTAACATTGTTATCAATATATAAATTTCCTTTTTGCTACAACTGGGATCATTTTATAATAGCAAGATCTCTTGACCAAAGTTTGTCTGATGCCCTGATTTGTGTTGGCTGGCCCCTGGTCCTTGCTCTTTTCTTGACTATCTTCATGGTGGTCTGTTCAGTCCTGGCTACTGATGGCCGGAGAGAAGGTCTCCTTAGTTGAACACATGGTGGCAGAAAAATTCACCTTTCCCCCTCTAAGATCAAGTTCTTAAAATGAAATATTTAAATATATTTCCTTATGAATTCTGCTTTCTATTACAAGAGAATACTCTGTATTGCCAAAAACAATAATCTTTGGTATTTCTACTAGAATTCAACATCATGTTTCAGTATTCATGAATATGGAACGCAAAAGATGAAACACTTATGTCAGACACTGCTAACTAACCCAGAATTAGTTCTTTCTTTCCTCTTTATTATCAAAACCTGAATTTTAGCTGGCCACATTGCTGCTCAATTTCCCTTGAAGTTGGGTACAGACTATTCCCAAGTCTCCTGATGAAATGTATTTATGGGACTTCGAGGAAGGCTGCTCAAAGAAAGTTGATTAAATAGGGAGGGGTCTCTTTTCTGCCTTCTTTTGGTAGCCCTCAACTCAGAAACAATGGTTGGAGCTCCAGCAGCCATCTCGGACCATAAGGTAACACTAAAGATGAAAGCTGGATGATAGCATGGTGGAACAAAAAGATAATGGCCCTTGCCTCTCATGACATTTAAAAATGCCATCACAGCCTTGGACTTCTTTTATGTGAGAAAGAAATAAACATTTATCTCATTTAGCCAACAGTGATTTTGGTTGTCTGCTATATGCAGCCAGAACATACGTCTAATTATTGTAAACTCATTTTGTTTGCCTGGCCCTATGTAGTTCCCCCATCATAATGCTCATCACAGTTTGGTTTAACTGTTTGTTTGGTGGTCTGTTTTCAACACTAGACCCCAAGCTCCTTGAGCATCCTGTCTAGTTCCCTGTTGCTGCCCCAGCGACTAGCTCAGTGTCTGGCACATTTTAGATGCCCAGTAAACATTTGTTGAATGAATGACTGCAGGCACACCGAAATCTCAATTCTCTCTCCTCTTTTCCTCTTCTCTATCCTTTATATATTATCCCAACTGTCAAACTTCTCCATCTGATTGCCATCCTTCACGTCTCTCCATCGCTAATGACAACCCGGCCATCTCTCTATCACACCCCCTCCCCCACCATTCCCAGCTCTCTCCAGCACATCCTTCATTCCCAAGTCAGGGATGCCTGGGATGCACACCACCAATTTCACAAGGGTCAAGGACCTGAGTCTTAAAAGGGAGAGCTAGGATGCTAATATGGGCCTTCTCTCCAAGTTCACTTGAAGCTGGATCCCATGTGGCACCTGGGCCTGGGGTTCCAAGGACTCTGAAGGAATTCTGAGAGGCAATTCCAAACCTAAACCATGGTCTTAACAGTTCTCAAGGTGTCCCTTAGCCATGGCCTGGGCCAGGGCTTGGTGCAAGCCTCCCCCCCTTATGTGACAGAATTAGCGCTCCCCCTTTCCCAAATCCCTGTGGTCTCAGGCCCAGGTTCTGTCCCCAAGACCTGGTACAGTAGCTGCTCAGATGAGGAAACCTGCCCATGCAAGTGAAAGGCTGCCAGGGATGTCCACATGGAGCTGCTTTGTTCGCTCCCCTGACAGAGGAGGAGAAAAGCCTTTAAGAGGCCCCACCCTCAGCCCAGCCAGATCGAATCCATCATCCCCCAAGATTTTATTTTCCTAAGAGAAAAATGCAGAACTCGCAGAAGTAATTCTATGTGGTCTAGAGGCAGTATGTTATTAAGATGCTGGGTACATGTGGTATGGGATTTAGCATCTACTTCTCCTTCCTAATATATATGCCTTACTTCTAATCTTTGAATCTCTGCCTCCTCCCTAGTCCAGTAAACCTAAGACCTAGTCTATTTCTTTCTTTCTTTTTTCTTTACAGCTTTAAAAAAATTATAGTAAGATATATGTAACATAATGTTTATTATTTTAACCATTCATAAGTATACAACTCAGTGGCATTAAATACATTCGCAATGTCATGTAACCATCAACATCATTTATAGCCAAAACCTTTTCATCATTTGCAACAAAAACTCTGTACCCATTAAATGATGACTGCTCCTCCTGGTCTGTTTCTTGATCAGGGACCCTGCCTCCATCTTGGCCATCCCCTGGCCTCAGCCATATGGTTAGGTAGGTATTACCTATTTGCCAACAATCTTCCTTAATGTGATTTTCTGCCTGGCCTCTTGAGGAATACACCAGGATGACCTACTTGTTATGACATCCCTTTGCTGGACCACGATACTGGCTGTCTCTTTGATCTTGTCCCATTTTGAAAGTGCCCTATAGTTGCTGGTTGCCAAAATGAATGCTCTCTAAGCATCTACAGGCTAAGACACAGTCTGTCCCACCGTTGGGAACTGGCTTACTTTTAGGTCATAACTCCTAATTCATGCCAGTCTGTAAGTCTGCTGAAAGTAACCGGGCTGTTGTATCCTTCTGACAACCATCTCCTTCCCAAGCACTTCAACCTCCTTGTCATTCGCCTCCCAGACTGCAATCCCTTTGCCACTTCTCATTTTCCTAGTCTTCAGTCCTTCTATAGCTTCAGTAACTTCTGGAAGTATCCTAGAGCCAAAGCCAGCAGTTTGATGTTGTCTGTTATAGTCTCTTACAAGTTTCTCATCTCCTTGACATTCTTTGATCACTCTGCCAATGTCTTGCACTGAGTTATTTGAAGAGACTCCATGAGATGTGTTAAGAGACTTATCTTTGGAGAGAGATGTGAGTCCACTCCTGGCTTAGCTACTCCAGAGCTGGCTTCGGGGGCATGCAACTTGTGCAGTCACAGGGGGCCCAGCACTCAGAAGGGCCCCACTTGCTTTTGAAATTATTATTATTTTTTAAAGATTTTATTTATTCATTTGAGACACAGAGATACAGAGAGAGAGAGCATGAATAGGGAGAGAGGCAGAGGGAGAGGGAGAAGCAGGCTCCCCGCTGAGCCAGGAGCCCGATGTGGGGCTCGATCCAAGGACCCTGGGATAATGACCCGAGCCGAAGGCAGACACTTAACCATCTGAGCCACCCAGGTGCCCCTGCTTTTGAAATTATTAATAACTTTATCTTTGAACTCATGTCTGTACGTCTGACAGGGAAATGGAGCAGGCGTGTGAACAGAGGAGATAGGTATGATACATGTGCCCAGCATTCCTTGCTGCCCCATTCACACAGGGCATTCACGATACCCCACGAACACAGAATTCCAGTGGACCCACAGTGTGCAGAAGTTTAGTGAGACTCAAAGTGAGTACAAAATATGCCTGTCATGTCTATGACTGAGCAAGCAGGGGTGCTGATAGCCCCTGGAGGCCACACATTCCTTTGGGACCAGAACTTGGTTTGAATGCAGAAAAAAAGCAGTGGCATTCTAAGAAACACAAATGATGGGAACCTCATCGTATTCTTTCTTGTTCATGTTAATAGCCAACAACTTACCCTAAATAGATGACACAGAAGGAAGGAGAAGGACAGTGTAACCCATAGCTCCTTTTCCTTTCAGGCCTTCCCTATTCTTCAATAAGCAAAGGTAGAGAGTGTTGGTAGAATACACACATATAAAAAAATAAAATAACAGTTGAGTTTGTTTTGTGCTACATTTCCAATGTTGTGGTAAGAGCAAAGGATATATGCACGTATGAGCTATGAAAAACAAACTGTCTAATTTTGGTGATTCTACATACGAATTAGTGCATTTTAAACAGCAAAATAAATTGCTCATATTTATTGCACAAAATAAATATGAATGGTAAAATTCATGCCATTAATTTAAACCTCTAATTTTCCTTGACTTAGAATGAAATTAAATAGCAAATAAAAAAATGCCATGGCAAGTTGAGGGAGAGACCACAGAAGAAAGGAAAAGGCTTTTTATGTTTTAATACTTTTAACAGCACTTTTTCTTACTTTTTGAACAAGCAGGTCTACATTTTCATCTTGCAGTGGGACCCTCACATTGTACAGGTGGTCTTGACTACCTCTTTCTATGTGATTCTGGGCTTCCTTCCTTCCTTTAAGCCCTTTCTGATCATCAGTTTCTTTGTCTGTAGAGTGGGAATGATGCCAAATCATGCCAACCTACATCAAGTGGTCTCTGCTGCTGGGCAATCATTTTATTCATTTCCTATTTTTTTTCTATCTAACTTCCAGGAAGATATCTATGGGGCATTCTGGTGAGGGGGAATTTATGGATAAATGGAGGAAAAGAAAATTATATAAAAGGGGGGGCAGACTAAGCCTTTAAGAGGGTTAGCTGTGATTTTTAGAGAAAAATCCATTGAAGGGGGGGTCTGTGATACTTGGCTTTTTCCCCCCAATTAATGGAGACTTTTGCATGTTTGCAGGCAGAAAGAAGGAATTGATAAAGCAGGAGACATAAGAGGCTTAAAAAATAATCGTAGGAACTCCTTACATGTTTATATGATTTTCAATGCTCAGAGATTTCACATTTCAGCATTCTTATAAGAAGGCAAGGTAGGCATTTCTCTCTCCAAGAACTGAAGAAGCTAGTTCTCAGAAGAGACATGAAATTAGAAGCCAGAGTCTACCCTGGAAAGGCATTATGTGTTAGCACTGGCTGTCAATCCAAATTATTCCAGCCGGCTTTGAGATGCCTTTAAGTTACTACCAGCAGGCGGCGCTTTCGGGTAGGCCTCTGAGCCTGTTGTTCTTTTTTTTTTTTTTAAAGATTTTATTTATTCATAAGAGACAGAGAGAGAGAGAGAGAGAGAGAGAGAGAGAGAGAGGCAGAGGGAGCAGGCTCCCCGCTGAGCAGGGAGCGCGATGCGGGACTCAATCCCAGGACCCTGGGATCATGACCTGAGCCGAAGGCAGACGCTTAACCATCTGAGCCACCCAGGCTCCCTGAGCCTGTAGTTCTTAAGAATTTAAAGTACACTTGTAAAATTAAAGTATTGGCGATTGGTAGGCAAGTGCCCATTAGCGGTGGTACTGAGTGCAAGGAGCTTTCACCAGCGTTGCATCTTTAGAAAAACAGCTATTCTAGTGTACAAATTTAGTATTGCTAGGTAATAATTTACCTCCAAACTACGTCGCTTAATATAACAACAAACATTAACTGTCTTCAGTTTTTATGGGCGGGGGATTCAGGAATGGCTTAGCGGTGTCATTTTTGGCTTGGGTTCTCTCAAGGACCTAAATACAAGATCATCCACTGTTGGATTTGAATCACCATATTCCCTAGGATGTGGGAGTTATTCTCTGGCTCTTGCCACCTGTAGCCTTGTCAGGTAATCTTCCCAATCTACCATCTGCCTGGTAGTCTCATTAGCTAGCCTTACCTCAGGTACCCCATGAGGAAGGGAGAGCTGGACATAAGTCAGACTAGTCCTTCACTTAATGTCATACTTATTCCCATGTTGTACTTTTGAGCCTTTGCCTAGAATATACCATGGCATCTAAATAAGAATCAAAATGTATAGATTGGGCTCTATAAAGTATTATAGAGTTTATAAAATGGAGAATCAATTACAAATAGCTGGAGAAGGTGTCAAAGAGAAGATAAGACTTCAGCCGGGTTCGGTATGTCTCTTTTCTTTTTCCTACTGGCCCCAACACAATCAAATCCCCATCTCTGCAAGTTGTTAGATGTGTTCCCTGAAGCCTCAGTTTCTTCATTGGTAACCTGAGGGTTATAGCACTCTTTAGAGTGGTTGCTCATATTAGGGACAATTTATGTAAGTTCATCATTACAATAATTGATACATGTTAGGAGCTAGTAATTGGTAGCTACTGTGTTGTCATTATTTGGATACTCTTTAAAAGTTGGGAACCTGTCCTCTATGCCCGACTCTGATAAAGCACCTGTCAAAATGCACTGGAGTTGAATAGGTCTTGTTGAGATGGTGAATTAACATTTCTGGCCTGCCTTCTTAATTCCTAGACCTACTCCTGGGAAGTAAGAAAATGTTTCAAACAGTGTCTTTCATTAGGGTCAGAGTGAGGATGTTCTTTTTGAGGAAAGACCTCTTACAGCTAGCTGGTGAGGTAAAGTGGTAGGGTGCACATAATCTGCTAATGGAAATCAATGTCATAAACAAGAGAAAAATTTGTTTAAATACCTTCCGAAAAGTTTCTGGTCTGTGGGAACCTTTTTGTGCTCCTTTGCTCACTAAGTTAGAATATCAGACTCCCAGGATGTAGCAATTAGATGGACTCTTAAGAGGTCAGTCATCTAATCCCAGATCTTTAATTGACAGTAAACAAACAAAAGAAGTAGGGGCAAAATTCTGCTGGGTGTTCAATGATAAATATTCTTTCATCCTGAGATTCATGCTACCATTGGTGTGGTGTTCTGCCTGGAAGCAGCCAGGAAAATAAAACTATATCAAATACAGATTGCTACAGTGCTGTGCACGTATTTCCAAAAAAGAATGGAAGGTCATAAATCTGTCTTAACCAATAATAATAATTTTCAGATAATAATTTTCAGATGGTCCATTTTCGGACAACCATTTTCTTTTCTTTTTTTTTTTTTTTTTAAGATTTTATTTATTTATTTGACAGAGAGAGACACAGTGAGAGAGGGAACACAAGCAGGGGGAGTGGGAGAGGGAGAAGCAGGCCTCCCACCGAGCACGGAGCCCAACGCGGGGCTCGATCCCAGGACCCTGGGATCACGACCCAAGCTGAAGGCAGACGCTTAACAACTGAGCCACCCAGGCGCCCTCAGACAACCATTTTCATGCTATGTGTCAAGAACTATATACATATTTCATTTCATTCTCCCTTAGGCTCTATGAGGCATTATCATTTGATCTTATAGACAATGAAAGTGAGGCTCTAAGGGTTCATTAATTTGCCCAAAGTCACATACCTAGTTAGGTTGAGTCAGGATTTGAATTCAAGCCTCCCTCACTTCAAACCGTCCTTTTTTTTTTTTTTCCAATGAAATATTTCAAACTTTTAGGAAAGTACAGCAACTCATCTATCAAATGCCAGTATAACTGCCACTAAACTTCACTGAATTATTCGTAAAATATTGCCATGCTGACTTTAGATCTTCCTTTAAAACAAAAGATAATGGATACAGTAGAAACACTCTATATACCCTTTTCCTACCCCTTCCCCAATTCTCCTTCTCTTTCCAGATATAGCTGTTATCCTGATGTAGTATTTCTCTTTCACAATCATGTGTTTATGTTATTACTACTGATGTAAATGTCTAGAGACAATAGCATTGCTTTGCGTTTTTTAAACTTATATAAGCGTTACTATGCTTTTTGTGTCATTTTGTGGGTTGGTTTTATCAGCCAACATTGTTTTCCATTGCATGAAAATGCAGTAATTTATTCTCTCTTGTTCTAGGTTGCTGCCAAATTTTGCTATTACAAATCATGCTACAAAGACCATTCCTGTACTGGTCTCTTTGGGCAAATGTGTGAAAGTTTTCTGGGGTAAACACCTAGAGTTTTCTTTTCCATTATCCTCTCCCAGGCCTCTTGCAGTCTGTGGTGAATTTCTGAGCAACGTTGGGATACCAGGGTCTGGGATGTTGGATACAAGTAAGGGATTGTGAAGGAACAAGGGACTTATAGAGGATTTGGTGTTGACAGCCCAAGTCACTTGGGAGAGGGCTTGAATTTGCAGCTAAAGCAGTGGCTCTTGGGCATAAGGAGAAAAGAGATTGGCTTCTCCTTTGGCTTGATCAACTAAAAAACTAATCCTTTAGCTTGATTAGCTGAAAAACCAATTTCAAGCTGGACTTGGAGATGTTGGTGGAAGTAACAGGAATGGACCAAGTGAAACAAGAACACTTGGAAGAGGTTGTTTGGTGCTTTAAGTCAATAGTTTTTAAGCCACGTGTCCAGGGACCCCAGAGTTCCCATTGAGCCTCCTGGAGGGCTACCTGGGGGTGAACGTGGGGGAGACAGGCAGACAGCAGGGTCACCCCTTTCTGCTTCACCTGGATGGAGTACCTCTACTCTATTTTACACATTGGAATTTTTGGTAAGACTTTGTTTCAGTAAACTATTGTAGCTGAATGTTTTTGAAATCCATTTAAATATATAGGAAGACAAGTGACTAATGAGAGATATTTATTTAGGAGGTTCCCAATTAGATGTAGTTTGTACCCCAATATTCCGTCTCACAGTGGTGTTACGGTCGAGCACTTAAATAGACGGAGTAGGCTGCATTCTGCAGTACTGGTAGCAGTAAGCCATATATAGCCCATAATTCTCCTGACGTACCAAATTGAGGGTATAAATAGGTTAAGAATAATAATGATAGTATTTGACTGTTTATTCCCCCGGCAGGAACACCTTCATGCCATGGTGACTTCGGGGAATAATAAGTAATTAAGCTACTTGGCTGGAGAATCAAGTAGGACCCAGATCAGGAAGGGCCTCATGAACTAAGTGGAGTCATTTGGGCTCTGTCCTGAGGGCAGAATTGATGTGGCATTAGCAGGAAGATCAGGTGACCACCAAAGTTTCTGCCAGACCTGGATTCTCTTCCTTTAGAGATTCATATTTGTATAAAAGCCAAAGGCTCCCTCAAAAGACAACATTTTAAAATGTGAAGAAGAATCCACCTCTGAGTCATGTTTAAAAGGCAGATAAAAAGTTTAAACACTTGAACATGAATTGAATTTTGGTTTTATTGAGGACCTTTGAGATCCATTATTTATTTTATTTTATTTTATTTTATTTATTTTATTTTAAGAGACAGAGCACATGGTGGGGGGTGGACAGAGAAGCAGAGTGAGAGGGAGGGAGAGAAGCAGGCACCACGCTCAGCGCAGAGCCCGACGCGGGGGTCCACCTCACGACCCTGAGGTCATGACCTGAGCCGAAGTCAAGAGTTGGATGCTTAACCAACTGAGCCACCCAGGTGCCCCCAAGATCCATTATTTTAAAATATGTTTTCTACCAGGAAAACATGCCAGTGGTTTGCAAATATCATTTATCAATATTGACTCTATAATACAAGCAAACTTCCTTGCACTTAAAATACAAATATTATCCATGATGATTTGAGTATTCTTGCTTTCTCCAAAGTATCCTTTCCCGAAAATGATGGCAAAAGGACTTTGTTTGTTTTGACTTGATCCATCTTTCGCAACCCAGTTTAATCATTTTACAGATTCCCTTTTGAAACACATGGGCTAGATTGTCAGACAATTGTGGCAGATTTTTATCATTTCAATAACATTTGCAAGAAATATCATTAGTGAAATTTGTGTATCAAATTTTCCTTTGTGTGACTTTTTTCTAATGAGTTTAATACTAAAGTGTTGGTAAAGTAAAACCTTATTAATTCAAAGCAAGGAATGCCATGTGACCATAAAACATCTGAATTATAGAAAAATGTTTAGAGAAATCTGTTTTGTTACTTTAAAATAGAGTGCCTAATCATGATCTCAGGGTCCTGGGATTGAGCCCCGAGTCAGGCTCTGTTCTCAGTTCAGAGTCTGCTTGAGATTCTCTCTCTCCCTCTTGCTCACTCTCAAAAAAATAAATAAATCTTTAAAAATAATAAAATAGGGGCACCTGGGGGGCTCAGTTGTTAAGTGTCTGCCTTCGGCTCAGGTCATGATCTCAGAGTCCTGGGATCGAGCCCCACTTTGGGCCCCCTGCTCCGCGGGAAGCCTGCTTCTCCCTCTCCCATTCCCCCTGCTTATGTTCCCTCTCTCGCTGTGTCTCTCTCTGTCAAATAAATAAATAAAATCTTTAAAAATAATAATAATAAAATAAAATAGAGTACCTATTATATAGTAAGATAGAAATGAGTACAAATAAAAGGAAGGTCGTATGTAAAAATTTTTCCAGTGAACATAAAACATAAAAATCTCAAAGACAAAATTTTATTTCATCCTGTAGTTACTAGATTTATTATAGGAAGCTTTGTTTTTCTTTGGTTCTCATGTTAAAATTATTAAAATCTTCATTGAAAGGTATAAACGTGAGTTTATTTTTTTAAAAAGATATACTCCATCAGAATGAATATAAATTTTGAATTTGTGTCATATGAATTAATAGATATTGGAGGATATCCACTCCCTACTAAATATGAAAGTATTTGCTTGGTTATCTCCTAGAGAATGCTGCCAGGTCCTCAGCATGGCATTTTCATTGCCTCTCGCAACCTTTCCTCTACCTAATGTTCAGCTTCTTCTCTAGACTGGGGTGACGAAGGCACCATTCTACAGAGCTTCTTTGCAGATCCATCTCATCCTTAGGCCATTTCCAGTGCCACGGACACTCCTGCTCAGGATTTTTCTAGAAAGAGTACCTCACGAGCCCTGTCTAAACCAGACCTGTCCTAAAATCACCTCATTTTGAAACTGAATCCAAGTAGGTCTCTGTCAGTATCAGAGTGCATCTATCAGAGGTGTGCTCACAGATGATACATCAGAATGATTGTCCTGATAAGAGGGGAAAGGCCAAAGGCAATGAGATTGACTCGCTCCTAGCTTTGAGCCATTCACTGCAGCGCCAAATTCCCATGTTAGAATATCCTTATTTGTATTAATCAAAATAAACCTCTAGATGTAAATCCCTATAAAATATCTCCTACCTTTACATCTGGACATTAAAGGGTGTTTCAGTTCTGATTTTAGTTTTCCTCCTTAGTAGTCCCTCTTTCTGACATTAATCATTAACCAGTAAACTAACTTACCCAAATTCTTCAATCTCCGTTTACATAAAAGGAGAGTAATCTTCAAGAAGGTTATACCCATGGTTTACTGCGAACTCCAGCCATGGGCCTTTGGGGCATACTCTGTTTTTTAATCTTCCTGGGTACAAGTTGGGGACAGGAACAAACGTAAGTAAAAGAACCCATCTTCATTTTTCAATGTATCTTAGGTGAGAGGAGTGAAAAATTTAACAGACCGTGTTAATTTGAAAATAACTTTCTACTTCCTAGAACACCAAGTGAATAGTCTCATCTCTGAATGAGAAAGTCATGGAAGCATCTTGGTGTGATGAGTGGCTAACAATATGGCAGCTTTATGGGATTATTATTTATGAAAGTTTACATAAGTGTTTGAATTCCTCTTCCAAAAAGCGCAAAATAAACTCAAAATGATAAACTTTCTTGCCATTGATTGCTTATTTATATTTGGTACATAGTTTTTTCTTTGTATGTTCCAGGTACTGCACATAGTAAAGCAAGTGTTACTTTGGGGTCAGTTCTAATACTGTGATTTGAAAAAGCGATTGTAATTATTTCTAAATTTATGAATTCTTCACAAATTTCAGTGTTATTATTGGAATATTGTGCATTTTAAGGTATGTCTTAAAAATACTGATTTTGTATCTAGAGATAACATTTTAGTATTGAGAAGGAACTGGAGAGTATCTAATTGAATCTACTCATTTCACAAATAAGAATAAGTCCAGACAGAGGGGAAAGTGACTTGCCAAAGATCATGCTACTGGAGGGAGACAAAAGCAGGGCTTTTATTAAGGACTCTTTTTTACCACTTCAATTCATTTTTTCATTTGTCATTTTTTTCATTTGTCATTTCATTTGAAAAATTTCATTTTTCATTTGTATATATATATACAAATATGTAAAATATAAATATATACTCAGGATATCATAAATTTATAACACTCTCCCACCCCTAATCTGATTTTCTCACATGGCCACAATCACCCCATTCCCCAAGTAGTTCTTGTATAACCCTTTTTAAAAGACAAGTGGCAGAAGTTCAAGAGAGATTGAGATTAGCGAGTTCAAATCACTGGTAGAACTAGGACTAGCACCCGGGTCCCCTGATTCTGAATTCTTTCCACGACACTGTACTGGCCCTTAATAAGCATCTCCTCTCTTTCTCTGAAAAAAAAGCGAGAGTGTACCATTTACAGCATGGCAACCAATTTAATTAACTTGATTGACTGATCGATTCAACAAAAATTTATTGAGCGCCTACCATGTGATAGTCCCTAGGGATACAGTAGATGGTATAAAGCTTGCATTCTGGTGGGAGAAGCAAATCATGGATGGGTGAATGAACCAATGAATGAAGGAATAAATAAGGTCGAGTGGTTATTATGCAAGGAGGAAAAAAATAAAGGAGAATCAGAGGATAAGGAAATGATGGGGTCATTACCCAAAAGTGTAGAGAGGAAAGGTTCTTTAAGGAGGTGATGCTCAAACAGAATTTGAAGGACGTGAGGCGGAAGCAAACTATGCAAATATCTGGGGAAATAACATTCCAGGTAGAGGGCAAAATAATATTGTTGCCTCTCTGCAAGCTCAGTGGCCTGATCCTCTTAAACTATTGAAAGAAAATAAGAAAAGTGTGATATATTTTTTAGATATGATTTTTTTATATGAATAGATTGTGGTCCTGATAAACCAGTAAGGACCAAAATCTGTATGAAGGGTGATTCCAAAGCCACCTTTTAGAGACTTCTAAATACTGAATATTTTATGTTTTATCACTGCCACCACCACATAGACAATTCAAAATTAAAACAATATGAAACTGAAAAAGATAAAATTTGCAAGAATGCCAAAACTAAAATAGCTTTTTTTCCCCTAGATTTTTCAGATTGCAAAACTCTTGCTAAATTCAGTTTAGTATAGCAATTGAAATTGTTAATTCAGGAAACAGGCTGCTTGGGTTCAGTTCCCAATTCTATAACTTAACTGTGTGACCTTGGGCAAGTTCATTATCAGTTTCTTCATCTGTGAAATGGGAGTAATAACAAGACCTTTCTCACAGAGTGGTTGTAGCCACACAGTGAGTTTATATATATATAGCCCTTAAAACAGTGCCTCGCACAGGGTAAGATTTCAGGAAATGTGCCTTATTATCAGCAGAGCTTAACTTTTCTCATTTTCTACTGTTCCTGGGTAAGCATTTGAGGAATTCAGATGATGGTTGGAAGTCTGGAGATTCTTTTCCCTCTTTTATAATTTGTCTATAAGTGATTCCAAGTTAGTTACCATGTAGGAGACTGACAGATGTTTTAAAAGGATGTAATTGCTTCCAAATTAATTTTATGGTTACTAAAGACTTGTTGACTCTTTAAATGTCGTAATGTTGACAGGGGCCTGTAAGAATTCTGCCAGGTGCGGTGGCAGGTGGCCTCCAGGCCTGTTCGGCCACTTGAATTAGTCACTATGACCTTTTGTGTTGAAGCACACTTCTCTCTTCCTCTGTGAGAGCACATGTAGCTCTCACTGTTCAAATTAGATACTTTCATGATATTTAATTAATAACCTAGTTTATATTTTAAGTTTTCTTTTCATAAAACATTGAAAATACACACATTTTAAAAATGTTACTTCAGAAACTTATATAGATTCACTTCCATTCTTGTATAAACCACATGAAAAATAAAACTGGAAATAATAGCCTATGGTTGTGAACATAGCTTATAATCTTGACCTCAATTATACACGTTAACGACTGAGAGAAAGATGTGAATATAAAGTTCTGCCTCATTCACGTACAAGCCATGTGACCGTGGTCAAATTATCCTCTTTTCACTTGCAAAATAGGAATAATATCAGTATCTACACCATTGGCCTGTTGTAAAAATTAAAAGAGTTGTATATAGAGCGTCAATGCAGCCTCTCCTATGGTAACTATTCACTTAATATCATCATTATTGTATGATTGTTACTATTCTTCAAAGACCTCCATCCCTCCTTCCATTTCTAAATGCATTCCCCCAGCTCACTCTTATCGTATCCTTTTCTTTATCCACTCATGGTATAACACAATACTTCTAAGATTACTTCTTTTTAACTAATTTAGTGAAATTAATGAATCTTAACATTTATTGAGTACAAAGCATGCTAGGTGTTTTCATATACACATTCTCATTTCCTCCTCACTGCAAGCTGGTCAGGAAGGTGATATTTTCACAAGTCAATTATTTTGGTCTTAAAAAGTGTTAGTGACTTTACCATGGTCACTCAGCCAGTAGATGACAGAGTTGCAATTCAAGCACTGGTGTCTTTGTTGCCTTTTTCTTCATTGAGCAAAAATATTGACCCTATTTACATGTTCCAGTCAACAGCTTTTTAAAAGTCTTTCTCTGCTGCAGTAGCTCAGGGAAAGTGTTATTATTTCTAAATGTTAACTAAATCTCCAGTTCTGTTTCTCAAGTCTTAATTCTAAGCTACTTCTTTTTGGAAACTATGCTGAAATTATCACAGATCACTTATAAATTTTGATTTAAAAATAATCATTTTTAAGTTGAGAAAATGTGCCTATTTGAGTCTCTCAAGTGAGATGAAAAAATTAAGAATGTAATGAAATACATCACCTCAAGATATTGGTCCTACTCTTTTCCTGTTTCAACAGGTATGTCATTTCAGCACCAAAAGTATTCCGTGTTGGAGCATCTGAAAATATTGTAATTCAAGTTTATGGATATACCGAAGAATTTGATGCCACAATCTCTATTAAAAGTTATCCTGATAAAAAATTTAGTTACTCTTCAGGCCATGTTACTTTATCCTCAGAAAATAAATTCCAAAACTCTGCAGTCTTAACAGTATGTATTTATTCTTCATTTTCTTTATACATACAGGATATTCTCAATAAAATGTGTACCAAGTTTGAATGTTGATAACGTAGAGATTTGGCCATTTGTATCACTCACCACTGTGTGATTACTAAGTGCTGTCAGTCACCAATGATCATATGGATGAAACAGAAAATTCTAAATTGGAGAGTTGTATCTGCTTTTTGTGCAATGCATGTAAATTATGATGTTTGTATTGGAAAATAAAATTGTACTAATGTACATATTTGGAAATGAATTGAAAATACTTGTTTACTGTGAAAATTATCATTACATAAAATAGAAAAATATGAATATGCATCTTGATCTGTAATGCATTGCCTACAAAAACCCAATTAAACTCTGATATTCATCAATTATAGCTTCCAAAGCTAATAAAATTATTGATTACTAAACTGAATAGCTCTCATTGAAAACCTGTAGTTAATACAAAGAATAATATGGATCAAATAACTTTTCCTTCTATTTAGATATCGTAGTGTACCTTGGTTAGAGAAGCACTTGCAACTCATTTCTTATTTAAAATTCTAACTAAAAATTACTTTCATACTCAAAATATTGTTTTAAAGTCTGATAAAAATTCAAAAATAAAAAATGAGAAAATCAAAGACTACTAGAATTGGAAGGGGCTCTGAGGTTCATTTAGACAAGTGTTTATTTTTATTTTTAAAGATTTTATTTATTTATTTGACAGAGAGGTAGGAGAGAGCACAAGTAGGCAGAGCACCAGGTAGAGGGAGAGGGAGAAGCAGGCTCTCTGCTGAGCAGGAAGCCCAATGCGGGGCTCGATCTCAGGACCCTGGGATCATGACATGAGCCGAAGGCAGCTGCTTAACTGACTGAGCCACCCAGGCACCCCTAGACCAGTGTTTCTTTAAAGTGAGCTCTTTAAAAAGAAATTTAAATTTTAAATTTTAAAACAGCTTAAGATTAGAATTATATTGATATTTAGTATTTTGAATTTATTTTGTATATTTGTTTTGATTTTATAACTATGTAAAACTCATAAGCATAAGAAGATTACACCCAGTCTTAGGTTTGTACATATTTAAGTACCATTGTAATAAAAATAAATTTTTATTATATTATAAATAATAAGAAGTCAGCACTGAGAGTCCTCCAGAACATTTTATCCTTTAAAAGAGGTCTGTGTATTACTCAAGTTTGAGAAACACTGATCTAAATACGTTCTAACCAAGTGTAAGAATTTTTTCATTAATGTTCTTGATTGTAAATGCTTGAATTTCTTAAATACTTCCACTTACTAGATTTATTAAGAATTAAAATTAATATCCCAATTAATTTCAGTGGACACTCTTATCTGATGTCACTAAGATGTTTAGTGTGACTGTTACCTTTAAATTTAGATCAATCAAATTTAACTATAATAAAAAATTCAGTTCATGAGTCACAATAGTCCCATTCCAAGTGCTCAAATAGCCACATGTGACTGGCAAGTACCACGTTGACAACATAGATATAGAATGTTTTCATCATCATAGAAAGTTCTCGTGACTCGTGCAGACTCAGTTAATTGAAAGATTAAGTAGAGAATCATAAAACTGCATGCATATCTTCAGCATTTAATTTTATCTTAACATTATAATGTATCTTTGTTTGCCAATTGTTTGATGTCATGCCAAGGTCTTTAAGCATGGGTCCCCCGGTTGGAGTGTCAAATCTTATTTATTACATGTCATACCTTTAACAAATCATCTTTGCTTACAGTTTCTGTTCCTTTATAGTGGAGACGGAGCTTAAAGACACTTGCAAGGTAGTCTGAGTGCAGAATCTTTATAGGCTGTTACTGTCTGTCTTCCAAACTTTGACAGTGCTCTCACGTTTGATTCCACAGCAGTTGATTTTAGTGATTTACTTTTATCCCATGTGTCCAAAGCCTGAGTTTTCATAGAAACACTCTTCTTTCTTTTATTTACTCTTTATGTATTATATTTGCATATCATGCAATGTAAAGTGGATAATTACAATTACATACACCAAATGAGAAAGCATGCAGCTCAATGGGTGAGAGCAGAGGGATAGAGATGTAGTACAATGTGTCCTGAACATCAGTCAGGATGTTGAACTGAGGGAGTGGACAGCATGCTAATCAAGTGCTGACCAAGTGAAAGTTTGTTAAGAAGCTTCTGTGGTAGTAATTTTACTAAATACATATAAAATTTAGGAAACATGGAAACCAAAAGACTTAATTGCTTAAAGCTAAATTTTTACTATGATATTTGACACTGACAGGCTCTGGGTAAAATGTATTCACTATTCTGTCTCTACTACTTTTTAAATGGTTAAATACATATGCTCTTTTTTTGCGTGTTCTAGTGAGGTGACAGTGGTATTTAGATAATCAACATGTTTTATAACCTAAGTTATACTCTATTCTGTCATTTTTTTTTTTTTTAACAGATACAACCCAAACAATTGTCTGGAGGACAAAACCCAGTTTCACATGTATATTTGGAAGTTGTATCGAGGCATTTTTCAAGATCAAAAAAAGTGCCAATAACCTATGACAATGGATTTCTCTTCATTCATACAGACAAACCTGTTTACACTCCACAACAGTCAGGTATGGTATAAGACGCTGCTTCCTCTGGTGGAGAGGGGGTGATTGCCATATTGTAGAGATTTTTTAACACTTGAAATTAAGTGCAGACAAGTTTCCAACTTGCTTAAAGAGTCTCAACTCCTAATGACTTTTACATTTATAAATATCATTTTAATTTAAAATTTATATGGAAATCGCTAAATACATAACTTAAACTTAAATATAAATTTTAAGTTCATATGGAAACTGCAAAATCAACAATTATATTATCTGCCCCATTAGTTATTTCTATGAAGAAAAAAGCTTTTTAAAAATTGTGAAATGTTGTGTTATATCTTATTTATTAAACAAGTGTAAGATGTAATTGCAAATATAGTTTTGACAGTGGGAAAATAATTTATTATAGAGCCATGTTCATAAAAAAAATTCCTTTGACTTTGGAGCTATTCTTCAAGTTCAGAAAATAAATCTAACCCTAGGGGATCAGATATTTCAGCAAAGAATAAACTAGATCACAGAAATATATAGATATTAATTTTCTAAGGGGAATCTACCTAAGAAAATTTCTAATAGAACATGGCTTCATAGTCATGGTTCCTCTGTTAGTGGGAAAAAGGGCAGGATAGAGATAATAGAATTTACCTCACCGAATTGTTGTGAGAGGTAGGTGAATTCATATGGGTAAAGCATTTAAAACAGTGCCCAGAACAGAGTAAGCACTAGGAAAGTGTTTTCCATTACTGTTTAATCTGTGGAATAGCACAAAGCCTTATTTACACAGAAGAAAAAAAAATTACTTAAAAGTAGTTCTCTTAGAAATTGATTAAATCTTGCTATTTATAGCTCTAATATCCTAATCCACACACTTAATCTGCAGATCCTTGAGGGATTTTTAGTATAAGCATCTTTAGGATAAAGGTTTAAATCTTCAAGGCTTTGTAGGGTAAGGAATTTAGCATATTGACCAAAATCCTTCAATGCCATGCAGCCTGTGTCCTGCCTTCCCCTCCAGCTTTCTCAGTCACCATGCTCCCCCTCATCTGTGGAAACCAGACCAAATGACCTCTTTCTATTTGCTTTCTCACACTCTTCCCCCCACCCCCCACCCCCATATGAAGACCTGTATATCTCTGCCAGGTACATTCATTCCCCGCCCCCCCACCCCTCCACTTTGCCTTATTAATACCTACGCAACCCTAACATGTCATCCCTAGAGGGCAGCCTTCTCTGACCTCTCTGATGGCTTCCAATCTCCCTCTTTTTTGCTCTCAGGAAGCCGGGCAGTGCTCTTTGTAATGCTCCCCACCCTGGAATTGTACATACACTTGTGTGATCATGTGTTCACTCTCTCCTCCGCTCCATTGGAAGACTTCCATGCCTGATCTGTCTCACCGCCATATCTCCAAGTGCAGCATAGTGCCTGTACATAGAAGACATTAATAAGTTTTTTAAAACCTAATAAGCCATATCTTTGGTACTAAAGAATTAGATTGATCTTGCCTCTGATACACTGTTGCTATGAAGACAAGATTAATTCTAGTCTAAACACAAACTGGGTTAGAAATTAGATAAGTAGTAGGCATAGAAATAATAATACTAAAATAAAAATAATAAGCATTTATTGAGTAGTTATTATGTGCCAGGCTATATAAAAGCTTTGTTTCATTTAGTTCTCATAACACTATAAAGCAGATACTAGCGTTTCTGTTTTAAGATGAGAGAACTAAGATTTAGAGGGATTTAGTATCCCATTCCAGGGCCACTAGGAAGTGGTAGTCGTGGGAGCGAAACCAAAGTTTTGAACTCCAGGGCATGAGCTCTTACTTTTTTGTGACATACTGCCTCTGGCAGCCTCCCAGTGATGCTCAGGGATGAACTGGGTATGTCCATAATATAGGAGGGAGCACAAAAGGTGGGAGAAGAATATAGGAGGGAGGACGGAAGGTGGGAGAAGAATATAGGAGGGAGGACGCAAGGTGGGAGAATATAAGAGGGAGGACGCAAGGTGGGAGAAGAATATAGGAGGGAGGACGCAAGGTGGGAGAAGGGGGGGACAGCAGAGTGTGTATGTGTGTGGGAGGGATTTACTGAACATTTTGCTTTGACCTTATGGTCTTAGTGAAACCAATTTTGGAGAGTTTAATGTGACTTCTCATGTAGAGCTTTACATAGTACTGACCCTTTAAAGGGCTTATGGCTCCAGTTCAGTTTTATTTTGTGAGTAAAGTTTTGGCCATGAAATGATTTGAGCCTCAGTAAATGAACATCAGAGAAATTACAATATGTCATATTGGAAGGAACTAGAACAGCATGTCTCAAGCAGCTAAGAGTTCAATTCTAGCAGATGCAATTGTTTAAAAGGCAGGGATCTCTTAATGGGCAGAAACAAATGAAAAGAACTAATTTTTCTTGAGCTCTTGCCATTACTCATTTAACAATGATGGAACAATTATAGGATCTGGCTCAATGAATCTAACAAAACCATACAATTCAAAGCTGCCTTTAGCTACAATAAGGGATACTTTGGGGACTTTTTGGTTTTTATATGTGCAAGAGTGTATAATGTCAAAATCAAACTATCTAATTTTCCATTAAAATCTACAACTCTAGGGGCACCTGTGTGGCTCAGTCGTTGGGCGTCTGCCTTCGGCTCGGGTCATGATCCCAGGGTCCTGGAATTGAGCCCCACATCCGGCTCCCTGCTCTGTGGGGAGCCTGCTTCTCCCTCTCCCACTCCCCCTGCTTGTGTTCCCTCTCTCACTGTGTCTCTCTCTGTCAAATAAATAAAATCTTAAAAAAAAAAAAACTACAACTCTAATATGAGACAATATAGTATGCTCCCATATAACCATATGGGAGAGATCACTATTTTGCTACTATGAAATTCTCAATAAACAATGGTCTAATGTATGTTCCCAAAAAGTTGTATGGAAATACATTTTAATAAAGTGGACTGTACTTTAAACTCACCTGGAAAAGTAGCTCTTTGAAGGAATCCAAGAGGGTTCTCTTTAAAGGAAAATAATCTTTAGTAATATATATGTCTGTAAACTAACTTTTTCTTTCCTTTAAGTACGAATTTTTGTGATATGATTTTTTAAAAATTATACTCATCTCCTTTAAGGATGATTATTGTAAAAAATCAAAATACCCTGTGTTTAGCAGAGGTTTTGATGATATCAATTGTTCTTACAGTAAAGGTTAGAGTTTACTCACTGAATGACGACTTGAAGCCAGCCAAAAGAGAAACTGTCTTAATTTACATAGTAAGTATGTTATTTATTTATGTAATAATTTAATTCATCTTTAGGATAAGATACATTGTTCCATAACCCTGCCCTAACACCACACTAACTCATTCAATGTTGGGTAAATGGTTACTGAACATCTTCTGTAAGTATAACATTGTAAATCTATATGTCTGCAATAGATATATGTAAAATGCTCATGAAAATTCACTTTCAGCAAGTTATGATTTTGAACTAAATCCTTGAAATATATACTTCATGGTTTCTTTCTTAGAGAGCATCAATCAATCACTATGAATTGATTGAATATTAATTGAATATTACATATGAGATTTTTGATTTGTACAATTCAAGATAAAGAATTACAATCTGGGCACTTACACTTAAGAAACTGAGGTTAGTAACATACTAGCACATGTGAAAAATAGTGTTAAACCATGAGATAAGGATCAGCAGTTATCAACACTTTACCAGTGATGACATGATGACATGTGTAACAGATGACATGCCTACGTGCAACAAGCTCCCATGGTCTTACCCAGTTTGTGTCACAACCCTACAAAATTATTGTGGGGAAATAACTGCCCACCTATTAACAGTAGGTATATTACCCATGGCCCTTCCCTGTAGGCTGCAGCACCTGTTTTCCTACTAACAAACCCTAGAAGATAAAAACCCTTACCAGAACACATGTAAAAAAGAGGAATGTATACGGATAACTTTGAATGCTTTATAGCCTACACAAATCATAAACCTTTCACAGACTTTAACGTCTGACTATTTTATAGTGGATTACTTGTGAAACATCAGAGTGTGCCAAGACTGTGGTTGATGACTATTGATATAGACCGTAAACTCCCGTAGTCCAGAAAAGAGATCAGGGAGGCTAAGGGACCCGTCAAGGTAGAGGTGAGATTTGAACTGGGCCTGGAACAATGAGTAGAATTGAGAGCAGTGGAGAAGACATGGGCGGGTTGCTGGAAAGGAGCAACAGACAGCAGTCCGAGGTGAAAGGGATCGGACATGAAGAAAGCAACCTGATTCCAGGGCAGAGGCATCCCTGGGACCAGAGAGGTAAGTAAGATTTGAAAGTTAGGCTAGGGCCATAGACTTGGATCACCAGACCTGGAAGTGAAGACTTCACACGGCAGGTGGTAGGGAGTCCCTGCAGATTTACTGAAGGGACAGGACTAAGGATGGAAGGGAAATGTGTAACCGTGAACTCCACTGCGGTGGAAGTGAAGGAGTATGCAGTGAGGGAACCCTGGGCTGGGCTGCGGCTGAAGCCCTGATGCAGGGAGAGAGAAGCATGCTGTCAGCAGCAGGAGAAATGCAGAGAATGGCCTCCCAGACAGCCTGAATCAGGGTGGGGAGAGTCACATGGAATGCCGCAGGGAAGTGGATGGGAAGCTGACTTGTCCTAAAGCTGTGCGTCTTTTCCTCTGGAACCCAAGATGTGAGTGTCGGAACACACGTACACACTGGGTAGATACTACAGGACAAAACCACACTTAGAGTACAAACCAAACAAACGATACAGTGGGGCAAATGACACATGGGCTCAGAAGGCAGACCAAATGGAGGTAAGAGTCACGGCTGACAGTGATCCTTTTCTGGAATAGAATAGGTTTCAATTAAAGGAATAGACACAGAGTTTTACAAAATAGTGAAGAACTTCCTATTAAGAAATAGCACGAGTTTTCCAATGGCAGCAGGAAGGACTAAGAAGTGAGATAGCAAATAAACTGGCCGAGTGGTATAGGGAGTCTGGAAGGGAATGAAGGAGAGTGTCCAGCTCAAATGCACTTTTTCTATCAGAAAATACTAGAGGATGTGGACAGATGCTTTTTATTTTATTTCTCCTGGTTGAGCTTGAGTGATGAAAAATCCTGGCACCACACAAGGAAGAGTGGATGCCAGTTGTCTCATGTAGGAGCTGCCCCAGGAAGAGAGGATTGAGGAATCTGATCCCAGAGCGGCAGAGAATCAGTATACAAGAAGTGTCCTGAAAATAGTGCTCAAGAGAGATCATCTTAGAAGCACTGTGCATGATCAATTGCAGGGATAAAGAGCAGCCCAGATGATATTTAGCTGCGATCCTTACCCTTGTTCAGAATAGATCTTTTTAAGTCCAGGGAAAAATACCTTAAAATCCTGGCCATGAATTCCACAGTCATGACACATGGTGGTAAATTTCTGTGTTAAGGTCAAAAGCAACCTCTACATGTAGTCCATATTTTGATAATTTTCAAACCCACACACAAAGCGGAGTTTATGGGGAAGCTTTATGAAAACTTTCAAGTTTGTTTAACCATTTTGAGTGTTTTATCAAGTTCAAAATGTCCATAGTACACAGTTATAAAATGTCTAGCTAGTTAAAGCATTTTATAGTATATTTGCTTTAGAAAACTTCAAATGAACAGATACGAAATTTAGATTCTGGTATCTATAAAGCCTGTAAGTTCACATTTGGTTAGTTGTAACATCAATTATTGTTACATTTCTTTTTTTAGTTATGCAATAGAAAGTTGAGTCTTTTCTGGATAATTGAGGCTAGGATATCCCGGATACCAATATAAACCTTCTTTCCCTCCCTTCCTCTCTCTCTCTCTCTCTCTCTCTCTTTCTCTGTGTGTGTGTGTGTGTGTGTGTGTGTGTAGCAGGAGGTGGAGGAGAGTTTCAAAAAGAAGGGAAGTAGCTTAAATGAACCCTATTTGCCTTCCACAACATTTAAGTGATCTTCCTCCTTCATATTTAATTTGAAGACGTAGATATTTGTTAGTAAATACTTCTGTAGGTCAAAGATATTATAATCAGCTGATTTTTTAAATGTGGCTTAAGTGCTTTGAGGATGTTTGTTTTTATTCAAAGGATCCCGAAGGATCAGAAGTGGACATTGTAGAAGAAAATGATTATACTGGAATCATCTCTTTCCCTGACTTCAAGATTCCATCGAATCCTAAGTATTTTAAAGCATTTGTTAATAAAGTTTTCTCTAGAAAGCACATCTGGATCTTTGGGTTGTGAGGCAGATAACCAGTCAAATGGAGCTACCTGGTGTTAACAAAGGGCATAAGCGTGGAAGAAATGAGGGTGTGCAAAGGAGTGTACTTGGGATGCGCACGGGGTGGTGTCCAGAATTGTTGCATCACTATATCGTATGCTGAAACTAATATAACACTGTATGTTAACTCACTGGAATTGAGATGAAATAAAACAGATAAAAAGTAGAAAGACCCTAAAATTTTTTAAATAAAAAATGAAAAGGACATAATGTAAGTTTGAACATTAAAAAGAAAATTTAAGTCTAATGAGAAGTGAGGCTCAGTTTCTGGCAAACAAAAACCTCCCAATACTTCCCACCAATCCTCTTTATATATAGAAATAAAAATTTAGAAGAGGCAAAAATAGTCCGTGGGCTTTTTTTCATTAAAACCATCAACCTTCTACCCTTCAAGGAATCTAATACACTATCAGTCTAAAAGGCTGGAGTGGTCCCATGCCTTGCTCTGAGAGTTATAAAAATATTGATCCTCCATAGTCTTTGTCTGCATAGATTACCAGAAGGCAGATTTCAAGAGGCAGAATGTTCTCAGAGCCATTTTCTTTTTTGACCTCATATTAAAGGATTTAAGAACACATTTTAACAGAATGCAATATAATAAATATTTGGTGAACACATTCCTGGTATGTGCAAAGCACATAGGGAGTGAGATATACAAAATAGAAATGAATAATTCACAGTCCCTGCCTTCAAGGAACTTATAATAGAGTAGGAAAATAAGTGTACTTATAAATGGTTAAATATAACTTTAAAGCAGAATCTCCTTGTGGTCATTTTTCTGCCCTCTGGAAGGGAGTTCACAATTAATTTGTTGTTTGTAGTTAATTCACTGAATATTTTCTAGAAATGTGAGTGAAATTGGGGATTTAATTTTTAAATTGTATACTTCCTTGAAAATACTACATGCTCTATAATACAGAATTGATCTTATTACTTTATAATTATTATCATTTATCCAACTATTATCCAACTTTATCTTGTGCCATTTGCCCCTTGACCGATTACGTGTCAGACATGGTGGTCTCTCATGATCACTACTTTTCTATCCCAGTACCTTTGCACATGTTGTTCCTTCTCCTTAGAATGTGCTTCAGCTTGCTCTTCACAAGGCTGCCTTCTCATTCTTTAGGACACAGAGTAACTGCTCCCTTTTCAAAGAGGCTATTCCTGGATGCATAGTTTATTGTAGTCCCTCTCTTTTTCTAACTCTCTTATTTATTTACTTCATGGCGCTTATCTCAATGTTACACTTATTTATTTGTTTGTTTATTTGCCTTTTTGTTTTGTCTGTGTTGTTCACTGTTGTATCTTCAGCACTTTAACATAACAGGCACTTGATACATATTCATTGAATTAATGATGATGATGATAGTCATAATATTAAGTGTATTGATTGCATAACCAACGTGCAAGATAAATATTATTTTTTTCATTGCACAAATGAGGTTAAGCAACTTGCCCAAATCCAATCTGCCAGTAAATGGAGAAGCGGGAATTGGAAATCCCATGGACTGTTAGCTCTATGAAGGCAGAAATTCTTCTATTTTGTTCATTTTTATCTCCTGTTCTTACTCCAGTGCTCAGTAAATATTTTTAAATGAAGATTGTTAATTAAATTCTGGTCATTTTCCTCTTTAAACGAACCATACTTTGTCTCTAACCATAACTTCTTTTATGTGAGGTGTGAGTTTTATCATCTGGATCAGCTTGACCTGTTGTATGTTTCTAGAGACGTTAGTATGGATGTCCTACTATAGTGTGGATTTTAGTATTATGTTAGTATAATTATGGTCCAGGATTAAGTTAATCCTCAAGTTTCATAAACTCTTCAAATCAAAGCTATTGACTATATTAAGACAAAATACCTGAAAAAATAACACAATATATGAAAGACATTAATGAACAGTTTTTATTATTTCTGTTTATTACTTAAAGTTCTACACAAAATGGCTAAATACATCTCTACTTTCTTTTTCCTCTTTAAAACAGCAATCGATTAGATTTCCTCTGGGCAAATTGAAAACATTTGATGACTTCTATAAATTTGAATATTTTTTCTCCACAGATATGGTGTGTGGACAATCCGAGCTAAATATAAAGAGGACTTTTCAACAACTGGAACCACATATTTTGAAATTAAAGAATATGGTAATTTGTGACAATTAAAAGTTTACCTGTAAAAAGTTAGTGTTTTTGTAGTTACACTTTTCATTAGTGAACTTAATGCCAAGTCACTCCCAGATGAAGATGAGGCAGCCTGGCTGGGATGGTTAGAAGTACTGGTTGAGGAGGTTGGGGGGGTGGTCGTTGTTGGAATGCCTAGACTCTAGTTCCAGCATGCCCTTGTTACCCTTGAACAAGCTCATCAAGCTCTCTGGACTTGTGTTCCTCATCATAGAGCCAGAAGAGACCTACTGCCCCATGGAGCTTGATGAGTTAAGGTCAAAAATTATGATTTTAGAAGAAACTTAAATAGGCAGAGATGAGGTGAGCAGAACCCAGTAAGACTAATGATTTGCTCAAGTCATTACAACCAATTAGTGACAGTACAAGAACAACTGGATTTCCATCCCCCGTTCAGTACTATTTGCCTTCTGGCTCACAAATCCCTAATATATTTATCTGAAAATGTAAGATATTCTTATTTTGAAATCAATCATATTAATGGACTAATAATTAACATATAAATAGCTTATCTTTCCGTTTCTTTTTCTTTTTAAAGATTTTATTTATTCATTTGACAGAGAGAGAGAGAGAGCACAAGAAGGGGAGTGGCAGGCAGAGGGAGGGAGAGGAAGAAGCAGGCTCTGCCCTGAGTAAGGAGCCCAATGCAGGTCTCAATCCCAGGACCCTGGGATCATGACCTGAGCCAAAGGCAGACGCCCAACTGACTGAGCCACTCAGGCGCCCCTATCTTTCCATCTCTTATAGTTGTTTACTAGAGCACTTAGGTGTTCTGATACCAAATTTAGATTTCTTTTGCTTGAAGTCATTTTTTATTCCTCCAGGAGACTTATAATATGGAGAATAAGTACATAAATTTTAACGATTAGCAAACAAAACAGTGACCAAAAAAATTTGTTACATTGAAACAACTTTAAAGATTATGGGCTCTCAATAACCTATAATCCTAACTGATCTTCCTTCCTCCAAGTATTTTTACTGCTTCCTGTGTATATCTAGAATTCATCCACCTCTTACTATCTGTGGCCACCCTCATCAATTCATCACCAGGCTCCCTCCTGGACTACTGCAAAAGCCTCCTAATTGCTATCTCTTCTTCCAAGCTATTTTCACTTGGTATTGGCCAAAATCTTGAAATGCAAATCTCATCATGTTATTTCACTTTTGAAAAGTCCCCAATAGTTCCTCCTTCCTTTGCTAATGAAAATCAAAATCCTAATTTTGAGCTGGCCCCCACCTTCCTCCTCTCGAGCCTCATTTTATACCATTCATCCCCTTCCCTCCAGCAGTGGTGACTTTGGATATGATGTTCCATCTGCCTAGAATACTTTTCCCTCCCTGATTACCTAGCCAGCTCCTACTCATCTTTCAAGTCTCAGCTGAAAAGCCATTTATTCAGCAAATCTTTTCTTAACTTCTCTTTCCTGAGAAGTATTCCCTATACTTATATATTGGTTTTCATAACTGTGGTGTAGGTGTTTATCTGGGTAATTATTTGCTTATCACTGTCTTCACTGCTTGACTGTGAGTTCAGTAAGGACAGGATTTGTGCCTTTCTGTTCACTGGGATATCCCCATTAATAGGAGTGTGCCTGCTGTCTAGCAAGTAGGTACTAGACGAAAGGATGAAATGTTTTCCTCCACCTCATACCATAGAGAGAACACACCTGCCTTCATCTTTGGTAACACAGGAATGCAGCCTAGAGCAACAAAGTGCGTTCCTCTTTTAGACTTCTCTATCTAGAAAATATGAGCCATATCTGAAGCCAACTATCTCACTTATACTTATGTGTCAATCTTTATCCAGAATATCAGGGCCACTTGTTACCCAATTTTCTATTAATGGTTGTGCTGGTTAATAGAATTAGAGTTCATAAGCCCTGGTACATGGTCTTAGTTAGTCTAAAGAGAAGGCAGTGCCATTTTGACAGGTGAAATGATTTTCTCTTGGGCAATCAATGAGAGAGAGGGAGAACGCCTTCCTTTCTGCCCTAATTTTAAATTTTGCATAGGTGGTCTTTCTTTTAGCTAATTGTAAGCTTTCTCTTCTTGACTAAAGTCAGAGTTTTATGTTGGAATTTGGAGACCAGATGGGTTTTATCTACGAGAAATAAGAGGGAACTCTTAAATGAGCAAGAGTTTTCATTTTCTATTTTCAATTTAATAAACCTTCATTGAGTGTATACTATGTTTAAGACTCATGAAAAGGGTGGGAGGGGGAGAGATACAAAGATACATAGAGTATAGTCTTTTCTGTTTTCAAGGAGCCCATACTCCAGTGAAGGAAATAACCAATTGCCTATAATAAGTGCTATAGTCGAAGTAGAAGCAAAGTGCTTCTGGTACATAAAGCTGGAGAGACCACTGAAAGGTAGAGTGAGAGGTGCCCCACGGATATTGTTGACAATGATGATGATGATCTTGACGATGAAAAGGTGGATGTTGTGTTGATGTTACAGCTTGTCCAACTATACCAGAAAGAAGGCTACTCTAACTTAAATGGTAAAATCACCTCTTTGTTTTTATTTTCAGTGATGCCACATTTTTCAGTCTCAATAGAACCAGAAAAGAATTTCATTGGCTATAAGGACTTCAATGATTTTGAAATTACTATAAAAGCAAGGTAAAAAGTTTCTTTTCTTTTCTTTTCTTTTTTTTTTTCAGATTATCCAGCTAAATCAAGTGCCAAGTCTTGTTGGTGATAGTTGCTCAAGTGAGAAGTGTGATTTTCCTCCACTTTATTGAGATATCATTGACATGTAACATTGTGCAAGTTTAAAGTGTACAATGTGTTGACCTAATACACACATATATTGTTGTGATCTGTGATTTAATGGAAGTGTTTTCTATGACTTTGGGATTGACTGATTGAGGAGACATCAGGCCTATAGTTTATTTACTCATTCCAATTTTCACTGATTCTGATTTTAGCTTTTTTGGTTACTCAACAGCAAAAATATCCTAAAGTTTTAAGTTCAATGTGTATGTTTAGGAACCAGCATGACTTAGGATATTGGGGGACTGAGATATGAAGCCTTTACTTCTTGTCATTTTTTTAAAAAATATTTTTTATTTATTTATTTGACAGAGAGACAAAGGGAGAGAGGGAACACAAGCAGGGGGAGTGGCAGAGGGAGAAGCAGGCTCCGTGTGGAGCAGGGAGCCCGATGTGGGTCTTGATCCCAGGACCCTGGGACCACGACCTGAGCCGAAGGCAGATGCTCAACCGACTGAGCCACCCAGGCACCCCACTTCTTGTCATTTTTTAATGGCTTAATCAACCAGCTAATGCTACATGACTACTTCAAGACCCAATGCTTTAAAACCACAACCATTTACAAGACAGCTGGGCAATTTCGCTGAATGTCAGCTGAGCTCACCTGTGTGCCTGTAATCAGGTGGCAGGTCACCTGGGGGCTGACTGGTCTAGGGAGGTCTTACTCACATGTCTGGCAGTTGACTAAAGTGACAAAGACTGTTGGACCTGGTGTCTCTCTCATCATCCAGCAGATTTGCCTGTAGCAGCAGCAATGCCCACAGAAAGAACGTGGACGAATGGAAGTCCTCCTGAGACCTGAGCGTAGGACTGGTTCACCAGGACTTCTACCACATTCTTTTGTCCAAAGCAAGTTATAAGACAAGCCCAAAGGAAATAGATTCCCTTCATACCTTTCATCTGCAAGGAGCTACAAAAGTGGTGGATTTACGGGGCGGTGGAGAATTGCCGTTAGTTTTGCAAGAAAACTCAGGTCATTTAAAAATGACAATATAGGGTGCCTGGGTGGCTCAATCAGTTAAGTGACTGCCTTCAGCTCAGGTCATGATCCTGGAATCCCAGGATTGAGTCCCCGCATCGGCTCCCTGCTCAGTGGGGAGTCTGCTTCTCCCTCTGACCCTCCCCCCTCTCGTGCTCTCTCTCTCTCTCACTCTCTTTCTCTCGAATAAATAAATAAAATCTTAAAAAAATAAAAATGACAATACAATGTAGTAATTAGTAACAATAACCAATTTATATAACTGTATGTGTTGGGCATTTCTCTAAGTACTCTGTATATATTAGCTCACTTAATCTTTATGAAATCTCTGTGAGGCAGATACTATTTCTATCTCCATATGACAAATACAAAAACAGAGGTATATAAACATTAAGTTATTTGCCCAAGATCACACAGCTAGTAAGTTGCATGGCCTGTCTGGTTTCAGAATTCAAGCCCTCAGTACTACCCTATCCTGCCTTTCTTATTAGCATTTATTCATAAGATGGAGTGTTACATAGCTTAAACCAACACAAAGGCTCGTTTGACAGAGAATTCTAGAAACTGACTTCTTTTAATGGAGACACTTTGTTTGTTCAGACTATGGATAAGGAAGGTTAGCTCTTGCTATAGTGTTATTTGCTATGCAGCAAATTTCCTTTAGCCTCATTTTAATTCCAAACTAAAAAGGAAATATGCAGTTAGAATGTTAAAAAAGAACTTATATTACAATAAGATTGGGCATGCTGCTTTTAAAGATGTAAAAGAAAATAGGGAACTGAGCCCCACTGATATCAAAATCATCAAGGAAGCAGTATATCCTGGTCCTGGACCTGAGACCTTTTGATCTCCTCAAGATCCGTTTTTTCATCTCGCACAGAGTAATAAAAATCTGCACTTTGGTTTTATTTTTATAGCTTTATGAGGATGAAATGTAATAGTGGATGGAAGACACATGAAAGTGTATCAAGTGCTTTACGTAATTTTAAATTGTTACGTTGGATCTGAATTTTATTGTAACCATGTTAGCAAAACAATTTTATGGTATTATTGTTTGGCAGATATTTTTATAATAAAGTCGTCACCGAGGCTGAAGTTTATATCACTTTTGGAATAAGAGACGACTTAAAAGATGATCAAAAAGAAATGATGCAAAAAGCATTGCAAAACAAAATGGTAAGATGTTAAGATGGGTTCACTTGTACCTAAAGACACATCAGGAAGGCTGGAGAAAAGTCACTTCCAAATCATCTAGTCCAACCCCTCATTTTACACAGGTGTGGGAATCAAAGCTAAAATGCTCTCTTGGCTTCTCCTGGTCCTCAGGATAAAGTCCACTGTCCGTGACATCAGCTTCCCTCGCCAGCCTATCTTGCGCCCCATTTCCTCTCCCTGGTGCTGGTCACTCCAGTTCCTGGAACTTACACTAGTCTCTCTTGCCTCCAGGTGTTTGCAATGCCTCCCCGTCTACCTGGGAATGTTCTTTCCCTTTGTCCCTTCTGCTTCTTTGATGCCTGGCTAATTCCTTCTTAATGTCTCAGTGTTAACTCCCTTTCTCTGGGAAGTCTCCCTGACTCCTGTAAACTAGGTTGGCTGCCCCTGCCAGGTACTCCCTTAGGCCTTGAGCCTCCCTTAGTGGAGTATGTTTCATACTTTATTACAGTGGTTCTCAACCAGAGACATTGTTTACAACCAAGGGGACATTTAGCAATGTCCAGGAACATTTGTGGTTGTCACAACAGGGAAGGAGGGTGCCACTGGCATTTAGTAAATAGAGGCCAGGATGCTGCCAAACTCCTGCAATGCACTGAGCAGCTCCCAGCAGCAAAAAATTCCCCTGTCCAAAATGTCAATGGTGCTGACATTGAGAAACCCTTCTTTATTGCTGTGGTTTATTTATTTATCATTCTCTACACCAAACTCTCTGTGGGTCTGAATTGTTCCTGTTATATGCCCAGAGCCAACCTGAGTCCTGGCAAAGAGTAGGTTCTCTATAAATATCTGTGAGTGAATGAATTCATTGGGAAGTTATTTGTCCACAGTTAAGGGCTAGTGGTTGCCGGAGTTCAAATTTGAGCCCTGATCCCCTTTTCCTTGTTCAGTGTTCTTGACATTATACCTCAGATGATAAGGACTCCTGTCATTCTGCTCACTCTTGCATATCCGTGTGGTTTGTATCATCAGTTAATTAGCCTATGCTTTTCCAAAGAGTTTTATTTATTCAAAATATAAAGCAGACACCTCTTTTTAATGTAAGATTCTATGCTAGACACTGAGATTTGAAGGTAAACAAGACAAAAATCTCTGGCCTCAAGCTACTCAATTTTAGAAGAAAAAATAAGGCAAAAATCTATTTTACTATTGTGGTTAATAATTAAATAATATGACTTAACTCCATCTCCCTCTATCCATTGTGTGTTTTTAAATTGGTGTTTCAATATGTAAGCAGTGAGGTACAAATTAAATAGCATAAAACCCAACAAACTCTCTGGAGCAAAAGTAAGCTGGAAAGCAGGCCCAGAAGATGGATGATGACTCAAAGATCGGGAGAAGGAATCTTTGTCACTAGTGCAAAAAAGTCCTGTTGAACCACATAATGTTTACGACTCTTCCTATACATCTATATCCATAAGGTAGAAAATAACATTCTGGGCTTATTTGTAGACTTAATCATTCACCCTACTGATGACAATAAACCATTCCTCTAGTAGTTGCCTTCTATTCAGAAGCTAGTAAAGGCAGATTTTGTTAATTTTTCTCTGTTAAGTTCTTCTCTGAAATACTTCTTTCATTTTCTGCTTTTAAAAGTTGATAAACGGAATTGCTCAAATCACATTTAACTCTGAAAAGGCAATTAAAGAACTGTCCTATGACAGTCTGGAAGATTTAAACAACAAGTACCTTTACATTGGTGTAACAGTCATAGAGTCTACAGGTAAGTTTTGTTTTTTTTTTTTAACTTTCTCTTGAATAATATTTAGACAGCATATTAAAAGTTTAAATAATTTCTGTAATTCTTTTGTATTTTATTTTCTTTCTTAGTTAAATTTTACTTTTCATATCATTAAAAACAGATTAGAATAGAGCTCTCCCACACTCTAGTCATTTGTTCTCTTATCACCCCAAGTGCAAAAATGGGATAGCATCTGCCTAATTGATATTGATATCCTGATATCTGGCTTGAACATCTAGCACCCCAGTGTTCTTACCTGGTAAGAATAAAAATCAAAATGAGATTATATATGTAAAAATGTTTGATAAAGTACTATGCAAATGAAAGATACTGCATTTAGTCTCCTTATCTGTACAATGATGGAGTTGAACTAAATACCTCCTAAAGCCCCTTTCAGCTGTAATATTCAGGAATTCTATAAAATTGGAGGTAATGTTTCTAAAATGGGTACAATAATAGCATATACCTCATAGGGCTGTGGTGAGGATTGGAGAGTCAACATATGCAAAGTACTTAAAACAGTACATGTCACATAGTGAGAACCATATAAGTGTTAGCCCCCCTCCTCCCCCTTCTCCTCTACCTCCTTTTCTCTTTCTTCTTCTTCCTATCCTCCCTCCTCCTCCTCTTTCTTCCTTCCCCCCTCCTTCCTCCTCCCCTTCTTCCTCATCTTCTTCATCCTCCTCCTCCCCCCTTTCTTCCCCTTCTTCCTCCTCTTCTTCCTCCTCTTCCCCTTCCCCTTCTCCTCCTCTTCCTTCTCCTCCTCCTCCTCCTCCTCCTTCTTCTTCTTCTTCCTCCCCCTTCTCCTCCTCCTCCTCCTACCTACCTACCTACTGCTTTCTTAGCATCCTTAAAATCTTATCTAATGCTCTCAACCCATTCCAGTGGTATTTAATAGTCATTAATTATTACTCCAAATTAGGTCAATTTGTCTTACTTCTGGTATCTTGATTACTGATGTTCTTTATATTTCCAGGTTTATATTGAATCCTTAAACTAACTTGAACAAATAATTTAACCACACTAGTCCTTTTTTTTTTTTAATAAAATGGGAATTAGACCAGATGATCCCTAATGCCCCTTCCACCTCTTTAAATTTGTTCTTCAAGAGTAGTAGAATGAAGTATTGAGATAATTATTCAGTTGTTGAGTTCCTTGTATATATCAGATGATCAATAGATATTAGAGAATGATACTCCTTGCCCAGGGTATTATTTTTGACATGACTTTAATGTTTCTTTTTTACTTTTACTTTTTCTCAATTTATTTCAAATAAATACCACTTAAGCAATATTTATGAGATTTTCAAAGAGTGTTGCTAAACATACAGGCTTGCAAATACGAATGATGTATAATCCCAACACTCAAGTGGCTTACAAACTAGCATCAGCTGTAAGACAGGGAAATGAAGAATTTTGTTATAAGCAGGAATTCTATTTGTGCTCAATAAGCAAAGTATTTAATGCTACTGATCTCCAGAGGAAGGTAAGCTCCTAGGTGACTATTGAGCAACCATAGACAATATCCTGAAGATGATCAATCTTGAAGGATAAGTAGGGTTTTGAGGCAGGGATGGTAGATGGGGGTGAAATGGGACACCCTCTATAGAGGGGATGTACCAAGGGTGGAAGGCAAGACTTGATCTTTGAGATTACCCAGTTGATTATCCAGTTGGCTGAAGTATAGGATATGTATAGGTGTGTTAGGGATGAATACTGGAAAGGAGTTTAGGGATACTGGAGCTTTGTATGTTATTGGGCTCCTACCGGTGGACTCTCAGGGCTCCTTTTACCTCAAGCACTCTTTCTATGTCTTCTCCATTTCTCTCCATATCCCTGTGAACCCCTATAAACTTAGTGTCTAGTCCTTTCCTTCTTTCCATAATCCCTTGTACATATTCAACTGAAACTCAGGTCACTGACAAAAAGTGGTGTCCCTTCCTCACACTCCTCCTCAGTCCAACCCTATAGTCTCCTTCTACAAGGGGCGACTCTACACACAAGCCTTGGATGCAAGGCTTTGGAAACACCTGAGGTGTAAACTTTTCTCTGCACTGTCCCTTGGAATCAAGACCCATGCCCAACTTACTCCTGATGAATGAATGCAGGAATGGAGCCAGTGAGTGAATGAGTCTGTGGAGACGTACTCAGGTAAGCTAGATCCCCATACCGAGCGGTATAGCCCTCAATGTGATGCATGTCATTTCTTTAGGTGGATTTTCTGAAGAGGCGGAAATTCCTGGCATCAGATATGTCCTCTCTCCCTACAAACTGAATTTGGTTGCTACTCCTCTTTTCTTGAAGCCTGGGATTCCATATTCTGTCAAGGTAGATGAAAGAGAGAAAATTGATAAATATGGTTGTCTTTTTCTGTTTACAGAAAGCATGAGGGTGGCAAACAGGGGAGGGATGCTGGAGAAGGGAATCACAGAGAAAACTCATCTGCAAAACCTGCCCCTCCTAGAGATGAGGAGGGGGGTAGGAGACTGCAGGTCAGCTTCAGCCTCGGGAGCGATTTCAACCCTCAGAACGAGTGTCAGTATTTAGGAAGGTAGCCTGTGTTAGGCATTCCCTTAAAAAGCATTGCATTTAATTATATGTAAATAAAACACCGTAAGCCTGTAGTTTAAAAAAATGCTAACATTTAAAATTCTTTGGTGGCATGTTCTCCAAAATCCTTAAAATAGGAATATCATTCCTTGAAAGTAAAACCCCATTCTCTCACTATTTTTTACTTCCTGTGTCATCTCTGTTTGCATTTCTGTGCTTTTCAGTCTGCCCCTGTGGTCCTTGCCATAACTCTGTCTCATGTTCTCTCTCTGTACCATTCTCCATTCTTTCCATTTTGGCTCTTTTGGTCCTTGCCTCTCTATTCTCTCTGTTCTCTGTTTTTTGGGTTTTTTTTCTTCTTCTTCCTTCCCTTTTAATATTTTCTCTCCTCCTTCCACTTTTCCTTTTTAAAATGCTGATAATACAGTGTTAATACGTTCATTTGACTTTCTAATTCTATTTTATTTAGTGTTATATATTTCATTATATGTAGTACATATTATATTTTTAAGATGGAAATTTTTGTTCCCTGTCTTTAACTTAGAAAGCTAGAACATAGGGTTTTATTTTTTTATTCTTAAAATGAGTTGCTTTTAAAAATCAAATTTGGTATAGTTAAAATGTACTTAATACTCACTGTCTTAAGAGAGTGGCTTAAGTGATCACTGGCTTTTAAGAGAAAAAGATTTGCCAAGCTAAAGTAACCTTTGGACATGCTTGTAGCTTCTTTCATACATATAAGTATATTATAATATATGTTATTATAGGATATGTATGATAATTTATGGTATATTATAGATAATATATAATAATATATAAAAAATACCATAAATATAATACTATTATATTGAATATATCTATATTATTTTA
Source organism: Phoca vitulina (assembly GCF_004348235.1). Classification (NCBI taxonomy): domain Eukaryota; kingdom Metazoa; phylum Chordata; class Mammalia; order Carnivora; family Phocidae; genus Phoca; species Phoca vitulina. Next base: position 20,198,500 of record NW_022589724.1, on the reverse strand, counting down.
AAATCTTTTGTATATTTTCTATCACATATAAAAATAAAATAACATAAAGCATATCTTTGTGGAAATTATGTATGGCCACATGCATGGCAGTGAGAGGTAAAGGTTAAGAGAAAAAAATATGAATGTATTATTTGTCATGTCTAAGAGAATTACTCCCAGAAGTGATTGCCTCGTTTTCTCCTTTATCCAGTTCTAACTGCACTGAAGAATCACAGAAGTTAGGTAGCAGAAGACCTTATCACATCTACTTAATGGACTTAGTAGAATGATATTTATGTCCTGAGTCTGCTTGATGTACAGGGAATGCATTCGAAAATGACTTAACTAAATAGAACCAAACCTTCCTATAATCTAAGAACATGCTTCTCTTTACTGAAGTAAACATGAATAATTTATATTTTTGTGGGGAGGAAGAAAAATTATTTCAGAATTGTTCTGCTTTTAAAAAGTAGTGACGAGCTACTTTGGACTATTCTGACAAACAGGTGCAGGTTAAGGATTCGCTGGATCAATTGGTAGGAGGGGTCCCGGTGACCCTGAGTGCACACACGGTTGATGTAAACCAAGAGATGTCTGACTTGGAGTCAAAGAAAAGTGTAACACGTTCCAGTGATGGAGTAGCTTCATTTGTGATTAATCTTCCATCTGGAGCAACGGTGCTGGAGTTTAACGTGAGCTGAATTCTCCTGTTGAATTTTCTAGGACAGTGTGTGCTTTTGACTGTGTGTTTTGGCTAGTGTGCAGAACAGATGCGGCAGATTTTAAACATGAGTCCAGAGAACAGATCCACAATTTCACATCCAAAGGGGGAAAACCCCCCCATAAGAACCAGAGGCAATATGCTAATCCATTGAATGGTCCTTGAGGAAGATAAGTCTATCATTTTTTATTTGGGAATTAATTATTTTCTTTTATATTAGTAAGACTATATTAGAATCTAGAAGCTTCAGAATAGCTTCTTTCAGTAGTGAAAGTCAGTGGTAGAAATATTCTCTCCTTCACTCCCACCTTTTATCTTTTTTCAGGGACGCAAAAAGGTCAAACATGGAAGCTTCCCTTTTTCCTAGCTGCATAAACCACTTCACCTTCGAGCTCAGTTAATAGGCTTCTCTCCTAGCAAATAATGCTTAAGTTCCCAATCCCAAATAAAAAATGAATAAATTAATAATGCACATCAATGACTGCAGCATTTACGCATTCACTGTCATCTACTGAGCACTTACGAAATGCTAAGAGCTTTATGTAGAACACATTTAATACCCAGTTAGTCAGCTCCATGAGTTAGAGAATATTCTCTTTGCCATTTTGCAGCTGAGGAAAGGGGGGCTTCTAACCTCTCTTGTGATTAAATAACTTATCCAGAGTTAATAAACGGCAGCCCTGGGATGCAAACCAATGCCTATCTCACTCCAGAGCATGAGCTAATAGCCCCTTTGCTGTCAAAAGTGGATATTGCTGCCATGATATCATCTCTGCCCCATTCCGTATTTATAGGTGCATCTCTTGTGCCATCACTTCACACTGAAACTGGACCAGAGAGTCTGTGTGATGTTCGTTTACAACTCTTGTCCCCAGTCCTCAAGACCTTCCCACTGATACCCTTCTCTTACCCTGCCAACCCATAGGAAGAAGAGTCCCCAGATTGCCATGACATTTCAGGAAGAGTACTAATATTTGTTCCAGGAGCATCTTTCCCTCTTCACTTCACCAGACTTTCCCACCATAGCTCATAATTCCATATTATTCCAATTATTGCCCATAGTCTTTGTTACTTGATACCACAGCTGTACAAACATTGGAGTAATGGAGTCTTTTTTTCCTTTAGCATTTGGTGTTGTGAAATTTAGAAATTTATAAAGCAAAGAAAGAAATTTAAAACATATTTTTTCACAGAAAATATTTCATCACAGTCCACATGTCTCTTTTGAAATTTTTCTTTTCAGGTCAGGACTGATGACCCAGATCTTCCAGAAGAAAATCAGGCCAGCAAAGATTACCAAGCAATAGCATATTCATCTCTCAGCCAAAGTTACCTTTATATTGACTGGATTGAAAACTATAAACCTTTGCTTGTGGGAGAATATCTGAATATTATTGTTACCCCCAGAAGTCCATATATTGAGAAAATAACTCATTATAATTACTTGGTAAGTACAGTAATGGTAAATTTACATCTGTCTATTCCCCTACCTGGACATCTCTCTTTATTAACAGAGGAACATGAGAATGATCCCTTACATTTGTTTTTACAAAGCACTTTCAAGAACATAATCGAATTTGATAATCAGTTTTTCAAAAACCTTTGAGATGGGCCATGATTTTCATGACCATTTCCTAGATGATGAAACTGAGGAACAGGGAGGTTAAGAGGTTTGCCGTGGTCACTTAGCTTGGAAGAGGAAGATTTCTATTTGAACGGGAACCTCTGACTCCTTGTCTGATATGCCTTTCACCAAAGAGTGCCTGATTATTCCAGAGAGAGAGCCTGATTAAGTTCTCACATTACCTCTACCCTAGTTCATGGCCAAAGATACATGCCTAGACCTATTTCAAATATGTGCATTTCATTGGCATAAAAGGGGGCCCCAAATCCTGCTCTTAAGAGTTGAGTCATACGATACCTACTCCAATTCTATAGTTTAGCAGCATTCCTATTATGTCACTTACGTTAAACAAAGGTGGCCAATCAAGCCTGTGGGTAGAACCTTAGGACAGAAGGTGGGAAAAACCCTGACAATTTTCAAAGAAATGGGACGTGTTATTCCGATGGCCAGGCCAAACAGGTGGTGATGGCTTTTTCAACATTTTTGAGAAAGAAATTAAAAAAGAAATGAGGAACACAGATCATAGTGACTGATGAAGAATTATGGGACCTGTGTAGGGACTGTGTACCAAAACCACGTATGCAGTCCTGCTCTCCAAGGACAATTTAAGGGATCTTTGAAGACATTTTGGCTTCATATGATTTGTAAGCTTTTTTTTTTTTCTTTTTTAACCATGTGCCTCCAGTTTAGAACCTAATCTCTGGCTTTAAAACTTAATTCCCAAATAAGATGCACTCCACTTACTCATCTATTTTTTTTTTAATCAATAAAATGAAAGAGATTTTAGTGACAGTGTGATGACTTAAGCAGATTTGGGGTGAAATCTTAGCTCTCTGATTTCCTAGTTATGTGATTTTGAGCTAAAATCAGTATGACATTTAGTTAATTCCTGAGCCCCAGTCCCTTTATCTATCTGCACAATGGTGGTAATATTCCTATCCTGGTTCTTGTGAGAAAGAAAGGAATTAAGTGAATGTAAAAGTTTCTGACATAAAGTGGGCCCATGCTTGTTAACTTTCTTTATCTTTCATATAATTTCTACTCCAGCTCTAAGCTCCATCCTGAAGCAAAGAGTTTGTTGGTTATTTTTTTTTTTGCATTTTATTTTTATTTTTATTTTTTTTATGTTATGTTATGTCACCATACAATACATCATTAGTTTTTGATGTAGTGATCCACGATTCATTGTTTTCATATAACACCCAGTGCTCCATGCAGTACGTGCCCTCCTTAATACCCATCACCAGGCTAACCCATCCCTCCACCCCCCTCCCCTCTAAACCCTCAGTTTCTTTCTCGGAGTCCATAGTCTCTCCTGGTTCATCTCCCCCTCCGATTTCCCCCTTTCATTTTTCCCTTCCTTCTCCTAATGTCCTCCATGCTATTCCTTATGTTCCACAAATAAGTGAAACCATATGATAATTGACTTTCTCTGCTTGACTTATTTCACTTAGCATAATCTCCTCCAGTCCCATCCATGTTGATGCAAAAGTTGGGTATTCATCCTTTCTGCTGGCTGAGTAATATTCCATTGTATATATGGACCACATCTTCTTTATCCATTCGTCTGTTGAAGGGCATCTCGGCTCTTTCCACAGTTTGGCTATTGCGGACATTGCCGCTATAAACATTGGGGTGTATATGGCCCTTCTTTTCACTACAAAAGATTTTGTTTTTAATGGCTACTACTGCTGTTTATTTTTTAGATTTTATCCAAGGGCAAAATTGTTCACTTTGGCACAAGGGAGAAACTTCCAGATTCATCTTACCAAAGCATAAACATTCCAGTGACACAAAACATGGTTCCTTCAGCCCGTCTCCTGGTCTATTACATCGTCACAGGAGAGCAGACAGCAGAGTTGGTGTCTGACTCAGTCTGGTTGAGTATCGAAGAAAAGTGTGGCAACCAACTCCAGGTGAGCCACAAATTATGAGTCACAACCAAATTTTCTTCTGAGTAAAGGAGACTGTAAATGTCACTACTTGTGAAGGTTTGTCTCACACAAATGACCTTTTCTTTTCTCTTTCAAATATCTTTTAGGTCCATCTGTCTCCAAGAGCAGTTGCATATTCTCCAGGCCAACATGTAGCTCTTGATATGGCAACTGAGTCAAGTTCCTGGGTGGGTCTATCAGCAGTGGACAGTGCTATATACGGAGTCCAAAGGAGAGCCAAGAAGCCTGTGGAAAGAGTTAAGTAGTGCATGGCCTTGGTTGCTGCTGCATGGGGTGACTCTGTGCAATGCTTCACGAAGTATGGCCCTAGGATAGGTTGTGGGGAAGAATTAGGGGATGACCAGGCCTGGTTTTCTGTAATATACTCAAAACAATGGTTCTTAGGAAGGCAAGGCAACCCCACATTAGTCCCTAAAGCATAGATTTATCCTTTTTTGTTTTTCCAAGTGTAGAATTAAGCACTTTAAAAACATATGACCACCATGGCAATTATACTCATGGGGCAAAATTGCCATCAATTGTGGGGGGGGTTTGATATTGAAGAGTTGGGGGCTTTATAGTAGCAGCGCAATAGAAGCCTGGAAGGCAGCCTCTGGAAGGTTTTTGGTTTTGTTTTCTTTTTTCACTCTCTTTAAAATCTGTGGCACAAAAGAATGTGAAAATTATTCAATTCCCCTAAATTCCCATTTATCACCCCTACGCCCTGCTAATATTATCTAGGCTTGAATTTCTTTGAACAAGAAAGAAAAAAAAAACTATACAGTTAAAAACATTCAGAAAAGAAAAAAAAAATTGGGGATCAAAATTAAAACTGGAATAAGCTTCCCCAAACAAATTCTCACCCACTTAGAACCTAGAGTCTTCTTACCCAAAACACAAGAGGTTGTGCTCCTTTTTTTTTCTTTAGCAACTTAAAAATTAATTTGTCTGGTAATTCACTAATTCGTGTGTTTATTTATTTATTATTTATATGTTATATTGATCACAGCGTGCGTTCTATGTACAAAACAGCATGGGTTGGTTCCTGAGAACCTTCTCACCAAACTTAAAGCTTAGTTCTTGTTTTAATTTTCAATACGTATGTGTTTGTAAATATAAAAGGTCAAACTAAAAAAATGAAGTTGGGAAATTTGGTTTTTGACCCTTTGACAAATGAGTGATCTCATTTGTTATAACCATGTGACAACTTGTACCTTTAGTTCTTCAGAGGAATGATTTATACATCTAAATAGACTCAACATGTTGCCTTTAGTTAACTCCCAAGAATTATTTAATTAGCTAATTACCTTTGGACAGGTGTTTCAAGTCTTAGAGACGAGCGACCTGGGCTGTGGGGCAGGTGGTGGCCGCGACAATGCAGATGTATTCCATTTGGCTGGACTCACCTTCCTCACCAATGCAAATGCAGATGACACCCAAGAAAATGGTAAAATGTTAAGCATTTTTTGCTTATTCTTCAAATTGATTACTGAAATTTACATTGATCATTTTCCTCTTGGACATCCTTTTCGTAATTCTCTTCCACAGTATTCTCTACACTGATCTTAGAGAGACATGGCTACATAACTCCCCAGTACAAAATGTTTTACTGGCCATCAAGATAAAGTACAGTTTTTAGTGTAGTCCTCAGAGTCCTCCATGATCTTCTCCCCATCTCTCTCCAACTATCTTTTGTCTTGCTCTACCTTACCTTATGTTTACGCTGTACGGAACCAAGGGTAGTGGCACTGTGCTTGGTGGCCATCTGGGTGGCACTGTACTATTGTACACCTTTAGGCCTTTCCCCATCAGGACTGCTTTCCCTTATATTAGCCTGAAGAAGCTGGTGAAAGAATCACCTCCTCTATCAGGCCTCTTCCCCATATAGAACCCTAACCCTCCTCCTTTCATAGGGAGGATACTGTAGGAACTAGCTGTTTATAAGCAACACAGCAGCAGTGCATCACGGCACGTTCTTGCATTTAGTTATGTATCTTGTCTCAGCCACTGCACTGCGAGCTCTTTAAGGACAAGGACCACATCTTAATTATATTCTTTCTGTGGCTTTAAAATTGTTCATAATTATATTTGACCTATTATTCATAATAATATAGCAAAAAGAACAAATAATAAAAGTAGCATACCCAACAAAATCTTTGCTTACTTTCTTTTTTATTTTATTATGTTAATCACCATATATTACATCATTAGTTTTTGATGTAGTGTTCCATGATTCATTGTCAGCATCTAACACCCAGTGCTCCATGCAGAACGTGCCCTCTTTAATACCCATCACCAGGCTAACCCATCCTCCCAACCCCCTCCCCTCTAGAACTTTCAGTTTGTTTCTCAGAGTCCGTAGTCTCTCATGGTTCGTCTCCCCCTCTGATTTCCCCCCATTCATTTTTCCCTTCCTACTATCTTCCTCCTTTTTTAACATATAATGTATGATTTATTTCAGAGGTACAGGTCTGTGATTCAACAGTCCTATACAATTCACAGCACTCCTCATAGCACATACTCTCCCCAGTGACCATCACCCAGCCACCCCATCCCTCCCATCCCCACCACTCCAGCAACCCTCAGTTTGTTTCCTGAGATTAAGAATTCCTCGTATCAGTGAGATCATATGATACATGTCTTTCTCTGATTGACTTATTTCGCTCAGCATAATACCCTCCAGTTCCCTCCACGTTGATGTAAATGGCAAGATTTCATTCTTTTTGATGGCTGCATAATATTCCATTGTATATAAGTACCACATCTTCTTTATCTATTCATCTGTCGATGGACATCTTGGCTCTTTCCACAGTTTGGCTATTGTGGACATTGCTGCTATAAACATCGGGGTGCACGTACCCCTTTGGATCCCTACATTTGTATCTTTGGGGTAAATACCCAGTAGTGCAATTGCTGGGTTGTAGGGTAGCTCTATTTTCAACTTTCTGAGGAACCCCCATACTGTTTTCCAGAGTGGCTGCACCAGCTTGCATTCCCACCAACAGTGTAGGAGGGTTCCCCTTTCTCCGCATCCCCGCCAACATCTGTCGTTTCCTGACTTGTTAATTTTAGCCATTCTGACTGGTGTGAGGTGGTATCTCATTGAGGTTTTGATTTGGATTTCCCTGCTGCCGAGCAATGTGGAGCACTTTTTCATGTGTCTGTTGGCCATTTGGATGTCTTCTTTGGAAAAATGTCTGTTCATGTCTTCTGCCCATTTCTTGATTGGATCCTTTGTTTTTGGGTGTTGAGTTTGATAAGTTCTTTATAGATTTTGGATTCTAGCCCTTTATCTGATATGTCATTTGCAAATATCTTCTCCCATTCTGTCAGTTGTCTTTTGGTTTTGTTGACTGTTTCTTTTTCTGTGCAAAAGCTTTTATCTTGATGAAGTCCCAATAGTTCATTTTTGCCCTTGCTTCCCTTGCCTTTGGCGATGTTTCTAGGAAGAAGTTGCTGTGGCTGAGGTCGAAGAGGTTGCTGCCTATGTTCTCCTTTAGGATTTTGATGGACTCCTGTCTCACATTGAGGTCTTTCAACCACTTTGAGTCTATATTTGTGTGTGGTGTAAGGAAATGGTCCAGTTTCATTCTTCTGCATGTGGCTGTCCAACTTTCCTAACACCATTTGTTGAAGAGACTGTCTTTTTTCCATTGGACATTCTTTCCTGCTTTGTCGAAGATTAGTTGACCATAGAGTTGAGGGTCCATTTCTGGGCTCTCTATTCTGTTCCATTGATCTGTGTGTCTGTTTTTGTGCCAGTACCATACTGTCTTGATGATGACAGCTTTGTAATAGAGCTGGAAGTCTGGGATTGTGATGCCGCCAGCTTTGCTTTTCTTTTTCAACATTCCTCTGGCTATGCGGGGTCTTTTCTGGTTCCATACAAATTTTAGGATTATTTGTTCCATTTCTTTGAAAAAAGTGGATGGTATTTTGATGGGGGTTGCATTGAATGTGTAGATTGCTCTAGGTAGCATTGACATCGTCACAGTATTTGTTCTTCCAATCCATGAGCATGGAACGTTTTTCCATTTCTTTGTGTCTTCCTCAATTTCTTTCCTGAGTATTTTATAGTTTTCTGAGTACAGATCCTTTGCCTCTTTGGTTAGATTTATCCCTGGGTATCTTATGGTTTTGGGTGCAATTGTAAATGGGATCGACTCCTTAATTTCTCTTTCTTCTGTCTTGTTGTTGGTGTATAGGAATGCCACTGATTTCTGTGCTTTGATTTTATATCCTGCCACTTGACTGAATTCCTGTATGAGTTCTAGCAGTTTTGGGGTGGAGTCTTTTGGGTTTTCCACACAAAGTATCACATCATCTGCAAACAGTGAGAGTTTGACTTCTTCTTTGCTGTTTTGGATGCCTTTTATTACTTTTTGTTGTCTGATTGCTGTGGCTAGGACTTCTAATACTATGTTGAATAGCAGTGGTGATAGTGGACATCCCTGCCATGTTCCTGACTTGGGGGAAAAACTGAGAGTTTTTCCCCATTGAGAATGATATTCGCTGTGGGTTTTTCATAGATGGCTTTTATGATATTGAGGTATGTACCCTCTATCCCTATACTCTGAAGAGTTTTGATCAAGAAAGGATGCTGTACTTTGTTAAATGCTTTTTCTGCATCTATTGAGAGGATCATATGGTTCTTGTTCTTTCTTTTATTAATGTATTGTATCACATTGATTGATTTGCAGATGTTGAACCAAACTTGTAGCCCAGGGATAAATCCCACTTGGTCGTGGTGAATAATCCTTTTAATGTACTGTTGGATCCTATTGGCTAGTATTTTGGTGAGAATTTTTGCATCTATGTTCATCAAGGATATTGGTCTGTAATTGTCCTTTTTGGTGGGGTCTTTGTCTGGTTTGGGGATCAAGGTAATGCTGGCCTCATAAAATGAGTTTGGAAGTTTTCCTTCCATTTCTATTTTTTGGAACAGTTTTGGAAGGATAGGTATTAATTCTTTAAATGTTTGGTAGAATTCCCCTGGGAAGCCATCTGGCCCTGGGCTTTTGTGTTTTGGGAGATTTTTGATGACTGCTTCAATTTCCTTAGTGGTTATAGGTCTGTTCAGGTTCTCTATTTTTTCCTGGTTCAGTTTTGGTAGTTGATACATCTCTAGGAATGCATCCATTTCTTCCAGATTGTCTAATTTGTTGACATATAGTTGCTTATAATATGTTCTTATGATTGTTTGTATTTCTTTGGTGTTGGTTGTGATCTCTCCTCTTTCATTCATGATTTTATTTATTTGGGTCCTTTCTCTTTTCTTTTTGATAAGTCTGGCCAGGGGTTTATCAATCTTGTTAATTCTTTCAAAGAACCAGCTCCTAGTTTCGTTGATCTGTTCTACTGTTCTTTTGGTTTCTGTTTCATTGATTTCTGCTCTGATCTTTATTATTTCTCTTCTCCTGCTGGGTTTAGGCTTTATTTGCTGTTCTTTCTCCAGCTCCTTTAGGTGTAGGGTTAGGTTTTGTATTTGAGACCTTTCTTGTTTCTTGAGAAAGGCTTGTATTGCTATATACTTTCCTCTTAGGACTGCCTTTGCTGCATCCCAAAGATTTTGAACAGTTGTGTTTTCATTTTCATTTGTTTCCATGAATTTTTTAAATTCTTCTTTAATTTCCTGGTTGACCCATTCATTCTTTAGTAGGATGCTCTTTAGCCTCCATGTATTTGAGTTCTTTCCGACTTTCCTCTTGTGACTGAGTTCTAGTTTCAAAGCATTGTGGTCTGAAAATATGTAGGGAATGATCCCAATCTTTTGGTACCAGTTGAGACCTGATTTGTGACCTAGGATGTGATCTATTCTGGAGAATGTTCCATGGGCACTAGAGAAGAATGTGTATTCTGTTGCTTTGGGATGGAATGTTCTGAATCTATCTGTGAAGTCCATCTGGTCCAGTGTGTCATTTAAAGTCTTTATTTCCTCGTTGATCTTTTGCTTAGATGATCTTTCCATTTCAGTGAGGGGGTTGTTAAAGTCCCCTACTATTATTGTATTGTTGTCGATGTGTTTCTTTGCTTTTGTTATTAATTGCCTTATATAATTGGCTGCTCCCATGTTAGGGGCATAGATATTTACAGTTGTTAGATCTTCTTGTTGGATAGACCCTTTAAGTAGGATATAGTGTCCTTCCTCATCTCTTATTACAGTCTTTGGTTTAAAATCTAATTTGTCTGATATAAGGATTGCCACCCCAGCTTTCTTTTGGTGTCCATTAGCATGGTAAATGGTTTTCCACCCCCTCATGTTCAATCTGGAGGTGTCTTTGGGTCTAAAATAAGTCACTTGCAGACAGCATATTGATGGGTCTTGTTTTTTTTATCCAATCTCATACTCTGTGTCTTTTGATTGGGGCATTTAGCCCATTTACATTCAGGGTAACTATTGAAAGATAGGAATTTAGTGCCATTGTATTGCCTGTAAGGTGACTGTTACTGTATATTGTCTGTGTTCCTTTCTGGTCTATGTTACTTTTAGGCTCTCTCTTTGCTTAGAGGACCCCTTTCAATCTTTCTTGTAGGGCTGGTTTCGTGTTTGCAAATTCCTTTAGTTTTTGTTTGTCCTGGAAGCTTTTTATCTCTCCTTCTATTTTCAGTGACAGCCTAGCTGGATATAGTATTCTTGGCTGCATATTTTTCTCATTTATTGCTCTGAATATATCATGCCAGTCCTTTCTGGCCTGCCAGGTCTCTGTGGATAGGTCTGTTGCCAGTCTAATGTTTCTACCATTGTAGGTTACAGATCTCTTGTCCTGAGCTGCTTTCAGGATTTTCTCTTTGTCTCTGAGACTCGTAAGTTTTACTATTAGATGTCGGGGTGTGACCTATTTTTATGATTTTGAGGGGGGTTCTCTGTGCCTCCTGGATTTTTTTTTTTTTAAAGATTTTATTTATTTATTTGACAGAGAGAGACACAGCGAGAGAGGGAACACAAGCAGGGGGAGTGGGAGAGGGAGAAGCAGGCTTCCCGCAGAGCAGGGAGCCCGATGTGGGGTTCCATCCCAGGACCCTGGGATCCTGACCTGAGCCGAAAGCAGACGCTTAACGACTGAGCCACCCAGGCGCCCCTGCCTCCTGGATTTTGATGCCTGTTTCCTTCCCCAAATTAGGGAAGTTCTCTGCTATAATTTGCTCCACTATACCTTCTGCCCCTCTCTCTCTCTCTTCTTCTCCTGGGATCCCAATTATTCTAATATTGTTTCATCTTATGGTATCACTTATCTCTCGAATTCTGCCCTCATGATCCAGTAGTTGTTTATCTCTCTTTTTCTCAGCTTCTTTATTTTCCATCATTTGGTCTTCTATATCAGTGATTCTCTCTTCTGCCTCATTTATCCTAGCAGTTAGAGCCTCCATTTTTGATTGCACCTCATTAATAGCATTTTTGATTTTGATTTGGTTAGATTTTAGTTCTTTTATTTCTCCAGAAAGGATTTCTCTAATATCTTCCATGCTTTTTTCAAGCCCAGCTAGTATCTTTAAAATTGTCATTCTGAACTCTAGTTCTGACATCTTACTAATGTCTGTATTGATTAGGTCCCTGGCAGTCAGTACTGCCTCTTGTTCTTTTTTTTTGAGGTGATTTTTTTCCATCTTGTCATTTTGTCTAGAGGACAATAGATGAATGAGAGAACAAAATGCTAACAGGGTAACAACGACCCCAGAAAAATATACACTAAACAAATCGGAAGAGACCTGAAACCGGGCGAAAAGAAAGGGAAAGAAAGAAAAAAGAAAAAAAAGAAAAAGATAAAAGATAAAAAAAAAAGAATATAATTAAATATGATCAGGCTGGTGCATAGATCAGTGCCACACACTAGATTTTGGGCGTGTTTTGGTCTGTTAGAAGAAAGTGCCTCCCCAAGTTTTAATGAAAAAGGGTAAATATGATGAAGGGATGGAATATGACTATAAAGATGAAAATTATAAAAGAATTTTAAAAAGGTATTAATAAGAAAAGAAGTTGGTTGAAAAAAGAAAGAAGAGGAATTAAAAAGGGGGCGATAGAGAATGTGATCAGGCAGGAGACTAGAAAAGCCATACACTAGAGATTTAGGGTATATTTTGGTCTGTTAGGAGAAACTGTATCCCAAAATTTTAAAGAGAGAACAACTTATATATATATACCAAAAATAAGGTTAACTACTATGAAGGAATAGAATATGACTCTAAAAATGAAAAATAAAAAAGATTTTTAAAAAAGGGATTGATAAGATGTTGGTTGAAAAAGGGAAAAAGAACAATTCAAAAAAGAAAAAGAAAATTTAAAAAATTAACTTTGAAAGACTAAAGAATCATGGTAAAAAAGCCATGGATTCTATGTGCTGTATGCCCCTAGCGCTGGAGTTCTGCCGTTCTCATTGATCAGTAAACTTGGTCTTGGCGGGCTGTTCTTGCTGATCTTCTGGGGGAGGGGCCTGTTGCCATGGGTCTCAAATGTCTTTGCCTAAGGCAGAATTGCCCTGCCCTTCCAGGGGCCAGGCTAAGTAATCTGCTTGGTTTTGGTCTGGGAGCTTTTGTTTCCTGCAAGCTTTTGTACGGCTTTGGAGGACGAGAGTGAAAATGGCGGCCTCCCAATCTCCGCCCCGCAGGAGCCGAGAACTTGGGGCCCCACTCCTCAGTACTCCCCCAGAGAAAAGCAGTCAATCACTCCCGTCTCCCAAGTCTCCGGCCGCACTCCGTGCTCACCTGGCCTGTGACCAAGCGTTTCTATCTCTGGCACCCGACTCGGTGTGGAGTCTCCAAACCCAGCAGATCCCTGCGGTGCACTCCTGTGCTGCTCCTCCTGGGGGAGGAAGGGGAGTCTCCCCGGATCTGCCTCTTGTTGGGTCCCTGCTGGAAGAGCAGTGGCCCGACTGCTGTGGATCACGGTTTATGGCAACCCCGAGCTGAGAGCCTGCTCCTTGGCTCTGTCTTTTCAGCCGGCTACCCGCTCCGATACCTGGGAGCTCTGCCACACTCAGGCACCCCCGGTCTTTCTGTGACCCCGAGGGTCCTGAGACCACACTGTCCCAGGGAGGGTTCCACCCCCCACTTAGCCACTGGAGTGATGTCTCTCAGCAGAGCCGACTTCTAAAAGTTCCGATTTTGTGCTCTGCTGCCCTATCACTTGCCAGTAGCGGCTAACAGAGGCTCCCTCCCCCCGCCATCTATCTTCCCAAATATCCCCTCAGATTCACTTCTTCACACGTCCTACCTTCCAGAAAGTGGTCGCTTTTCTGTTCAGAGAGTTGCTGCTATTCTTTTCTTCAATCTCCTGTTGAGTTTGTAGGTGTTCAGAATGGTTTGATCCCTATCTAGCTGAATTCCTGGGACCAGACGAAATTTAGGTCTCCTACTCCTCCGCCATCTTGCTCCTCCCCCAAACTTTGCTTACTTTACATGCTTAGATATTTCTCTGTAATCAGTGGATCAAAAGCATTGTAGGATTTAGAACCGAACTCAAATCAAACAAGTCAAACTGTATAGATGACACTAGATCGTGAGCTCCTCTAAGCCAAAACAAGTCATATTAAGATGTGTGGTGCACCATGCCTAATTGAAAACAGGATCTCAGGATTTGTTGAATAAAATGAATGACTTGTAAATGTTTTAAATACTTGAATAATTTCATGGAATTTTCCTTCTTGATATTTTATCTCCTTTTTCCCTTCTTTGTTTTGTTTTTTAACAGATGAGCCTTGTAAAGAAATTCTCAGGCCAAAACGAATGCTGCAAAAGAAAATAGAAGAGGAAGGTACTCTAAAATTTCATGTGGTTGTGAAAAGGTTATGATCCTATTATTCAAAAGCTGGAGAGAACTAATCATTGTCTAATTTCCCCTAATCCAAATAGAATGGATGAAAAGAAAGATATGTACAGATGTCTAGCTCACCTCTTTCAGAAAGATTAATCCAAATAAATCCAATACTTCATTTGCTATAACCTCAATCTGAAGAAAATAAGTATTATTTCTATCTCTAAAATCTAAAAGATTAACTTTTATTTGTTACAAATACTTCCTCTTTACAGACTTCATTTGGCAACTAAAATTATATTCTTCCATTTTATGCTTACAAAATCTGTGATTTGATTAACTTTGAAATGTACCTGGAAACCTATTTCTTCTATTTTATATATTTAACAGCGAATAGTATTTTGGATTGTTCTTTAGGAAATCAATCTAATAGAAATTATTTTTAAACAATTATTTAAATAGAAATATGATCATTGACAATGTTAAAATAGGAAGAATGTTGAAATGGAAGTCAGTCACCTGAGTTCAACTAATAATCACGCTTCAAGTAATAATAATTCCTTCCCCCATCCATATATGAGTTATTTTAATTTTAACCTTTGTTCTAAGTTCTAATGATATGAAAAAGGAAGACACTGAGTAATTTGAGCACTTCTCATGAAGGATGATGCCACTAGTGATGGTCTACAAACCATGTCATGTAAGAAAAGTTTTTAAAAATAGGATCTATAGCTTCAAGAAGGAAACACTTGTATAGTGGTGATACCTATCTTCAAATATTTGAAGGCTTCTCAGTTAACTTATTTTACTCAAAGGGTGCTGAACCCAAGGTGCCCATTTCAGAAGTTAGTATTTAGCTTAGTCGCAAGAAGCTCTTTAACCATTTAGTGTGAATGAGAATGATCTACCTGGTGAGGCCACATTCTCCCCATGCCTAGAGCGGCTGGTCATTCACCTAGCAGTGGCTGTTGTGGGGCAGTAGAAACCAGGTACCCCTCGAGGTCCCTCCTGAGGCAGAGGTGTCATGACTCTGCATAATCAGGGACACTTGCATCATTACCATTTCAGTGGCTAAATACAAACATGCCATATTGAAGAAATGTTGCTATGATGGAGCCTTTCTTAACTACGATGAGACCTGTGAGCAGCGCGCTGCCCGGATTAAGGTAGGACCCAGATGCGTCAAGATTTTCAAGGACTGTTGTAACATCGCCAGCCAGCTCCGTTCTAAAGAGGGTCTTAAACCCATCCAGTTGGGAAGGCTGAGTAAGTTTGACATTTTCTATCAGAATTCTGCCCCGTTTGGGGAATCTTGTGTAATTCTGCGCTGCTAAGAAAGGGCAGTTTTCATGCTTTATTTACAGTTGAAATTAGAAAAGATGACTTGTAAATGCCCATCAGAAGGAAATCAGTTATCATTTTGGCAATCAAAAGAGGTACATATAGTATAGAGCAGAGCACAGGAGCCCGTAGTCAAGACCCCAGGGCAAGTTTAAAGCCAGCTCATTCTATAAACTTGAATGACTATATATCCTCTCTGAGCCTCAGTCTCCTCATTTTTCAAGCAAGAAGCTTGGGCTACATGATCTCCAGTATGCCTTTGAGTTCTAGAATTCTATGGTTCTGTGATATTACAATCATTAAAAATTTTGTTTATGCCTATACTGATCAAATATAGCCAAAGATTTCTAAACTTAGCACAAGGTTAAGTGTACTTACATAGAAGATGAAATCTTATTTCCGTTGCAACCATAAAATATGTTTTCAGAATTTATAGACCTCTCATTAATAGGTTTTCAGAATTTTTAGGACTTTCATTCATTTATGTACAGTCAAAACAAAATGAACAAAAGCAGAATGACGGCTCCTGTTTCAGAATCTGATCGTTTGTCTTAACAGCATGTCTTTAAATATTGTCCATCTAAGTGGATATATTTCTGTAAACATAAATTTTTGTGGCCATTTATCCAAACTGTGTTATTATATATATTTAGGTTGTTTTCAGTTTTTTGCTTATTACAAGAAGCACTTTCACAAACATTCTAGTACGTATATTTTTCATTGTCCTATTTTTCATCTGATTTGGCTTCCACTACATGGAACTGAGTCTCTGCTACTCCCTCCCTCCTCTCTGGTACTCTGCTCTGCCCCTCGTTCTAGAAAGCCTGGCCTCCCAAAACTCCCATAGGCGTTGCAACTCTGCAGGGGTCTGCACGGGTTTCTCTCCCTGCCCTGCAGCCTGCAAACTGCCTCCAGACAGTAAACCTGGACGATTCCAGGGTTCACCTAACCTGTCTCCGTTCTCTCAGGAATCATAGCCCTGGGTCACTTATGCTGTAATGTCTGAAAACTGTTGTTTTATATAATGCAACTGTTTTTTAAGTTTGTTTTTTTTTTAATTTTTGTTTGTTTTTAGTGTGTGTGTGTGTGTGTGTGTGTGTGTGTGTGTGTTTAAGACAGAAGAGTAACCCCTATCAGTGCCTCTTGGACAGAAGCAGAAATTCTGTCCATTTTTATTAAGGGAATTATAAATAAATTTCCTTTAGGTAAACCTCCCTTATTTTATAACATAAATGCAATTACTGTAATCATAAGAATGCAAATAACTTTATAGATTGATCAGAATCTTTTATAATCTCAGGAGCACTAAGCATTTAGCAATTTAAGAAACAAGTCATTAAAGATATTTTTATGCTTTATTTGCTTTGTCAGTATCAAGGCCTTGAAAGTTCTATTTTGAAATCACTAAACAAAATGTTTCATTGACCTTTTAGAAACTACTCAAGTTATAGATTAATGTCCATGCTTTAAAATTTGGCTCTAAGTAAAATCTGTGTTGTGTTTTCATAATCACACATACTCCCCTGCCCCCCGCCCGCAGATATAAAGACCCTGTTACCAGTAACCAAGCCAGAAATAAGGAGCTATTTTCCAGAAAGCTGGTTATGGGAAGTTCATCATGTCTCCAGAAGGTATTATACTTACTCAACATTCCTCTGGAAAATGTGGGAAAATGCAAATATTATAGCCAAAAATCTGGAAACTACCCATTTCCCAATAGTTTATTTAAGAGTTAAGACGGTATTACCATTTGATCAAATTTTGTTTTATTTGCTTCACTTTTTTTTTTTTAATGTGTGCTTGCTCTAGTAACTAGTTCTAGGGT
Source organism: Phoca vitulina (assembly GCF_004348235.1). Lineage (NCBI taxonomy): Eukaryota > Metazoa > Chordata > Mammalia > Carnivora > Phocidae > Phoca > Phoca vitulina. The sequence goes on along the minus strand of NW_022589724.1, from coordinate 20,181,328 downwards.
AAGATTAACTAACTCTTGGTGAGGAAGGGTGCTATTGCATTTAATTTCATCCTACCTCAGTAAGTCTATACTGAACACAAATGTGTGCTATATGCTATAGTAAGCAGCCATTTTCATCCTGAAATAGCTATACTGTAAAATAAATATTGATTAATAAGAAGAAAGGTTCTTTTCTTGTTATTCAACACATTTTTATGGAATGCCTACTCTGTCCCAGGCACTGAAAACAGTGATGAACAGTGCTGAGTCCCTGAGCATCACCCTTCCCTGGGGACTCAAAACATTGACTTCGAGGCGCAGTGTAAGCCCTGAGGCCCAAGCCCACCATCAGTCTTAAAATGGGTCTCCTCGTCTCCACTCTTGTCCCCTCTAGTCCTTCCTCCACAGTGTTGTCCGTTTCAGCTGGCATTGCCCCTTGGCTAGCACTTCCTCTGGTTAGCCTTCCCACCGCTCTCCCCAACCCTACCAGTGACTGGATTAATCAGCCCTCCCAACTAGCCCTGTTGCATGTAACATACACCTTTATAATGGCCTGTTTACCTGCCTGTCTTCCACATTAAAATGATACTTCCAGGACAAAGACTAAATTCAGATTACTGCTTTATATTCAGGACCTGGCATAGAGTCCAGCTTGTAGAGGCACTCAAATAAATGTGTTGAATCAATGCACACTGCCTCTGAACTTTTTTAAATGCTTTATTGGTACAGCTATTATAGTGAATTGCAATTTATTTCTTTAACTGCTTCTACTAGACTATGAACTACTTGAGAACAGCACTATATCTTGTAAGTGCTGTGTACTCAGTGTTAGTGCTGTGCCTGACACAAAGGTGGTGGACAGTAGCTGTTTGTTGAAGGAAATAAATAGATAGATAAGCTTAATCTTAATCAGAAATTTTTAGTTATGTTGACTTTGTTATGAGCAATGTTAAGATGCATGACTTTGCTGCCCTATTTTAGAACATACCGCACAATAAATATCTTTTTGTATGTTTTGAATTTGTGGTGTTTCAAAGGCATCTCTCTGAATTTGAATTCTCTTCATACAAGTGAAATATTTAAAAACATGCAACACGTAGGAGAGTTAATGAATATATTTTTCTTGCTTGATTTTTCCTTAATACCTGATGTATTTTTGTTTTGTTGTGATTTTTTTCTTTCTTCTAAAGTAGTATGAAGCAAAAATTCTGTTAGTGAATGCTGGCAAGTTGGGCTAATCACTGTATTTGAATATTAACATTTTAACTTTCAGAAGCCAATTGCAATTTGTGCTACCTGATTCTCTAACTACCTGGGAAATTCAAGGTGTTGGCATTTCAGATAGTGGTAAGCAAACTTAAGTTATATACTCATTTCAGGAGTGATTTGATTAGCAAAATGTAGTTTTTTTGTCATAATCTATATAGTTCACCCAGCACTTAAGTGGTGTCATTTGTTAAATATCCTTCTTAATGTATTACAAAAAGACTTGGATATGCCCATATCTTTGACCATATTAATTTGTTCTTCTGCTCTTCTATTAGCCATCATTTTATCAATGCTGATGTCAAGTCCCCATTTTCCTTTATTTTTCTCAGTGACTGGGAGCTTGAGTAGAGTTAGAAACAAATGTATGACTTCTCTCCTGGGCGAATGCCCTTTTGTGGCGATTTAGTACAGATACTTTATTAATAACATCAGAGTTGGTTTTGTTTGTTTGCTAATTTTTATTTAAAATCTTGGTTTCCACAATCAAAATTTTATACCCATTAAATAGAGTCAATAATGAATATCTAAAAAGAGATTTGGTACTTAAGGTGATAAACATTCTCATGCCTTAGGTAGAATTAAATCTCTGTTAGACAAATGAAGCTTTCTATTAATACCAATTATTATGGAAATACAGATCAATGAGTAGAAAATTCAAGGACATGACGGTGCAGAGAAGAACATGATATAATATTCCTTTTTCCTTGAAGCAAAGCAAATCTGAGACACAGTAGTACTAATAAGGCATTGTAGAATTCCCTAATATGCCTCTACTTTGCTTTCACTTTGGACTGAAGGTATATGTGTTGCTGATACTCTCAAGGCACAGGTGTTCAAAGATGTCTTCCTGGAAATGAATATACCATATTCTGTTGTACGAGGGGAACAGATCCAATTGAAAGGAACTGTTTACAACTATAGGACATTTGATATACGGGTAAGTAGGTATTTATTATATGTTCAAATAAATGGAAAAAAGGAAGAATTCTCTGATTTTATAAGAATTCTATTAATGGAATTATCACATACACAAAAAACAAAAATTCAACTCAATGAAGGGATGAAGAAAGGAGGAAGACTTAGGACAAATTTTCTTATAACTCCAATTTAAAGAAGAATACAAGGGGCACCTGGGTGGCTCAGTTAGTTAAGCATCAAAACTCCAACCATGGCTTGACAACTTGCCTTCTTTTTGTCAGCACATGACTAAAGAGAATTATACAATAGGGTGACGGATTTCACTTGAAAATAATAGTCACAAAACTTTATATGGGAACTCAATGTGGTCCAAAAATCTAACTATATTTTTTGAAAAGCTCTAATTTCATTCTTAGAGATGAGTATTTCAGTGGTTTCCAAAAATTTTGCTTACATACTTTCTAAATTTTGGGGGGGAAACTATGTACCCCATTGGCACATTTTTAATTAGCATCTAGAATTTTTCATCATAACTATAACTTTGGGAATATTTAAATATTAATATTTTTTCAATGAAATGGTTATAACAAACTTTAAATGTATACAGCAGAATCTAAACACCATAACATTCCATTTAAAAATACCCAAATAAACTGTTATTAACAACAGATTAGATATCAATTCCTTTTTCTCTGTGAACACATATTCCCATTTCACTCTCCTAATGTTATATATTTTATGCTTGAATGTTTTCTATTGAACACCCTCATACTTTGATTCAACAAAAATATGTAGATATATTGAAATTGAAATGTTTTTGAATTCTATAAGACTCTCAGTGTCAAGTAATTGCTTGTGGATTTAGTTAAAATTATGTAAGCATTTTGATACATACTGTCCTCAAGTTATAAATTAATGTAAGGGAAACCGACCTGCCTACAATGCTGAATCTTTTACATCTCTTTGTCCTTTTGCTTTATTCATTAGGTCAGTGGCCAGCTATTGCCCATGGGCCCAAACTGACCTGCTGCGTCTTGTGGCCTCTACTCTAAGAATGGTTTTTACATTTTTTTTTTAAAGATTGAAGGAAAGAAGAAATTTTCATGGTGCATGAAAATTATATGAAATTCAAATTCCAGTGTCCACAAATAAAGTGTACTGCCACACTTACCTGTGTAGGTATCATCCGTGGCAAAGTTGAGGAGTTGTTACACAAACCACTGAAGTGATGCTTTCATTGCTCAGAGTGCTGCTGGTTGCAATGACACAGTTGTAACTCCACAGGCTTTTAAGTGACATGCGTCTCACTGCACTGCCATATTTTGTTTAATTTTTAAATTATCAGTGCATTTTCATTGTATCAAAATAAGAAACAAGAACATCTGTGGTATCTCAGGGTTAGTCCCTATTAATTCTTTCCTCAAGTATAGGTCACATTTTCTTATTTCTTCTTATCTAGTGATTTTGGATTGGACCTTGGACCTTATTAATGAAATGTTACAGTGACTCTGGGGTCGATCAAGTTCCTCTGAAGATCTTCCATTTTGGTTTGTGTGTTTTAGCAGGCAGTTGGCTGAGTTCAATCCCAAAACTCTGAAATCTCAGTTCTGTTCTATTAGCCTTGGTCTGGATGCGTGGAATCTGTGCTGTGTGTTGTTCAAGTTGGCCAGGTTTAAGCAAAGTTTATACGCTGAACTTGGAACACCTTCACATTTCAGCTCTGGTGGCTGTTTTGTATTTTGTCCCCTGGTTCTTCAAGCCAATAAGATGACAGGTTCTGCCAGGGGTTTAGCCACTCATCAAGGCACTACTGGGGCCTTCCCTCAGGTGAAAGCTGTAATCAACAGGAATCTCACCCAGTATCATTCTTTCCTTCCAGCTGCTGCCTTCTCTTCCACTCTCTAGTGCCTTTAGGGTGTGTGTGTGTGTGTGTGTGTGTGTGTGTGTGTGTAGTCGAGAGTTTATAGTTGTGTTTGCAGAATGGTTGTCCAACAGGATCTACTCGGCCATCACTAAAAGCAGAACTCCTGCTGTAGGCTTTTTAAATTGATATTCTATGTCTGAAAACTGAAGATATTTAGTTTTAAACATTCTTTTCTATTCCCAACTTACTAAGAATTTTTATAATGAATTTATGTGGAATTCTGTCAAACCACTCTTCTCCTTCCCCATCCTACCCCTGCTATCCTGTGGGAATGAATCATTGGCCTTGGGCAACCCAGTAGGCTTCTTTAACTCCTGCCCCACCCATGCAGGTTGTTGTTTTTCCCAGAAAGATAATTAAGAGGGAAAAAGAACATTCCATTTTTGAGAAATTCTTCAGATTAGTTGTTGAATGTTGGCATTCTTTCTTGTTTACCTGCTTGATTTATTCTGTATCTTACAATTTTATGCTTTGGGATATAGTTCTTAATTCTATCAGTTCACTAGATTTTGGAGTGAAGATGAAAAATATTCACTGTTTCAACCAGAAGTAGGTAGGTACTATTATTATTATCCCCATTACAAAGATGAGGAAATGAACAGTTAAAGAAGTCATGTGACCTGATATTGTCCTACAGTAGGGGGCAGAGCCAAGATTGGAACCTAGATCTTTCTGGAGCCCATGTTTGGTTGTAAAATGGGTCCAAGTGGGGAATTAATAAGTGACAAGATTAGAAAAATAGGGTGGGGACATATTGGGCAGGGCCTTGAATGCCAAGAGATGGCATTCTCAGTCTTTCCTAAAATCATCATGTGTTGAATACCAAAGGCTGAGCTAAAAGATACAAAGGAGAGTAAGACACGTAAAGTGCCTCAGCCTGGGGTATCCACTGCCTAAGGTACAAGCATGTAAAGAGACCATGCAACAAATGGTATCATGACAACGTGAACAAAGAACCTGAGCAGCTTCACACCTGATTTAGAAGGTTATAATCTGAGGAAGGTAAGACATTTCAGAGCCGGGGCTGAACTTGCCAGACATCCTTTCACGTTGCTAAACTCTACAGCAACTTGTGTGTGTATGTTCAAAAATCTGAAATGAGCTTTATCCTCCGTCTTACAATCTAAGGAATTCTTTATCACTGTAAAAATCTCAGGGAGAGTTTGTATCCAGACGAACAAGGTCAGGGCATACTTTCCTTACCATAAAGTGTTTTAATATAACTGTTCACTGGTAATATTTCAGTTCTGTGTTAAAATGTCTGCTGTGGAGGCAATCTGTACATCAGGAAGCCCAGCCATTGACCACCAGGGCAGCAGTCCCTCCAAATGTCTGTCCCAGAGAGTAGAAGGTTCCTCCAGTCATCTGGTGACCTTCACTGTGCTTCCCCTGGAAATTGGCCTCCACAACATCAACTTTTCACTGGAGACTTCAGTTGGAAAAGAAATCTTAGTAAAAACATTACGAGTGGTGGTAAGAAAAATACGTTTTTTTTCTGATTCTTTTTAAAAACACCTTTTTCATAGGTGAAGGTGAAGAGTATACTTAGCATGGTAAGTAGTGTATGGAAGTGTCTGAGTAGTGTATGGAAGTGTCAAGTCACTGTATGGTACACCTGAAACTAATATAACACTGTGTATTGATCATAATGGAATTAAAATTTTAAAAAGGAAAGAAAGAACAATAACAAACACTTTTTTCATTCTGAAAAACAAGTTGTCAGCAGCTTATCATTAAGTAGATCAGAAAAAGAACACAGAGAAAAATAATATAAATGTAAATGTAACAAAATGCTAACATTTGAAGGAAACTGGGTAGAGGTTATCTCAGATTTTTTTTTGTACCATTCTTTTTTTTTTTTTTTTGTACTATTCTTATAACTTTTCTTTAAGTCTGACATTATGTTTTAAAAATTTAAATAAAACAATGGTACTTGCTTATTGTATATGTATATTGTATATGGAATAATGGAAAACCACAGAGAAGAAAATTAAAATCACCGATAACTCCCACACCCAAAGATATCCAACTGTGACAATTTGGTATATATATAGCCTTCCAAGTTTTTCCCCCTAACACATTCAAAAGGTGTGTCTTGAAATCGATGTGCCAGACATTAGGCAGGTACTGGATTTCCAACAATAGATAAGATACAGCCCATGCATTTACAGTTTAGAATTTATAGTCTAAAAAATGTCCCATTTACAAATGAGTAAACAGACTAAAAAAGGAAGAAAACTATCATTTATTAAGTACTATTTACCCACATAGGCCATTGAGTGTTTTCTTGTTATCTTACTAAGGTTAAGATTCTTGCCAAGAGGCACATGGCTAATTAATGACAGAACTGGGCCTTCTTAGGTCTTCATTCTCTGACCTCTGTTTTCAGCCATGAAATCACTTCAGTAGACATGTACTGACTTATTTTGTGTAAGGCATGTCCTATGCATCCTTGCATGGTGGTTCCATGCACAGACTCTGGAGACAGGCTGTCTGGGTTTGAATCCTGGCTCCACCACTTCCTAGCAGTGTGACATTGGATAAGTTTCTTAATTTCTCTATGTGTTCTTTTCCTCATCTATCAAATGGGAGTAATAATAGTTTCTACTTCATAGAGTATTTTTTTAGGCTAAACGAGCTAATACATACAAAGCACTTAGATCAATTACCTGGCTTATAATAACTTCTATTTAAGTATTTGCTCTGGTTATTATGCAAGTAGCCAGAGAATCTTATTCTTGCATGTATGGATATAAATATTTACACATATTTTGCCTTTAAAAAAAAGAATTTTTCAATTAGAAAGTCTTCAAGTTGATCCAAGAATTCAGGTCACATAAATTTAATTATATTCTTGCATCATTTGAATAGGCAGCTGAAATCCAGTGAACAAATTAAGGCTCCACTGAGGGAGTTAAATTTAATTATATTCTTGACAATGTTTTCTCCCTTTTTAGCCAGAAGGTGTCAAAAAGGAAAGTTATGCTGGTGTTACTCTGGACCCAAGGGGTATTTATGGTAGGCAAAATGATTTTGTATTTGTACGTCTTCTTTTGCTCTAGAAATTAGAGTGTCTAGGTAACCTGAAACACTGTTTGTCAAAATGTCAATTGTCTGGAATAAGAAATATCCACTTCTTAGTTCATTGACATTCTTAATAGCATGTGTTGTATTGTAACCTGGATGGGTTTAGAACAAAGAAAAAGAATTCCATTAATTTTAAGTGCAAAGCATTGAAATAGTAATAATTGCATGACTTCTCTTCAATAGTAGTCATTTTCTATCCATCACAATAATAATTTATAATATTTTCTTATAGAACCATCAATCCCAAAGAACACCTAAGAAAAAGTCATTTCCATACTTCTTTAACACGCAGTATTTGAAAACACAATAATGCTGATTAGTCACTTAACTAACCCATTCCTCATTGTTCCTGCTTCCCTGCTTTTATCCTTCAATAAAGATATTCTGAATCTTCTCACAGTTAGAATTTTGCGAATATCCAAGCATTTAATCAAGGCCCATACATATATATATATGCGAAATTTAGAATGTGTTCAACTAACAATTCTTTTCAACAAAAAAAAAGATAGCCTGCCATAGTTCTTATTAAATGGTTAAAACTTACCTTATTATTGCACTGAATAATTTTTCTTTGTTTTCAGTGATATAGCAATGAGGAAAAAAGTTTACTTATAAATCAAGACCATTATACTCAAAGAGCCATTTCCTCTGGGCAAGCAAAGAATTCAGACCTTTACCTTTAAATCAGCTGAGTATCCTAAGCTAAGGATGACTTCAACAGAGTAACAGAAAGAAAAATCCATCCTAGATGCATATATCCAGATGCTCCCTTTTTTAAAAATTTTATCTTCACACAGATCTTCTTCCAGCCTGTCTGTTGTGAAGGATCTGTGGGTAGAGATATTACAAATTCTGAGGTTTGGGGCCTCATACAGTTACATCAAGCCTCAGAGCCACTGTGTCCTTTTTTTCTTCCCGTTTACCCTTGTGCCCCCTATACTGACATTACTTCAAACTGATTTCCAAAGTGGCCCTGTCTTGTACATGCCAGCGGTAGACATCAGGGCCACAAGATGGGAATGATCTTTTGTCTGGGAATAAGTCTCTCAATCAAAAATCTTGGTAAAAAAAATAGTAATATTAAAATCTATGCCTCTTTCCAATCTTGCTTTGTGACTTTTCCCCTTATCGTTTTAGACAACTTAGATTTAGGCAGCTTTGTTACTTTCTAGAGGGCTAAATAGGGTAAAGATGACAATTAATTCTGTCCAGTGAGTTTGGAAAGTTTATTAAATACTTCCAATATTTATATGTCGGAATTGCTATACCAATACAATACTTTATAGAATTCCATTTTTTTTAAAAAAAGATTTTATTTATCTGACAGAGAGAGACAGTGAGAGAGGGAACACAAGCAGGGGGAGCAGGAGAGGGAGAAGCAGGCTTCCCGCTGAGCAGGGAGCCCGATGCGGGGCTTGATCCCAGGACCCCGGGGATCATGACCTGAGCCAAAGGTGGACACTTAACGACTGAGCCACCCAGGCGCCCCTAGAATTCCATTTTTTTTTTAAAAAGGCCAAAATATATTTGGAAAAGTAAATGGACAATAACCTCACTGGAAATTTGAAAAAAAATAGCAGTGAGGGAGAAGGAGGTATCAGAGCAAATTGTAAAATAATAGGAATTAAAATAGTGTGGAATCAGCTTAAAATGAGGACTAAATGTGGAAACTCAATCCAAAGAGCCCTCATCCTTGGTTCCTGCTTTCTCTCCCCCACAAACCCTTTATCTCCAAATCTTTTCTTCTCTGGGCTGCAGGGAGTTCAGCTCCTCACCCCCCCCCCCCACCCACTTCCTGGCACACCGAATGGTCTGGGCAGGCCCCTCGTGTTTTCTTCCCTCCCTTCATTCCTGAACCCTGCTCCTGTTTCCCTTCCTTCAAATGCACCCACTCAGATCCTACTCTACATCCTCCTCTCTTTCTTCAGTTTTTAAACTCAACATTCTGTTTTAAAGATACACTCACTGCTTCTCACATAGTGTTTCAGAGTATATTCCACCACAATTTTACTTATCCATCCTCTAGTGATAGATTCCCCACCACCGTGAGCAATGCTGCAGTGAACATCCTTATACGTCTCCCTTTACAAACCTGTGCAGCATGTATCTGGACTGTATATCCGGGAGTGGGACCGCGGTGGCAAAGGGCATACGTAGATTGAATATTATTTACCGCCGTCACACTGGTCTTCAGAATGGCTGTGCTAGTTACACATCCACCAGCACTGTGTGAGGGTTGTCATCTCTCGACATCCTCACCAACATTTGGTATTATTACTGGCCTCTCTAAAATGTGCCATTTATGAGAGGCATAGGATGCCATCTCATTGTTTTAATTTGGATCCTTCTGATTACAAATGATTTTAAACATTTCTCCATATGAGCTTTCCGCTTGACGGGAGGCCTGCTTCTCCCTCTCCCACTCCCCCTGCTTGTGTTCCTGCTCGTGCTATCTCTCTCTCTGTCAAATAAATAAATAAAACCTTAAAAAAAATTCTCCATATGCTTATTGGCCATTTGGGCTTCTCATCTGTGAATTGCCTATTCCTATCTTTTGCACTTTGTTCTATTTTTCCGTTTGGGTTTTCTTGTCTATTTCTTATTGATTTTTGTCTCTGGTGTACTCACTTAAAAACATATTTATTTATTTGAGAATGAGAGAGCGCACACGAATGAGAGGAAAAAGGGGCAGCGGGAGAGGGAGAGAATGTCCAGCAGACTCCCTGCTGAGCACAGAGTCCGGCGGCAGCAGGGCTCAATCTCATGACCCTGAGATCATGACCTGAGCAGAAATCAAGAGTCAGACACTTAACTGACTGAGCCACTGAGGCGCCCCTCTGGTGTACTTTTTTTGAGCGATAATGAACCCTAGTGGGTTTTGAACAGGAGTCCTTTATTCTGATATAGTCAAATTCATTATAACTTTACTTTATAGCTATTATATATTTTGGGGGTAATCTTTAAGAAGTCTTTCCCTGCTCTTAGTTTACAGAGATATTGTATATTTTATCCTATTGGTTTTACAGATTTGACTTCTAAATGATTTAATCTCTCTGGTGTCTACCTCTATATGTGATGTCTTGATGAGTCTTTTTATTTTTTATTTTTCTAAGATTTTATTTATTTACTTGAGAGAGAGCACAGAGGGAGAGAGAGCACCAAGGGAGAGGGAGCACCAAGGGGGAGGGAGAAGCAGGTTCCCCGCTGAGCAGGGAGCCCGATGTGGGACTCGATCCCAGGACCCTGGGATCATGACCTGAGCCGAAGGCAGATGCTTAACTGACTGAGCCACCCAAGCGTTCCTTGATGTATCTTTTGTCATGATTTCTGACAAGGAGTAATATTGACTTCTCTTAGTTTTAGTTTTCTCTTCTGTACCTTTTCAATCTGGTAGCAGAGTTGCTAATAAGAATTGAAATAGTGAAGGGCAGGTATCAATGGAAAAACTAGTGGAGGATCAAATTTAGATAATTTCAGACAACTGACTATTATTAAGTACAATGTACTGAGCATGAACTGTTTCCAGGCTCTTTGTCTATATTATTTTCACCCTTATAAAAATCCTTTGAGGAAAATATTATTACCTCTATTGATCTGACGAGCACATCAAGGCATAGAAAGGTGAAGTGTCGTACCCAGTGTCACATACAGAGTGAGCTCCTTCTGAACTCCATGCTTTCACCCACACCACAAACCTCTTATATGTCTTCACTGAATTTTATTTTAATATTATATCCTCAGCATTTATTAAAAGTTAATGAAGAAAGAAGTCACCTGAGGAACATTCTGTCTCTTCTGCAAAGCCATGTGGCTTGCCCATTAAATGGCAAAACGTCACTATTTTCTTTCAGCATCTGCCCTATGCCAAGGACCATGCTAAATGCTGGGACTACAGCTTCCAATAAGAGATGGTTCCTGCCCTCAGAGCTTTCCTGGCAGGACAATGGGCGGTGGGGTCTCTGTGTGGTGACTGCTGTGGGTCTGCAGTAAAACTTCGGAGCTCAGATCCAAGCTTCATCTGCGCCCGCTCTGTGACCGGGAGCAGCTTGCTCTCTAAACCTCAGTTTTCTCATCTACAGAATAAAAATAATAACAATAGACCTAGCAAACAGAGTTGTTGTAAGATCCAGTATAACAATGCATTTAAAAGCTTAGCAGAGTGCTTAGAGTTCTATCAATAGAATGATAAATAACATTTTTATGAAATAAACCAATGATTAAAGTAGAAAAATGCTCTGATACAAGTACACTAAAATTCTGTTATTGCACATAGAGAAAACGGGTCTAAGTTAGACTGAGAGAAAGTGGAAAGAATTTCAGGGCATGCTTCGCAGTGGAGCTAATCTTCACATATCCTTGACTAAGGAATTACGTTAGTTATTTTTAGCTTTCAGTTCCGAGAATAATTTTCTCTCTTTGGACAAAACGGCATGCTCCCTTTTTCTGGTAGATAAAATTTATATAACCTATTTATTTCCTATCTTGTAATGACCAGGAAGCTTACAGTTAAATTTAATGCTCTAAAGAGATTATATAAGCCTAGGGTTTGATAAAAATCCTTGATTATTTTTAACTTCCTTTTTAAATTTTAATATAGTTATTATAAAGGGCCTTTTATTTTAAAACAATTCTTTGGAAGCTAGTATATTATAAATAACCTGCAACTGGTGTTCCTTCAAGAATTCTGTGTAAATCTGTAAGATACTACCTCACACTGGTCAGAATGGCTAAAATTAACAAGACAGGAAACGACAGATGGTGGCGAGGATGCAGAGAAAGGGGAACCCTCTTACACTGTTGGTGGGAATGCAAGCTGGTGCAGCCACTCTGGAAAACAGTATGGAGGCTCCTCAAGAAGTTGAAAATAGAGCTACTCTATGACCCAGCAATTGCACTACTAGGGATTTACTCCAAAGATACAAATGTAGTGATCCGAAGGGGTACCTGCACCCCAATGTTTATAGTAGCCATGTCCACAATAGCCAAACTATGGAAAGAGCCCAGATGTCCATTGACAGATGAGTGGATAAAGAAGATGTGGTATATATATATATATATATATGTATATATATGTATATATATACAATGGAATATCACTCAGCCATCAAGAAAATGAAATCTTGCCATTTGCAGCGTGGATGGAACTAGAGGGTATTATGCTAAGCGAAATAAGTCAATCAGAGAAAGATAATTATAAGATCTCACTCATATGTGGAATTTAAGAAACAAAACAGAGGAGCATAGGGAAAGGGATAGAAAAATAAAAAAGATGAAATCAGAGAGGGAGACAAACCATAAGAGACTCTTAATCATAGGAAACAAACTGAGTGTTGCTGGAGGGGAAGGAGTGGGGTGATGGGGTAACAGGGTAATGGACATTAAGGAGGGCACGGGATATAATGAGCACTGGGTTTTATATAAGACTGATGAATCACTGACCTCTACCTCTGAAACTAATAATACAATATATGTTAATTAATAGAATTTAAATTTAAAAAAAGAATTCTGTGTAAATCTAATAATTTTTTTAAATTTTAGGTGTCATTAGTAGACGAAAGGAGTTCCCATACAGGGTACCATTAGATTTGGTCCCCAAAACAAAAGTCAAAAGGATTGTGAGTGTAAAAGGTAAGGTGACAAATGCCATTTTTATTTTTCAATTCACTTTATGCTTCAAACAGCAATCAAATATCCTCATGATTATTCTGTTTTTCCTCTTCTCTACTCAGTAGCATATACAAATCCACCTCTGGGAGAACCCTGCTCCTTCTTCCACCTTCAAATCCCCAACCGCTTTTCTCACTGTTTTCTTCCATTGGCCTGATTTAAATGGAGATTCATTCTCCCTTGATGAAGGATGGGGGCTATCATTGACGCAAAGACTTCTCTAAAACTTTCCATGATCTTAGTGACCACTCTTGCTCCAGAGGCTTTATTACCCACCAGAGTTGCACTGCTCTGCTGAAATATCAGTCCCAGAGGGGTTCTCTCCCCTCTGGTACATTTGCAGAAGTGGCAGCTTTGGTGGGTTTCCTCTGGTCTCCAGCCTTTATAATTCAGTAATAAATCATCAAAACAATAGAATGTCCTGACTACATTTTGTCTCAGTTAAAGCCCTGGACTCACAGAATGTTAGTACTGGGAGAAACTTTTTTAATCATGTGCAATCCTGGTGTTGGGTATGTGAAAATTGGTTTGCCCAATATCGCATGGTGAGTTTTAGACAGAGCCCTCACAGCACTCCCAGAACACTCACCGCCCAGGCTTTTTGCTTTGCTTTGTGGGAGCGATTGATTAATAGGGTTTATGATGTCTAAAGCTGTCAGATTAAACGACAACGAATTTGCCATGTCCTCTATGCATTAATCTGCCTGCTACATTATACCATCTTACCACAATATTCCAGTGGCATTTTTAAGCCTGTTCTTGGTGTTTCTTTTAAATCCATATTCCTAACTAGATCTCTCCCCAGCTAAGAAGTAATTCAACTGCCTAGATAACAAGAAAAGAACAAGGGGGTGCCTGGGTGGCTCAGTTGGTTAAGTGTCCAACTCTTGATTTCGGCTCAGGTCATGATCTCGGGGTCGTGAGATCGAGCCCTGAGTCAGGCTCTGCACTGGGTGTGGAACCTGTTAAGATTCTCTTTCTTACTCTCCCTCTGCCCCTTCTCCTCACTGCCCCTATGCTCGCTCTCGCTTTCTCTCTCGAAAAAAAAAAAGAGGAAAGAACAGGGACAGTTGCTCTTCTCTCTATTTAAAATATACTATTACTCAGAAGTTGATAGAAATTGATTGTGTCTACCTTGATTTTTTTGTTTGTTTGTTACAGGACTGCTTATAGGTGAGGTCATGTCTGCAGTTCTGAGTCAGAAAGGCATTGATATTCTTACCCACCTCCCCAAGGGGAATGCAGAGGCAGAACTGATGAGCATTGTCCCAGTATTCTATGTTTTTCACTACCTGGAAGCAGGAAATAATTGGGACATTTTTCCTACTAATTCATTAACTGAAAAACAGAACCTGAAGAAAAAACTAAAAGAAGGTAAAAGAAAATCTATTTTACATATTGTACCTAAAAGTGTTGTGATTTTTAAACTAATGGTGCAGTTAAACTAATATTTAAGTTCTTATAAATTATACAAAAGCGTAATTGTAAAAGCATTTCTGCAAAAAGAAAATTGTGAGATAGACACAACTAAATAAATACTATTTTCTGTAGCATTTTGGCTTAACTTACCAAAATGCCTGGATGAGAGACAAGACACCTGCATTCCAACCCCTACAGAGCACTTCCTACCCTCTTGAATGAGCTCAGAATGTTCTACTTGATAATTCCCAATTCAAGTGATTCATGATTCATATACTTCTTTTGAGAAGTGTAACGTTGGTCACAGAGCACATGCTTGCTGCCCAACACCAAAGGAAGTTTACCATTCCCAGGAGCTAATAAAGCACTCTTTGTGTAGAAATGAAGGTCAGTGAAGCACTGTGTTCTTTTTCTGGTGCCTCTTAGGGTTGGTGAGCATCATGTCCTACAGAAATGTTGACTATTCTTACAGCATGTGGAAGGGTGGAAGTGCTAGCACCTGGTAAGTAGAAGGTTTGATTTGCATTTTCATAAAATAGTTGATTAATTAAGGAATCTTAATGGAAATTCCATTCATCCAGTTGCTCAGGATAAAAGTCTAGTTATCCTTCATTGCCCTCTTTCTCTTACAAGTCACATCAGACCTAGCAAATACTCCTGGCTGTACCTTCAAAATGTGTCCTAAACTTGACTACTTCTTACCAACCCCACCATGCCACCCTGGCCCAAGCCACTCCCATGTCTTATCTGGATTATTGTACTAGCCTCCTCTGCTCTTTCATCTTCAGCCCTTCCCCCTCTTTGTCTATACTGAACATAGCAGCTGAAGTGACCCTGTTAAAACATAAGTTAGGTCACGTCACTCAGAACCATTTGGGAGCTTCCCATCTTACCCAGAGTAAAAACCAAACTTATTGTGAACTACAAGGCCCTTCATGGTCTGGCTTCATCTCACCTCAACTGCATCCCCTACTATTCTCTTTCCTTCCACTCAAGCCCTACTGACCTCTTCAATGTTCCTTGAACATACCAGGCATGCTTCCACTTGAGGGCCTTTGCACTCATGTTCCCTCTGTCCAAAATGCTCTTCAGGTATCAGTGGCTAGTTCCCTTACCTCCCTCAGGTCTTTACCAAAAGTCACCTTCTAAATGAGGCCTCTACTAATCATTCTATCTAAAATTGCATCCCGTTCCCATCCCAACATTTCATATCCTGCTCCCCAACTTTCCCTTTCTCCTTAAAATTTATCATTAACATTCTTACTTGTCTCACTTATTATCTGTCTTGCCGCTAGAATGTGAGCTCCCCGTGGGCACTCCCAAGTACTCCTAGTGTCTGGTACGTACCTGACACACGGCAGGTGCTCAGTCAGTACTTACTCAGTGAAGCATAATAACTTCCTTATTTTTGATGCTTTGAGGGCAAGACTGTCTGAATTAACTGAAAGTCCACATGGCAATCTGTTTTCAAAAAAAATACTATCATGCACTGACAAAATACTCAATGAAAACATAGTGTTCCAAGTGCTTTATAAATTTTACTATATGAAACACTTTTAAGGATTTTACATTCTGGAATAATTGACTTTTAGATTATGCCCTGTAACTATTGAGAGTCCCCAGGATTTCATCTTTGACCCTCTTATTTTCTGTAGTCTCTCCTTGTGCAATCTCATCTTTGCCCATGATTTCCATAATTTCTACACAGATGATTCCCTAATTGATGTCTCAAGGCCTAACTTCTTTCCTAAGCTCCAAATCCACATTTCTAGGGATCTGGGAGCCAAAGGCCCTTCAAACAAATTCAGTCTTTTGTTTTGTTTTGTTTGGGTTTTCTTAGTCTGTAGGCAGCAATACTCTGTACAAGTTTGAATCATCCCTTTCCTTTTGGCTCTATATCCAATCACTTATCAAGTCCAGAGATTGTACCTTAGAAGTGGGTCTAACCATGTGTGGGCGGCACATTTTAAAAGACATGTAGTTGGGGAGGGTATGTGCTCTGGTAAGCGCTGTGAATTGTGCAAGACTGTTGAATCTCAGATCTGTACCTCTGAAACAAATAATGCAATATATGTTAAGAAAGAAAAAAAGAAGAAGAAGAATGTAGCAGGAGGGGAAGAATGAAGGGGGGGAATCGGAGGGGGAGAAGAACCATGAGAGACGATGGACTCTGAAAAACAAACTGAGGGTTCTAGAGGGGAAGGTGGTGGGAGGATGGGTTAGCCTGGTGATGGGTATTGAGGAGGGCACGTTCTGCATGGAGCACTGGGTGTTATGCACAAACAATGAATCATGGAACACTATATCTAAAACTAATGATGTAATGTATGGGGATTAACATAACAATAAAAAAATTAAAAAAAAAATAAATAAAAGACATGTAGAGCCCTGGAGCATGCCTACTGGAGGATACCAACCAGGATGCGAGGGGTAGGGGTTAGAAACCAGCGCGGCAACGGCTGGGGACTAAATGCTTAGAGGACGAAATGCCCCCTCTCCCCAAGAAGATGCAGTAGCCTCTCAGTAAACACCTAGGGCCTCTCGAGAATTCTGGGCAAGACTGAGTGGATGGTGTTCAGCCAGAAATACAGAAATATTTGGATACTGTCCTGGAACCCAACTCCACAAGTTCCTTGAGAGAAACATACACAGAAGAAAATGGCCAGTACCTGAATACTTTCGAAATATTTTTTTGAGAAATACAAGGAAGGTACAAAGAAAAAGTACAAAAAATAATATATCATTTATTTTATTTTTAAAGATTTTATTTATTTATTTGAGAAAGAGCACGCGAGCAAGCACAAGCGGGGGGAGGGGCAGAAAGAAAGGGAGAAGCAGGCTCTCCACTGAGCTGGGAGCCTGATGCGGGTCTCAATCCCAGGACCCTGGGATCATGACCTGAGCCGAAGGCAGACACTTAATGACTGAGCCACCCAGGTGCCCCAACATATCGTTCATTTTAGAAAGAAAAATGAAAATAAAATATTTTAAGTGAGAGGGAGAGTCAAGTGGTCTTACTCTCAGAAATGAGGGGCTGAAGAGTGGGTAGCTCTGGGTACTCAGAGAGTGCGGGAATGGGACCAGAGGAGTGTGGGGGTGGGGGGGATAAGAGGCATTGTGGGGTTATGAATTAGATACTCTTGGATATTCTTTGAGAGATATTAGTAGAGACTGAAATTGCTTCAAAAAGCAAAAAACAAAAACAAGAAAGCCTCCATAATCATGATAGTTGAAGCTTCCTTGTGAGGTAGTGAGTTCTGCATCAGTGGCCTGGCTCAAGAGGAAGTGAGGTAAACACTCTGGTGAATGTCGGGGAAGGAAATTCAGGCCTCAGACAAGACTTTAGATTAGACAGGTTGTGCACATTTTACAATCTAGAATTTTAAGATTTTACTCTTCCAGGTCTCGTGTTCATATATCTGTGCCCCGACTCAAAACTATTTGCTTCACCACTATTGTCTTTAACTTTAGAGTAATTTTGTTTTTAATCATCAGGCATCAGTTTTTAGTTTGTGTGCTTGTTAGCAATCCTGCAATCACAAAATATGTGTTGTTCACATTTGTTGACTAAACGTTTTTGGAGATCTTCCTAAAATCTTCTCTCCCTTTGTAAAATGGTGACAACATACTTTGAATTGTATGATTTAAAATATTATTTTCTTTTAAAGAATAAATATCATATTAACTAAAACACACATAAATTGAAAGCCAAAGGGATTGAACATCTAAATATTAATTATTTGATTTTGTCTTAAAGGTTAACAGCTTTTGTTTTAAGAGTACTTGGACAAGTAAATAAATACATAAATCAGAACCAAAATTCAATTTGTAATGCTTTATTGTGGCTGGTGGAGAATAGTCAACTAGAAAATGGATCTTTCAAGGAAAACTCCCATTATCAACCAATAAAATTACAGGTAAGGAAAACCAAATACATAGATTAGCAACAGTTTTATTTACAAGTCTGAGTTTTGTTCTCATCCTATTTTAGAAGTTTGAAGAAAAGAAAATATATGTATCCCTTTAAGAAAGTCCTGTTGTATACAGGCAAAGAATATGAAAGTTCTTCTTGCACTGCTCTTCACACAATTCAGTATAGGTCAGACGAGTGATGCCTTTGACATCTCTTGTGTAACAGGCACCGGTGGGCCACAGGCTGTAAGTGCTAGAGATCTCAGAACAGGTAAAATGTATCATCTGTCCACATACCCTTGGTATAGATGCCATACCTGAAATTCAGAGCCTTCTTACAGGTCAAGGCTGCAAGGTGTTGTCATGAAAGATGGGACCCTATTTATATCCTGTCAGTAAAAGAGATTGGGGTCAGTTTTATTAAACTGTACAACAAAGTGTTGCTTGAGATTAGAATCTATTTATAAACTTGAATTACAAAGGGATTATAGTATCTCTCCAAGATACCATTACAGTATCTCCTACTCCCTTCTACTCCTTAGAATGTTTCTTTAAAATGCAACAGTGTTTTTTGTTTCTTTGTTTGTTTGTTTTGGTTTTTTGCCTGCCCTAATCCAATCCCTTTCTGGCATGATACCAGGCATAAATGGCTCCCTGGGTAACAGGGAACTCATATGGTCCTCTGCTGCACCAATAGCAGATTAGGGCTCCCACAAGAAACAGAGGGCAACTGACATTATCCAGGTGCTATTTGAAGAATAAAATACTACAACATTTTTTTTTCTTAAGATGCCCACATATCCATCCATCCATCCATCTGTCTGTATTTATTCAAATACCATTCACTGAGCACCTAATACATGCAAGGGTCTATTTTGAGCACAATCAGGGAGGAAGTGTGAGAAGGATGGACTACCACAAAGCTCACACACTGGTAGGGAAAGTGGGCTATACATACTACCAACTCTAATCTACATATAATTGTATGTGTTCATTTACGTATACAAGAAATACTTACTGAATGTGTACTAAGTGCTACATGGTAGAGACACAAGAGTGAACAAAACAAGTGTGGTCACTGAGGCCATAGAGCTTATGATCTAGCAGAGAAGTCAGATGTCAGTAAGTAATTTCAAGTGTGTGATACATGTTAAGAAAAGGGAAATATAATTTCATCAAAAGTGGGGGATCTAACCTAGTATGGGGGAGGTGAAAAAAATGAGTTGTCCAGGATTCTGGGAGTTAGGTAAGAGGAAGGCAGGAAGAGTGTTCCAAGTGACGGCAAAGAGCGTGCCTGGCCTTTTGAAGTGGAGAGAGAGGGTGGTTCATGCAAATAACTGGGGCCAAGAGAGCTAGGGGGTGAGTGGCATGAAATAAAGCTGGAGAGGTAAATAGAGGACACTTAGGAAGATCATATAAGCATTGCATTGGAATGTGACTGCCCTAAGAAGAAATAATACGGGAGAACAGAGTCTGAATAGTGCTTCAGAGAGGAGGTGGTATTTTAACAGGGTCTTGAAGGAGGGCGAGAATCTGTGGTGAAGGGGTATGAAGTGGAACTTCAGGGTGGGGAGGTGAGGGAGAGAAAGGCATGGAAGGTATGCAAGTGAGGAAGACCCAGATCTTACTGAGAAATGGCAAGCAGTCCAACTGGAATGCATGAAGGGAGAGGAGGAGATAAGAAACAGGTCATTTCACTTTAAGGACACCGTTTCACCCTCACTTTAAAACATTGCTTATTTTTAGGGTACCTTGCCTATTGAAGCCCAAGAGAATGTCTTATATCTTACAGCCTTTACAGTGATTGGAATTAGAAAGGCTTTTGATATATGCCCTACGGTGGTAAGTAAGAGTTTCCTTCCTCTAACACTGCTCATCTGTTTCTGTACCATTTAGTGGGAGGGGCCGCCTTGAAAATAAATTTAGCTCCCAAATCAAAAGATTTCAGAATTATGATAGATATTAGAGATGCTCTGGTCCAACCTACTTGTTGACAGTTGCAAAAACTGAGACCTGTGGGTAAGGCAGGTTTAATTGTCCAGTGTCACAGGCTACTAAACTATGGAGCTGACAGAACCAGTAAGTTGTGACTGAGGAGAAAATGACGTGGCGTCCCTAGCTTCCTTCCAGTGTCTCTGGTGATGTTACGATGTGTATGTGACTGTTAGCCTACAGTGGAGGCATTTTATATCATAGAACTACTAAGAACACGATAGCATGTTTGCTTCTTTGGGCTGTGCCGTTTCACTTGCTTGGAAGCTGAGGGGAGTAAGGAGAAGATTCACCTGAGTGAGTCAACGTGGTAGACTCCAAGGGGTAGCAGGGATGCTCCCCTGATCTGGGAAGAGACACTTCCCCGCATTGAGGTCAAACACGCCTGCCTACAAATCAGAAGTCAATTAGACATGTCCTTCAAACCAGCCTACAGAAGAGACATGGAAAAACCCACGGGGGTTTGCAGGACTTCAACCACAAAACAAAATACTGTTTTTAGTTTGTTTCAAGAGAATTGTTATTTATACTTAACAAGACAAAATAATCAACAAGGGACAAGTTCCCAGGGCCCTAGAGGACCAGACGACACCTAGTGGTACGTGAGCAAGAGACAGTGGAGCCGGGAGAGAAGGAGCTGGATGAGGTGACTGCAGCAGGGCACCAGACGTTGTCCTCATGCACTCATCCAAAATAAGTACTTCAGTTGTCTCCGGAAAAAGTAACCGAGACAATTTTCCCAGGAATTCTTAGGATCAAAAAGCACTCTGGCAGCTTGGTTCTTTTCCTGCTATTTATGGTTTTATTTAGTAAAATTCATTTTGAAAATGTGAGTCTGTCCCAGCTATGCCGAGGGGGGGACGTGATGAAAGCTGTGTCTATGCTTCTTCTTCCCAGAGACTACATCTGATATGGGAAACAGAAACTAAAGGGGAAAACCTCAACAGATGAGAACTGAGGGGCAAAAAGCTTGACCCAGGTTGGACAAGCACATTTTCCCTTCTGAGATTGTACTCTGCTCCTTCTCCCAGAGGGATTTGCTTCAGGGAGACCCCATCCACTTCCATTAGGTCATTTCTCTCTACGCTTCATCTTGGCTGCCCCAGGATGGTGCCACCCGGGGGTAGTTCTCATCGGTTGATAGGTTGAGGCTTGACAAACCTAGATATCTTTTGCTCTTGTTTCCAGAAAATCAGCATGGCTCTCGCTAAAGCTGACACCTTTCTGCTTGAAAATGCCCTCTCAGCCCAGAGCACCTTTACACTGGCCATTTCTGCTTATGCTCTTTCCCTGGGAGATAAAAGTCACCCACAGTTTCATTCAATTGTCTCAGCCCTGAAGAAAAAGGCTTTGGTTAAAGGTATGACTTGTTTTGTACATTTATTTGGCAAGTGTTTACTAAGCATATAAAGTCTGCTAATTCTGGGAAGGAGGTTAGGGCATGCAAAGTTGAGTAAGACACAATCCCTGCCCTGAAGGAACAAATCATCATAATACAATATAATAAGTGCTGTTATTCACTGAGTACCTCCTACATACCAGACACTGCTATGGGTTCTAGAGATAAAGCAACACACCAAAAGAAAAAAAAAATCCAGGTCCTCGTAGAAGTTACATTCCAGTTATGGAGAGACAAACATGGTATGTAAAATATTGCATATAGTGACTAGGTTGGCAATGACTGATATGAAGAAAAATGAAGCAGGGGAGGGAGACAGGGAGAAGGAGGAGGTTGTAATATAAGCCTCCCTGAGAAGCTAGTACTTGAATCAAGACCTGAAGAAGGTGAGGAAGCAAGCTGTGGCTATCTGAAGGATGTTCCTGGTGGAGAAGCAGTGTGTGCATGTGCCTGAGGCAGGAGGGTGCCTGGAGCTCCAAGAATGGCAAGGAGGCCAGTGTGGCTGGAGAGGAGTGAGATGATGGGGAGGCCAGGGAAGGAGAGGGTGAGGAGGGAGGGAGGGTCATATTCAGCCTTGGAGGTCATCACAGGAGCTCCGCAAGACTCCTGTATGCAGTTGTGCAATGTGCACAGCTCCCAACCCGGCCAGTGAACTGAGGCTGAAATCCAGCCTGTGATTTCCCCTAGCCAGGCACCTGGAGTGGGTCTGCCTCTGCCCAGACCAAGAGGTGCCTGTGTCTCATTCACATCCAGGTGCTGTGGGGGCCAGGGGAAGCCTAAACCTTTAACTTCCACTTCAAGTGAAAAGGGAAGGTATTGGAGGGTTTTTAGCAGAGAGAGGTGTACTCATTGCCAGTTTATTGCACTTTACCCTCTGGCTTATCCTGTATTGGGTTGGCTATATGGGTATTTCATTTTGAAAAATAAAGATACCACTTCCTATGGGTCAGGAGTAAAGAAATAGAAAGAGGATAGCAGTGATCACTGGCCAGTGTTCCTTTTTTTTTTTTTTTATGTTATGTTAATTACCATGTGTTCCTAAACCAGCACGGGCATGGTTGGACACTTCCGAGCCCTCTCCTGGCTGAGGTTTTCTAAAAGCTTAATAAATGTAACATGAGGTGTACCACTATCCACAAGATTTGATTTCTGTCATCATTTAAAAATGACTGAATCTTAAAAAAAATAAAATAAAATAAAAATGACAACCTCAAAACCACTTGTACAGTGCTTTTAAAATAACGCAAAAGAAGTGTCTTGGGTCTTAGAAGATAGGGATCATAAAATCATAGAATTTAAGAAGAGGTCTTAATGATTCAGATAATGTTTGAGCTGCAAGTATCTTCAAAAACCAAATTTTTCATTCTAAATATAGCAAATCTGAGTTTCTGAGAGGGAGGGGAAACATTGTCCAAAGTCATGCAAATAACATAATTATGAATTGTAAACAGATACATTAAAATCTTGACTTATCTTCCAAAATGATTTCCAAATACACCTTACTGTTTTTTTAAAGATACTCTATTTAAAAAAGGATGTAAAGTGACAAGTTTAAATTACTAGAGCAATAACAAATATAATTTAGAACCTAGTTTATGAAAAGTATTACATATATGAAATTATCTTTAGTGCTTTACATTGAGAAGAGATCATAAAAGACTGAACTAAGGCTTTGGGCATGATCTCATAATTTCTAGGACATAGATTTTTTTTTTCTGTTAGGGAGAAAAGTTCTCCAATTTATCTCATAGTGTTGATAATAACGTGTATGGTGCTTTCTGGTGGATTAAAAGTTACATTTAGTATCTCATCTGAGTTTCACTGCAAGGAAAAAAGTACTACATACACTTTAGGTTTTAGAAAATTAGGCCCACAGGACTGAAAGAATTTATGATTGACATGGTCAGTTCCTAGTGGAGTAGAGAGCAGAACCTGGGTGTACTAGTTACCAGTTTACTGCACTTCTCACTCTGCTATATGCTCTTCCCAAGTACACATGGACTCTCCGAGATGACCCTTTCAAGTCAAGACAAACAGCACTGTATTAAGGGATCTTATTTTGTATTGGTCCCCTTGAGGAAGTTCTTCTTACAAATGAGTAAGAAACTTCTAGACCTCAAAAGGCCACTACCAGAAGAAACTTCTAGAAACCAGCAGAATTATGTCAGATTCACATTTTTAATTATATTAATGAATGTGATTTGTTGATGTTCAGGTGACCCAGTCATTTATCGTTTTTGGAAAGACAATCTTCAACAGCAAGACAGATCTGCACCTAATTCTGGTACAGCACATATGGTAGAAACCACTGCCTATGCTTTGCTCACCAGTCTGAGCTTGAAAGACGTAAATTATGTTAACCCAGTCATCAAATGGCTATCTGAAGAGCAGAGGTATGGAGGTGGCTTTTATTCAACCCAGGTAACATTTCTTTGTCTTGTTTTATCCTCATGAAATTTGTCCTCTCCCCGCCGCCCCCCACCACTACACGGTCCACACTCCTTCTGACCTCCATGCTTTTGTCCACCAAATGAGCATACCATAGATATGAATCAATGACTAGAATCAAAGGACCCTTAGAGATTATCTGCATTGATAGCCTTCTTAAAGAAGGAAGTCAGTCCCGGGAGGTTCATTCATGGAGTTAGTGGCAGAGCCAAAATCAAAACTCACATCTCCTAACTCTAAATCCAGTACTTCCTTTATGATTCTTAATGATCATGAAGGGCTAGCAAGGCTATCAGCAATTCCATGACATCCTACGTAATAACCATGTGGACAAAAGTACTGATATTCCCTCCCCCCAAAATAAATAAAAAGTGAGAGAAATACTGATTGTTATAGTTTATCTAGCTACCAATGTAAACTCATTCTATGTTAGAACTATTTTAGTTGAAGAATATACATCTGCATTCAAAGTTTAGCTCAAATATTGGCATCTTCTCTGTTCCTTGGATGTTTGGATGATGACAAAATTTAGAGTTAGAGGGGTCCTTCAAGATTACTTCAGAGATTATCTAATCTGGGGAGGCAAATGGGTTTCATCTTGGAGACGGGTGTAGGCTTAGCAAGGAAGAGTGTCCCATTGATGAGCACACCATGGACACAGGCAGACGGGGTAGCCACATATTTGACATCTCTGAGCTAGTCATACTTCCCAATTTTATAGATGAGGAAGATGAGACTTAGAAAAATAAAGTTCATCCATTTATTCCTAGAAAAATAAAGTTCATCAATTTATTCCTTCAACAAATACTTGTTCAACAGCTACCATGTGTACCTACAAAATGTAATGGATGCCAAGAAAGACTTGCCTCCAGAAATCTTACATTACAGTGGGCAGAAGGAGAAAATTAAAACAGAATTATGGGGAGGGAGAGCTTATTGATGGCCTCACTGTGGAGTTATTTGAAGTGAGACTTAGGATAAAAAGGAGAGAGTCATGCGAGGAGTTGGAGGCATTCTGTAGAGTGACCTGCCTGCGGTCACGCACTCGGGATGCGTGGAGCACCTGGCCCTGAGGCCACACTTCCTTCCTCTTCCTGCCAACATCAGCATCCTTGCTGGGGAGGAAGAGACCTTCCTCTCATCTCCACCTGGGGGCCCTTCACCAATTTCCCTCACTCAGCTGGAGTTTCAGCCTGCATCCCCATCCTCTCATAAAAAGGGTATTTGTAAACACAGGGAATATATAAATGAGCTAAACCTATTTTTGTGCCTTGCTGATTGTTGATAGGATACAATTAATGCCATCGAGGGCCTGACAGAATATTCACTCATGATTAAACAACTCCACTTGAACATGGATATCAATGTTTCTTATAAGCATAAAGGTGACTTCTACCATTATAAGATGACAGAGAAGAATTTCCTTGGGAGGCCAATAGAGGTAAATGAAGGACTTTTGATAATATTTTATAACTGGATGGGACCTTTGAAATCATGTGTTTCACTCTTATTTTACAAATGTATCTATTTACTACTAAAAAATACACTAAGAGTACCTGCTATGTCCTGGACACTGGGGATTCAAAAGCAAAGTATATGAAGAAACTGTGTGTTCGGGGAGACAGTTGTTTTAACAGACAGTGAAAAATAAGAGCCTTGACAGGGACATGAAAGGACAGAGCAGGGCCTCCTGACCCAAGGAGAGAGGTAGGAATTTGTCAAATGCATCCAGGTGTGCAGGTTGAATCTGGAAGAATCAGAATGACCTAGCCAGGTGAAGAAAAGGGAAGAACATTCCAGAGAGAGAGAACAGTATGCACAAAAGTGCAGTGGTAGAGTGAGAGAAAACACATTTGGGCATCCACCAATGGTTCCGCCTGGTCCTGTCATACATACAAACTGTGGCCTAGCTGGAATTGGCTTTTAGGTCCTGAACAGCTTACCCCGTGTACCCTGCTGGATTTTTTTTTTTTTTAAGTGGGGTCCATGCCCAGTGTGGAGCCCAATGTGGGGTTTGAACTCATGACCCTGAGATCAAAACCTGAGCTGAGATCAAAAGTCGGACGCTTAGCCAACTGAGCCACCCAGTCTCCCCTGGATTTTTTTTTTTTTTTAATGAAAACCTTGATGGCCTATGAAAATTTCCCAAAGAAAAGAAACAGAAAAGAAACGTTAGAAAAACTAGTTTCTGTGTCAATTAGAGTAGCTGCCAGTAAACAGCTGCTAAGACACATTTTTCTTTTTTTTTTTTTTAAAGATTTTATTTATTTATTTGAGAGAGAGAGAATGAGAGACAGAGAGCATGAGAGGGAGGAGGGTCAGAGGGAGAAGCAGACTCCCTGCCGAGCAGGGAGCCTGATGCAGGACTCGATCCTGGGACTCCAGGATCATGACCTGAGCCGAAGGCAGTCGCTTAACCAACTGAGCCACCCAGGCGTCCCGACACATTTTTCTAATTACCACATTTTTAGATGCTTTTAGGTCATATTTAAATATACAAATAACTGGAAATAGTTTTTAACTGTCTTGCATCCTCTACAAATTCATGTTTGGGAAAAGTAAATAGGCGTGAGAAATAAAACGTAATGCAAAAAATCACAAACTATTGGCCCATAGTAAAAAAAAAAAAAAAACAGGTATGGATATATAGATAGAGATATAGACATATTCCAACACTTAAAAATCCACGGACTTCAAATAGAAATCTGTTTCCAGACTCCTTTGAAAAACCATAGGATCTGGCAGCAGCAAGCATTCTTCAGTCTGTCCCAATTCCCACAGTCACGTGACACGCATGTGGGCACTTGGTCCGTACGTTGTGCTTAGGCTTCTGCAGGCATGTGTACTTGTGGCCCCTGGGTTGGTAATGTGTCTCCTTTCTCGGGGAGCCTGTAGACTTCACTAGAGATTCACATTCTGCGCCCATGGTCTAAGCTCTCATGAGGAGCTCCTGACCTGAACAGCACGGTAGGCCCACTGGAGATAGCTGGAGTTACTTCTTCTCTGCAGGGGTAGCGCTGTAAGGGGCCCCTTGCCATTTCTAAATAACTTAAACCTCAGCCCATGATACTGTCTTTGTATAAAACCCAGGCTAGTAGTATCGAGTTTGGAATTCTCTATGTCAGCGTTTCCTGAAATGTGTTACATAGAAAAGGTTTGGTGGTCAAGTAAGTGTGGGAAACTGTAGTTTAAATGAAGTTAAACAAGTTCTTTCATAGAGGATAGCCCATCTTTTAATACGTATGTGACTAAGTGTGGTGACTCTGGGGAAGAATGGGCACTGGAGGGGCATGGGGACATGGCAACAGTGTTCATTTCCCAAACTTACAGGTCACTTGTGTTCACAGAACCCATTCCTCATGCAGCATCTTGATGCGCTGGCTTTTCAATCAATGCTGCTATATTCCATCAGGGAGAACAAGAAAGTTGGCCTTTTTACGTACATTTACTAAAATTTAGAGGAAGGGCTGATGACTTTTCATGCACACCAAACCCCTTTTGCTCTAGTGTGCTAAGTAAGGGAAGGGCAGGCTGCAGACTTGGAGAGAGCAAAGAACCAACTCTTCCGGCCTCTTGCACAAAATGATCTCTCCCATGCTTTCCACAAATCAGGGGACATTTGTATAATAGAGTTCTTCTGGAGAGGAGAATTCCTTAACCCAGTTCATACCTTCACTCTCCTCTTAGAAGGATGGGGAAAAGACCATCAGCACCTAAGGATTTGGCAGGCTTAAGTGAGGTACTAGGGGTTTGGGTGGGGTGCCAAGGGTTTTGGTAAACAGAGACCAGTGGGATGTGGAGGAGACAAGCCATCATGAGGCACTGAAAGGAATTTACTCAGTTGGCAAAAGGAGATGAAGATCCAGTTTTATCATAACCATGTATAAATGAAGATGTAACCAAAAATGACTTCTGATATGTTGGTTTCTC
This sequence comes from Phoca vitulina, assembly GCF_004348235.1. Lineage (NCBI taxonomy): Eukaryota > Metazoa > Chordata > Mammalia > Carnivora > Phocidae > Phoca > Phoca vitulina. Next base: position 20,153,384 of record NW_022589724.1, on the reverse strand, counting down.
TGGCTTACTCAGGAGATCTCAGACATCTTATTTACATGTAGAAAGGAAAGTGGAATTTCCAGCACTTTTCGTGTCTGTGTGCACAGGATTTTCACTGTCTTACACATTTAATCTCACGAAAGCTCTGAGAGGAAGCTGGCAGGTATCTGCCCACCCTTTTCATTGTTCTGTCCTCCCTCCCTATTGAATAAGAAAAGAAAGCATGGTTTCTTATCCCCTTTCCAGGTGCCTCTCAACGATGACCTCGTGGTCAGTACTGGATACAGCAATGGCTTGGCCACAGTGCATGTAAGTATTTCACTGAAAGCCAATTTCAATGATGTGTCTGCTTGTACTAAGGAACATAAAAGAAAGTTAGGGACTTTGCCACAAAGTTACAGAAAACTGGGCTTGGGTAACCATGACTAAAGTAGGATTCATTTATTTAATTCTTTTTAGCTATCTTGGTAGCTGTCCTCACAATTCCTTTTTGCAAATGGTTATGTTAATCCTTGTATGCATATAGTCTTTGTATTTGTGGAAATTATACATATAATTATACTTATAGATACATAATTTTATGGTTCTATATGTATATATACATATGATGCATGTGTGTGGATACACACACTTATATATCCATGTTTTCTGTGGTTCATAACATAGTCACACCTCGTTTATCCAGCATCATTGCAGATTGATGTATAAACATATGGGCTTAAATTTCTTTTATTTTAGCCATAGACTGCATGCACATACATAGACAGCTTAGAAAAACTTGCGACTGCCAAATGGCTAACATAAGACAAATTATATATTCTAAGCATAATTTAACATTCTACTGATGATTTTAATTATGCTCTTATCTTTAGCACATTTATTCCTTCAAAGACTTCATAATATTGCATGGTTGGGTTGGTGGGGAGATGGATTGTCCACTTATCTGTCACTTCTAGTTGCTCTCAATATACCTACCTCTGGTAGCACCCTGCCCTTCCATGCACACCTATAGTTTGTTGTTTACCACGGTGGTATGGGAGCTAGGAGAAAACCATATATCCTAGCCTTGTAGTGTTATGCATAAAATTAGAGTGTACAGGTTCAAGGGTGAGAGGCTTAGGAACTTTCCTACAGTGAGGTGCTCAGATTTAACTGCATGGGATTTGGCAAGATTCTGCCTGGCTAGATGTCATTTTTTTCCCCTACTTGGGCTTCTCAGCTATGTTTCAAATTGTGGGGTTTGCTGAAAGTCCAGCTATTGTGAAATGAGTCTTCATTTCACCCAATTTGCACTGGATTATGGAAATGATACTTCAAGCATCCCATTTGCAGCAACAGTACTGCCATAATGCCTTTCCCACTGTTCTGTTTTAAATAGAATATTTTTGTTCACTCATCTCAATGTAGGTAACAACTGTGGTTCAAAAAACCAGCACCTCTGAGGAAATTTGCAGCTTTCATTTGAAAATTGAAACCCAAGACGTAGAAGGTAAAACAGCATGATTTACACTGTAATTTTGTACCTTCTTTTTTTACCTGGGGACTTCACCTCCCTGTTCTGGTGGGTTGGTTCTCCCCTCCACTTCAAAAGCAAGTCCCGTTGCATACTGTAGTCCTCCTCTAACCATGGCCCTGGGGTCAGGGCATATGCTCTCTTCTGCCCTGGGAGCTTCCATATGTGGCTCAAAGACCTATCCCTACAGGCAACTTTCTAGCTACCAGTGAATCCAGGCATCAGCTCTTTCTCCCTGCAACCTTCCCCAAACATGTTACCTTAAATAACTCCTTCCTTAAATTATAAGCTCATACAGGAATTCAGTCAAGTGGCAGGATATAAAATCAAAGCACAGAAATCAGTGGCATTCCTATACACCAACAACAAGACAGAAGAAAGAGAAATCAAGGAGTCAATCCCATTTACAACTGTACCCAAAACCATAAGATACCTAGGAATAAATCTAACCAAAGAGGCAAAGAATCTGTACTCAGAAAACTATAAAATACTCAGGAAAGAAATTGAGGAAGACACAAAGAAATGGAAAAACGTTCCATGCTCACAGATTGGAAGAACAAATATTGTGAAGATGTCAATCCTACCTAGAGCAATCTACACATTCAATGCAACCCCCATCAAAATACCATCCACTTTTTTCAAAGAAATGGAACAAATAATCCTAAAATTTGTATGGAACCAGAAAAGACCCCGCATAGCCAGAGGAATGTTGAAAAAGAAAAGCAAAGCTGGCGGCATCACAATCCCGGACTTCAAGCTCTATTACAAAGCTGTAATCATCAAGACAGTATGGTACTGGCACAAAAACAGACACATAGATCAATGGAACAGAATAGAGAGCCCAGAAATGGACCCTCAACTCTATGGTCAACTAATCTTCGACAAAGCAGGAAAGAATGTCCAATGGAAAAAAGACAGTCTCTTCAACAAATGGTGTTGGGAAAATTGGACAGCCACATGCAGAAGAATGAAACTGGACCATTTCCTTACACCACACACAAATATAGACTCAAAGTGGTTGAAAGACCTCAATGTGAGACAGGAGTCCATCAAAATCTTAAAGGAGAACACAGACAGCAACCTCTTTGACCTCAGTCGCAGCAACTTCTTTCTAGAAACATCGCCAAAGGCAAGGGAAGCAAGGGCAAAAATGAACTATTGGGACTTCATCAAGATAAAAAGCTTTTGCACAGCAAAAGAAACAGTCAACAAAACCAAAAGACAACCGACAGAATGGGAGAAGATATTTGCAAATGACATATCAGATAAAGGGCTAGTATCCAAAATCTATAAAGAACTTCTTAAACTCAACACCCAAAGAACAAAGGATCCAATCAAGAAATGGGCATAAGACATGAACAGACATTTTTCCAAATAAGACATCCAAATGGCCAACAGACACATGAAAAAGCGCTCCACATCGCTCGGCAGCAGGGAAATCCAAATCAAAACCACAATGAGATACCACCTCATACCAGTCAGAATGGCTAAAATTAACGAGTCAGGAAACAACAGATGTTGGCGGGGATGCGGAGAAAGGGGAACCCTCCTACACTGTTGGTGGGAATGCAAGCTGGTGCGGCCACTCTGGAAAACAGTATGGAGGTTCCTCAAAAAGTTGAAAATAGAGCTACCATACGACCCAGCAATTGCACTACTGGGTATTTACCCCAAAGATACAAAAGTAGGGATCCGAAAGGGTACATGCACCCCGATGTTTATAGCAGCAATGTCCACAATAGCCAAACTGTGGAAAGAGCCAAGATGTCCATCGACAGATGAATGGATAAAGAAGAGGTGGTATATATATACAATGGAATATTATGCAGCCATCAAAAGGAATGAAATCTTGCCATTTGCAACGACGTGGATGGAACTAGAGGGTATTATGCTGAGTGAAATAAGTCAATCAGAGAAAGACATGTATCATATGACCTCACTGATATGAGGAATTCTTAATCTCAGGAAACAAACTGAGGGTTGCTGGAGTGGTGGGTGGTGGGAGGGATGGGGTGGCTGGCTGATAGACATTGGGGAGGGTATGTGCTATGGTGAGCGCTGTGAATTGCACAAGACTGTCAAATCACAGATCTGTACCTCTGAAACAAATAATACATTATATGTTAAAAAAAAGAAAAAAAAGAAGAAGAAGATAGCAGGAGGGGAAGAATGAAGGGGGGGGAATCAGAAGGGGAGATGAACCATGAGAGACGATGGACTCTGAGAAACAAACTGAGGGTTCTAGAGGGGAGAGGGATGGGGGGATGGGTTAGCCTGGTGGTGGGTATTAAAGAGGGTACATTCTGCTTGGAGCACTGGGTGTTATACGCAAACAATGAATCATGGAACACTACATCAAAAACTAATGATGTAATGTATGGTGATTAACACAACATAATAAAAAAATTATAAGTTCTTTAAGAGCAGAGAACTGTTATAATTATTGGTATTGTCAGTAGCCGTGAATTTCCATTAAAATCACTAGAAGTGTCAACTTCCAAATCATAAATTATTTTTAAGTGTGTTCAGAGACCTTTTCATTAATTATTCTGTTCTAACAGGTGCAAAACAGCTAAAAATGCTTTACTGTCATTTCTGTTTGCTTGTTTGTCGTGTGTGCTAGCATCCATCTACAGAGGCTATGGCGACTCGGATTACAAGCGCATCATAGCTTGTGCCAGGTGAGCCTGTTTCCACAAAGGGGAGTGCAGACTTCAAGGTCTGAGGTCTATCTCTTTACATCTTTTTGAATTTTAAGATGGCTGGAAGATGCAAAATTGTGCATTTTTTAAAATGCAGGACATAATGGGTGTTCTTAGATAGCTACTCTATAGAACCACTTTGTTTTTGCTCATAGTTTTCCCTCCCACTTTTGACCTTCTTCTAATTCAAACACTATTTTTTTTTTCTATCTTCCAGAAAGGTAGAGGGGAGAGAGAAGTATTAGGAAAAGAAAAAGAAAAAGATTTTCTTATAAGCAGCTCCTACTCTCCTACTTAGAAAAATCACATTCACCCAGCAAAATCCCTAGCCCTTATCAGCCAGTAGTCCTCAACTCAGGCTGCACATAGAAGTCAGCTGGAGCACTTTTAGAACTACCCAAAACTCTGGCCTCACCCCTAGAGGTTATTCTGATGGTAGCCAGCCTTGAGAACCACTGGTGCTGAACCCTCTGCAGAGTAACTCCAGAGGCCTAAATTGGCCACTGTGGCAATTTCCTATTGCTGCTAGGTAACAATTTATCAGAAACTTAATGGTGAAAAAACCCAAATTGATTCTCTTACAATTCTGGAGGCCAGAAGTCCTAAAATCAACGGGCTGCTTTCCTCCTAGAGGCTCTAGGGGAGAACCCACTTCCTTGCCTTTTCCAGATGCTATAGGCTGCAGGCATTCCTTGGCTTGTGGCCCCTTCCTCCATCTGCAGAGCACACAGCACAGCATCTTCCCATCTCTCTCTGACTCTGACCCCTGTTTCTATCATCACATCTCCTCTGGCTTTCCTGCTTCTTTCCCTTATAAACACCCTAATGACTATATTGAGCCCACCTAGATAATCCAGAATAATCTCTTTATTGCAAGATCCTTAATTTAATCACATCTGCAAGTCCCTTATTCAAGGTACAGGGGATTAGGACATGGACATCTTTGGGGGCCATTATTCTGCTTACCACAGCCACCATCCTAAAATGCTTATAAAAGTGTAGGTTTTTGGGGGGCGCCTGGGTGGCTCAGTCAGTTAAGCATCTGCCTTCGGCTCAGGTCAGGATCCCAGGGTCCTGGGATCAAGCCCCGCATCAGGCTCCCTGCTCAGTGAGGAGTCTGCTTCTCCCTCTGCCCCTCTCCCCACTCCCCTCTCCTCCCCCTGCCCTCCCCCTCTACCCACTCCCCCTCCTCTGCTCCTGCTCTCCCTCTCTCTCTCAAATAAATAAATAAATAAAATCTTTTTTTAAGAAAAAGCATAGGTTTTTGAAATTATGTACACATCCCTTAGTGATCACCCAGAGCGGTGGAGCCGTGGTCAGAGCACAGGCTCCTCACCTCTTCCCTTCATCAGCCCTCAGCACCTCCTATTGTGCTGTTTCCTTCACTCTTCATATTCTCAACAACTGATTCCTGTGGTGGGTATTCTGCTGACTTTACTTATTATCACACATGATGTCAAAACACTTAGAAATTCCATAGAGTTGTATAATAGATTCGAGCGGAAAAGGATTTGGGGGATGATATAGTGATCCCAGAAGCTGACACACAAAGAGGTGAGGTGACCTGCTGAGTTCTCACAGACTTGGTGGCAGAGCCAGGGCCTCAAGCCCCAGACCCTGATACTCAGTCCAGGATCTAAACTACCTCCTTCAGTCAGTATAAACCGAGACCAGTGACCTCGAGGAACAGCATGCTGCTTCTCACCGTCTCCTTCCCAGCCATTTCCCATCCTTGTCCAGTCTCTCTCTTTTCAGGATTCCCGCACTGGGCAGCCTGCTCAAAATACCTCCTTTGGTCCTTGGTCAGTCTCTGCCCTCTGTTCCCTCTCAAACACCCTTCCTTGTTCCCTCATGTCTTCCTGCTAAAGTTCCCCTTTCCCATCCTCCTAACTGCCATTTCTGCTCTTGGGTACCTCTCTTCTGGGGGAGGAGGCGTGATCACAGTTGTGTTTAAATTTCTAACACTGGTCACAGAGAAGTGTGAGCAGACTTGTTGAGGGCAGAGCCAGAATCGCTGCATGGGACCCTACCGTGGGCACAAAGGAGGGCTCTGATGGGGCAGTGGGACACCTGTGGGGTAACCTCTGCCATGAAGTACTCAAGTGATCTGTGGCAAATCAGCTTGCTTCTCTGGGCCTTTTCTGTAATGCAGGGATATGAAACTATCTGATATCCAAGTGTCTTCCAGTTCTTATGACCCACAACTCTGCTATACATAAAAAGGTTCTTATCAAAAACTCATTCATTTAAATTCATTGACAGGAGGCCTCATTCCAGATTGTCAATATTCAAAAGAAAGCAAATGGAGATGTAATATTGAATTTTCTATTTTGGGGGGGCTTTTACAAATGGGGAACAGAATGTCAAAAAAAGCCAGGTGGAATATGGTTTGGCTCTGTGAAGCTGAAGTTATGTTGGATAAAGTCCAAAAGTAACTGCGTAGTACTTATTCAGGTGAAAAAATCTTTGCCTTCAAATATTCTCTCTCCTGATTAAAAAAATGCCAGCATACAGTTTCTGTATTCAGGGGGTCTCTTTCCTGTATTTAGCTTTTTACAACCTCCCTGTTGTATCCATAAGAAAAGAAAAAAGGATTTCATTTCTCTCCTTCTCTCTGAACAAAATGCCTTTGGGGGAGATTGCTGTCTTTGGCAGCAGGCAAAGGGCTTCTTGAAAGGAAGGTTTCTGTTCCACGGTTGGAACAGTCACCATGACAACCAGTCATCAGGCTCCAGCAACTTTTCATAGGCATTCTCCACTCAGGAGGCCCTTTTCCATTCTGTTGACAGAGTATTTGCATCTGTGAGCAAGAGTTCTCTGCTTCTGGTGATACTCACCCATCCATTTAGGGAGATGTCCAGATGTCATTTTACAGTTCCATGTTGTCTTATAGTCTGTTGTTAACTGTTAATTTGGTGAAGAATGGGGTTAAATTTTTGTAAACCAGAGATTTCATAATATCTTTAATTGTTACAGTAAATATTACATCCAAAACATCTAATAGGGTCTGCCCTCATAAGGTGTGATTGGGGAAAAGAGATCCCTTGCCACCTCACTAACTCACATAAAACCTTCCATTTCACTAATACTCATTCCTTCAGGTGAGATCAATTTATCTTCCCCCTATGAAGCCGTCTCTCCAGTTTCTTCCTTTAATTCCGACTGATCTTCCAGGCTCCACTCTCAAATGTCCAGCTACCTCTCAAGCATCTTGAGCTGAAGCTGGAACTGAAACTCAAACTTTGCAGAACCACCCTCACTCTGCCCCCGTCCCTGGTCTTCAGTCCCTGGCCTGCCAACTTGCCCCCTTTAAATCTTCTAATTCTGCTTAATGGTAGCACCAACCTCTGCCACTCAAAACGAGGCCTTGGAATTATAAAGGTAAACTTGAAACACAAGTTTATACTCCCTCACTGTTTATTTTACAAATACGAAAATGAGCTCCAGAAAGGGAAAACGATTTGTAAAAATCTCTCAGCAGAACTGGGGTAAAACCCAAGTTTCCTGATTCCCCAGTTCAGTGGGTTTCTCTCTCTCTCTCTCTCTCTCTTAACAGAAAAAAACAAAAACAAAAACAAAAAAACACCAAATCTCCCACCTTACCCCCTTTGCCTTTTTCCTTAGCTTCATCCCAAACACAATTCCTAGACGGAGGATGGTCCTTAAAACATTTTTTAAAAAATGAAGTATTGTGGAAAATATAGAAAATATAGAAAAAGCATGGAAAAGAAAAGAGATAATCACTTATAACTTCACCACCCAGAGAGAGTAGCTGCTAACATTTTAGAGTATTTCCTTCAAGCCTTTTCCTGAACATGCTTATTGAGTCTCTTTCAAATATAGAACACATTTTCTTTTTCGAGTATGCTCCATCAGAAAAAGAACTAGAATGAGAATCAAGAGACTTATGTAGCTTTGGGGTGAACTAGTCATGTGACCTTGAATGAGTACCTTACTCTCATCCTCAGTTTCCTCGACTAGTTAATTAAGAGCTTGGACTGAGTGACCTCTACAGGTCCATTTAAAGTATCGGTCAAGGGGCGCCTGGGTGGCGCAGTCGGTTAAGCATCTGACTCTTAGTTTCCGCTCGGGTCGTGATCTCAGGATCATGACCTTAGGGTCGTAAGATAGAGCCCCTCGTTGGGCTCCACACTCAGTGCAGAGTCTGCTTGGGGTTCTCTCACTGCCTCTCCCTCTGCCCCTCCCACTCATGCTTGCTCTCTCAATAAAGTGTTGGTCAAGTGAGCGAAGAGTTAGAATCGATGACTCAAAGATCTCTTGCAACACTAACATTTAGAAATTGCAATGCATGTATTATAGAGAGGCAAGTAAGTGGAGACCCAAATTAGAAATTAAAGCCTACTAAGAAATAAGGCTTTTTCTTAAAGAATCTTGTCTACTTATTTATTCCAATTTCCTATCTCTCATTTATTTTAGCTACAAGCCCAGCAAAGAAGAATCATCATCTGGGTCTTCCCATGCAGTGATGGATATCTCTTTGCCCACCGGAATCAGTGCAAACCCAGAAGATTTAAGAGTTGTAAATGTTCTCTTTTACATATTGTTATGGATGCTTGGTTTTCTTTACTGCATTCTTTTACGGATAAAGCTATTTCCTTTCATTTTAATATATCACCTTCACAGAATCACCTAGAATATTCTTTCCAAACCAACAATCTACCTAAGTTTTTTTTTTTTAAATGTCTCCAGACATATTTTCTTTTACAGATTTTATTTATTCGTTTGAGACACAGAGATACAGACAGAAAGAGAGAGCATGAGCAGGGGGAGAGGCAGACAGAGAGGGAGAAGCAGGCTCCCCGCCGAGCCAGGAACCCAATGTGGGGCTCGATCCCAGGACCCCAGGACCACGACCTGAGCCGAAGGCAGACGCTCAACCATCTGAGCCACCCAGGCGCCCCTACCTAAGTTTTAATTTTTCAAAGTAAAGTGGCGGCATAGACTCGCATGGTCTGAACAAAATGTGAATGCATATGATTACATGTTCAGACTTTTTCAAGAGGAGGAGCTGGCTCTTCAACTTTTTTGAATAGTGGATTACATCCCCATGTCTAACATCCCAATATCGGGTGAATACATTTAAACAAAAAGATCAACTTAAAAAAAAAAAAAAGATCATGAAATTAAATCCAAGCTTTCTCTTTCCTCTCTTAGCTTGTGGAAGGGGTAGATCAGCTACTAACTGATTACCAAATCAAAGATGGACATATTATTCTGCAACTGAATTCGGTAAGTTCCACCTTCCACCAGTCCCCATTTCTAATCACTGTTCAAAATTTACAGGCTGAAATGCTGAGTCTCTTCTCTCCCACAATTTCCTCAAACCTTGCATTTGTCAGATTCCTTCCGATGAGTTCCTTTGTGTTCGATTCCGGATATTTGAACTTTTTCAAGTTGGGTTTCTGAGTCCTGCCACTTTCATGGTGTATGAATACCACAGACCAGGTAATCAACCCTACTCTAAAATTTCTTCAGAGGACTACTTTGCCTTCATTACAGTATTCATTGCATCTCTCCTTTTTGGAGAAGCTCACATACCCCCCCCCCCATAGTTTCTTTAATCCTCCCAGAATCAACTTCTTATCTCTATTCTCGTCACATTTTGCAGAGAGCTCCATTGTAGCAGTTGTCACATTGCATTGTAGTTATTTGTTTGCATATCTTTCTCACCAAACCCAGACAGAATGTTTTCATCCTTGTCCCCTAGTATCTAACACAATGTTCAATACTGTATAGATAAATGTTGAATCAATGACCCCACATTTGATCACTCAGCTTTTTCTGGGAATACTAAGTGATTGGAGAGCTCTTTGGTTCACAAGACAGACAACTCCACTTTAGGCAGTTCTACTTTTTTTAAAAAATTCTTAAAATGAACCAAACTCTACAGCCATTCATTCTAGTTTTATCTTCCAAAATCACATGGAACATATTTGGCACCCCCTTCCCCTGTTCTTCTCCAGCCTGAACAATTACAGCTCTTTCAGTAGACTCTCATGTAACATAATTTATTTCCTCTCATTCATGGAAGCATCAAATATTTTAATTCTAAGAAATACTGAACAGTAAAATTCCAAGCACAGAAGGGGAAATCATTTTGAAGGAGGGTAGAGGGACCCATGCTGGGAGAGACAATTCACAGTTTAACCTCCCTGCATCTAAGTAACAAAAAGAAATTTTGGAAGAAGTCATCTCCAAGGCCCCATGGGAGAGACTCACTGATCCATAAATGTATTGTGTGTTAAGCAAGCCACCTCTCCTAACTATGCTTTCATTGCCACAGATAAACGATGCACCATGTTTTATAGCCCATCCGATGCCAAACTTCAGAAAGTCTGTGAAGGAGTAACATGCAAATGCGTAGAAGGTAAACTTCATGTAACATGTTCAGGCTGCATGCTTGTTTAAAGCAGCCACTCGTAATCCAGGGCTAATCTGGCAGAAGCTGTTTGACAAACTCGTTCCTCAGAAGTAGACATCTCAGCTGACTGAAAGCTGATTCCTTGAATACTGCAAAGCTACTTCTCGACAACCCTGATAGGTTCTACTGTACAAAGACGGAGAAACCCCAGCTAGATGATTGTTGGATATCAGAGGGATAACAGGATGTGAAATTCTTACTTTTCACCTGGTCTTTTTAATGTAATAGGACCACAGCTTAAGAGAACAGAGGCTCAGGACTGAGCCACTAGCCCCATTCTTTTTCCTTTTCCTTAACACTTAGTGACATCTCTGTTTATTGCCCAGTTCCCTTCAGTCTTCTGTAAATCCAAGGCAGGGTTCTTGGTCAAGGAAAAGACCCAGAACTCAACAATCATTAACAACTGACTCCATGAGGGTCTGGGTTGGTTTGGGGTTTATTTTGTTTTTGAAAAACCTTAATATCTATACATTTCTTAGGTACTTATTGTACCATTTTATAGCTGTAAATCAGTCCAGTTATCATTTCGGTTCCTTCAAGGGACTTTTAATTATACTCAAAATGGGAAATTTTCCTCCCTTCTTTAATGAAAGCACATACATTTCTAAAGAACTGAATGTGGAGTGACAACCCATTCTAAACTTCATGTCCAAGATTTTGTTTTTGTTTATTTTGTTTTGTTTTTGCTTTATATAATGTTTCACTTTATGGAAGAGGAGAAAATGGTATTTGTAAGATTATACTGGATTGTCAGGGCTTATGAAAACTGTGTTTACTGCCAAAGGGAGTGTCTGCCTCTTTATGTTAACCTAACTTTTGCCATTTTTCACAAAATCCAGCTGACTGCGGACAAATGCAGACAGAACTGGATCTGACAATCTCTGCAGGTACTAGAAAAGAAACAGCATGTAAACCAGACATTGCCTATGGTAAGTTCAAAGTTTCTATATAGAGTTCCATTAAACATAAAATTTTATGAAAACATGATCTGTTAGAGAGATCAACAACTTTTCATAGTGACTATTTGGATACTACATGCCATGTGTTCCCTTGAAGGAAAATGCCATCGATTTTTAACATTCACAGGCAAAATTATTTATCCTTCAGCAAAGAAATGTGACTTTCATTTAAAACGACAGGAGTGATGTACACACCCAGCTGAGACACTTTGCTCCAACAGAGCCCATCGAATTAAACATACTGAACTAAAATATATTCAAAGAGAACTTATGAGAAACCACGAAGGTGTAAGATTTCACTATTCTTCCAGTCAGTTGAGCAGAGGCAGAGACAAAGGTGGTTTTGGGGGCTTAGAATTTTTCAAACTCCCTTCAAAGACAAGGTAAAAATATCAATACTAACTCATTTTAAATATATGCAGAATTGCAATCTTCCACTTCAAAAGGAGCATCTCCTTCTGGTTGTCCAGGGTTCAGAGCTGTATCAGATGCCCAAGTACAGTTGTAGTCTTGTCTTAAATTCAGAGAATTAGCTCCTTTGTTTTCTTTTTTTTCTTTCGTGTGTGTGTGTGTGTGTGTGTGTGTGTGTAAGTTCCTTATATATTTTGGATATTAACCTTTTTTTGTCTTTCTTTTTTTAATTTAAATTCAATTAGCCAACTTATAGTACATTAGTTTCAGATGTAGTGTTCAATAATTTATCAGTTTTGTATATTAACACCCAGTGCTCATCACATCAGGTGCCCTCCTTAATGTCCATCACCCAATTACCCCATCCCTCCCACCCACCTTCCCTCCAGCAACCCTCAGTTTGTTTCCTATAGTTAAGAGTCTCCCACAGTTTTTCTCCCTCTCTGATGACTTCCCATTCTGTTTTCCCTCCCTTCCCCTGCGGTCCTCTGCCCTGTTTCTTATATTCTACATAAGAGTGAAACCATATCATAATTGGTTTCTAATGTTTATTTCTGGCTTCTTTTTTTTTTTTAAGAGAGAGAGAGAGAAAGAGAGTATATTGTACATGATCTCGAACCTTTTGTGTGTGTGTATGTGAAAGTAGGGTATTATGTATAAATGAAAGGTAAGTACAGTTAATTCAGCACTTTCTGTTTACTGACTGCTTTTATATATGGTTTCTCATTGGGGTCTCATAAGACCTCTTTGAGGTAACAGAGGATTATCTGTATTTTGCCAGTGAAGAAACTGAGGCTCAGGGAGATTAAATAATTTGTTCAAAGTCATGCAGGAATTAAGTAGTAAAACTAGGATGCATCCTGGTCTCCAATATTATTTCCATTATATTACACCGATCTCACTTACTGGAAATATAGCCATCAGGATAAATTGGGTATGGTTTATAGTCTTTCCATAGAATTCATCTTTATTTTTTTTTTTAAGATTTTACTTATTCATTTGAGAGAGAGAGTGAACAGAAGAGAGAGCATGGGTGAGGGTAGGGGGCGGTTGTGGGAGAGGCAGAGGGGGAGGGAGAAGCCGACTCCTCTGCTGAGCAGGAAGCCTGATGTGGGGCTCAATCTCAGGACCCTGAGATCATGCCCTGAGCCAAAGGCAGACACTTAACTAACTGGGCCACCCAGGCGCCCCTATTCAGGACATGATAAAATCTGTTTTAGGCTACTAATTCACTTGACCTTTGGTTCTGGCACAGTGAGTTCATTCATTCATCTAGCTAGCTGGAATCTCAAAAATGGACAAACCTTTTAGGTCATTCACTTCAACCCCATCAAAAACAAAAATAAGAGAATCTTTTCTTAGGTTACATAGAAGGGATAGGTCCCTTCAAGCTGCTCATCCCAAAACTGAGATCAAATACCATGGATTAAAAATCGATGCCTGAATGAAGAGAAAACAGGATAGAGAATGTCTCGTGTCAGATAGCTGCCAATCCCAGCAAAGATGCGTCAGAAGACCAAATCCTATCAAAATCCAAAGATCAGAGCCATTGGAGGTGTCCAAGGAATGAAGGCAAGGGAACAGGAGGCCCACAGGGCAGGCCTGCATGATAGATAGAGGCCCCTCTGTGGGCAAGTGGAAAAGGAAGGGGCTCTTCCATGTTCCCGATGGGCATGACCCCACTAATTTAAAGGATCAGAATCTGAACTTTACGTCTAACAAAGGCATATTTTGTTTGTTTAGTGTGCTTCTGTCTTTTAATTTAATGCTGCTGTTATCCTGATCAGCCTGTTCTATAACAGTGGCTAGGGCTAATGATTCCTAGAATGAATCATTAGTCATGATCAGTAGAGTCAGATTGAGAGTGTTTAGGAAGGCTTTTTGGAAGAAATGAGATTTACCTCAGCGTGCCCGTAAGAGCTTGGTATGCTTCATTTCTCATTTGTTTGACAAACTCTGACTTCTGCTGGACATGGCATTAGCGATATTAAACATGAATTCTTATGTTGTTTCTTCTACCAGCTTATAAGGTTCATATCACATCTATCACTGAAGAAAATGTCTTTATTAAGTACACTGCAACCCTCCTGGATATCTACAAAGCTGGTGAGGATTCATTCATTCATTCTTTCACTCAACAAATATTTAGTACTTACTATGTGCCATTAATGAGACATTATGTTGGTGGACTAGGCATTATGTTAGTCACAGAGAATACAACTTGAATAACACAGCCAGAGTTCTTGCCTTCATAACGTCTATATTCTGTTTGAGGAGATACATTTTAAAAAAAGAAGAAAGAAAATGAACAAACAAATTAAACAATTACAAATCATAACAAGTACTATATTTGAGACACGTAATTAATGTGGGAAACTCCTTCACTGTGATAACAGATGGCGTGTTTTGGGGGTGGTATCAGGAGTTAGCCATTCTTAAAGGGGTGGAGTAGAGAGGGAACTGAATATGCAAAGGCCCTGAGATGGCAAGTAACCTGGCACCACCAGGGAGCTGAAGAACCTAGTATGAGATGAAGCCGAGAGGTAGGCAGGAGCTGGGTCATACAGGGATTTATAAGGCATGGCAAGAAATTTGGATTTTATTCTGGAATTCCAAAGGGAAGGTAATAAAAGGTTTGAGGTACGCAAACAACATGATCTGATTTATGGTTTTAAAAGATCATTCTGGTTTCTTTTGTGGGGGGGATCAGGAGTAGAAACAGGGAAACCAGTTAAGAGCATCCATGAAGTACAAAGCTGTAGGTTGGATGCCATGTGAGGATAAATGAGACTTTTATTAACTAACCAACATAATAAAATGAATTCACATGTAAAATAACATATAAAACATTTTAAAATATGTTCCCTTGTATTCTCTAATTAAACTAAGCTGTAAATATTATAAAACTGCTTGTCAAATTATGTAAATTGTCACACAAAAGATTCATTAGATCATTATAATAATTCCAAATAAGTTTTTTATTTTTAGAAATTGTCAGTCTTATTTTGCTTGACTCACTACAGGATTGCCCCTGTCTGAGCTTGGATTTGACAATAAGGAACCACATCAAACTTTTCCGATTACATCTTTATTGAATTTATAGTCTTTACACAACCTATAATCTCAATAAGTAATTTCTCCTAATAGCAACAGTATCGTTCATGGTCCTGAAGTCTCTATCAGCTTCTGCTAAATTGGTAGTAATTACATTCAAAATGTTTCTAGTCCTTTGGACACTGTCTGACATTTTTATGTATTCAGTGTATCTCTATTATCAGCTGAATCATGACAACAATTTATTGAATTTTTTGAAATTTGAAAATTTATTGAATATTTAGTTTTCCTAATTTTCTTAACTTTTATTCCCCTTGAGAGTTTTACAAACACCATAGACAAAGTTTTAGGATTCAGAATTTTTTTAAAAAACTTGAAAGTTCATCAAATTTTTTACTTTTGCCATTAAAACAAAAACATTTTCATATAATTATCTTTTCCCTTAAATTGATTTTATTTTGTTTTATATCAAATTTGTAATCATTCTCGATTTTGTCAAAAGCTCTTGCTCCGCTTTCATAGTTTCCTTTATTTTTATACAATTTCATTATTCATTCCCTAATCTGTGAACTTATTAAAGTTGAAATATATTTTCTTGAACATCTGAAGATAGGATTGACATAATTGCTAGACTATCATGAGCAAATCACCAAAAAGCATATCTAAAATCTATCCACTTTCTAAATATTTGCTCTTATACCACAGCATCTATCAAAGTGAACCAAGCAGGCTTGATATGATTTCCAAACTGCCTTTGTGATCCTCGCACTACCAGCTGCCTGTCAAAATCCCAATATTTTTCCTGTTTTCATTATCATAATTTTTTTTCATTATTGCAATTTTTAAAGCTTTTCCTATTATTACTTACTTCTGCCTAGATATGCAGTAGTAAACACTGAATTTATGAAGACAATATTTAAAGTGAGATTTTGCTTGGCTCCTATCTTTGTAGTGCCCAGAGACACTTGACACCTGCTTGACAGGTAATTCAGTCAACACCAAATTGAACAGCTGGGAACTTCAGAATTCTTGCTGAAGCCTGACTCTTCCCTGGCAATCTATTTGTACCAATAAGGTGTTCGCATAAATATTCCTCATTGACTCCTTTCTCTCACAAACAGTTTGATATGTTGTTCAGTTGTTCCTTCCAGTACCTTGAAATCAACAAAACCCATTAAGTGGTCTTCAAAGTCCCCAATGTTTTATTTTACGTTATTTTAAAGATCTTTTTTTAGTTGATTTTCTCAATGATTGAAATGTTATCACCTTATTTATATTTTCCAAAAAGTTGTGTTCTCATTTCAGTAGGTTTAAATTTTGCAATAAGTAGGACCGTAAATCTAAATTGCAACTTTATGTTTATACTGATTTTCTTCTCTTTTGAAATTCTATCAGGTGTTTCAAGTATGAAAATTCTTCATCATTTTTAGCCATAGACTAGAGTTAGATTCTAATAATACTTTCTAAATCTTTATTTGCTTGATGGATACTCTGATAAAAATGTTTTTCTGGTTTTTATTATTTCAAATGTTTTACTGTATGAAATTGATTTGTGATGTTATTCTATTTTTTTCTCATTGATGATCACAAATTTTCTTTATCTGAATCATGATTGTTATTCTGACCAAAATAGGTGTTTAGCACTCTGATCTTTTCACAGTCTAACTTTTGAGCACCATTTGCATCCATCTTTCACATTGTAAGGAAGAAAGAATAAACCATTCCTATTTTTACTGAAATAATCAAGTGCTTTTCATTCCAGAAATACAAATTATTTGTCTTATATTGTACCAATTCTTGCATAGTATCAGAAGACATCCCAGGCTGCTCTGAATGTTGTGCAGTATCAGATGATTCCCAAGCTGTAGTTCTTCATCAATATCATCTCTTCTTTGTTCTCCTGTCCATTCAGAAGATTCATATTTATGATATTTAAAAGGAAATGTTAAGAAATGTTTGCATATTTTATTATCTCTTCATTCTGGGTGTCCATTTTTTAATATATACAAATTTGGAATTTATATAAATATCAGAACATCACACATTTACCACTTACCCCAAGAATTGCTGCACACAAACAATAAGCCAAACTAAAAACTAAACTATTTAGAACAGAGGACAACCACGCAGTTTAAGGATAATGATAATTGGTGTTTCCCCTAAAACATAGGGTGCTTGGAGTGAAGATATAAATGGAAAAAAGATCAGTGATTGTGGAAACTGAGGTTAATTAACTAGTCCCTCTTCTGAATATGCTTGAGATTTTCTATAACAAAAGGCTTTTAAAAATAATGATAAGGCTCCAGCAGCCACACTGCTTACCATGACAGGGGCTGAATTGGTAAACAGTGCTGGGGATGCTCTTAGATATTGCTGCCCGGGGCAGTCATGTCTTAATGGTCATCGGGAGAGTGTAAGAAAATCAGCTCAAACTGATGTGTGCACCCTTGTTAAATATTACTAATTAAAGTTTACCATATATGCAGTTACTATTAAGTATACGTTCAGAAGTTTTTCAGGATTTAACAATTAGGATAACTCTGTCAGAGTTAAATAACTGATCATCAGTCCCAAATCTATAGCAATGAGTCAGACCCAGTCCCTGCCTCAAGAAGTTTCCAGCCTAGCTGAAGACAGATATATGGAATGAAACATTGTGATAGAAATTCAAGTATAATGGGAGTAAGGGGGAGACAGAGATATTTATGACAAAGAACATCCAGGAGTGTTTACTGGATACCTCGAGAATTGAAGATGTGTTTCAAGATGGGTAGAAATGCAACAGGACAACAGAGGAAGAATGCATTCTAGGTAACGGAGCCAGCTTCTTGACGACTCCTGAGTTCTTTGGGAATCCTAAAGTTATCCTCTTTCAAATCCTCCCGAGTCTTTCACATATCCTGCACTTCTCTACAAAGTCATCCATTGCCAGCTACCGAATACTTTTTTATTTTGCTGTATAACATTTGGGATTAATGTTCAAATTTAGAGAAGTTCTTTTAATTCCTGGTTCTACAGGAGTAAGGATAAGAAGCACTTGTATAGTGCTTGCTGTGTTGTAAGCACTTCTCATATATTCACAACAGTTCTACAAATGGGTTTTATTGTCATTCCCAACTTTCCAGATGATGGGTCTGAACCTCATTTGTCCAGGGCCACACAGCCAACAAATGGCAGTCTTAACCATATGGACATTGTCACTCTCCAATAGCCACTCAATATAAGTTTATACTCATTAATAACTAGCCATGAGGAACTGGAATTGTTAAGAGTTTATACTTGTAATATCGTAACATGAATGTGATAATCTTACTTGTGTGCCTCTCAGGCGAAGCTGTTGTCGAGAAAGACTCTGAAATCACCTTCATTAAAAAGGCCACGTGTGCTAACGCTGACCTGGAAAAAGGAAGACAGTATTTAATTATGGGTAAAGAAGCCCTCCAGATAAAATACAATTTCAGTTTCAAGTAAGTCATTTTGGAGTCTCTGATCTTTCCTTCAAAACTAGGTGTCATTTATCCTTAATTACATGTTTCTTATGTGTCCTGCTGTTAACCAACAAACCATTAGGAGCATAAATGCAATAATGTGAATTTACACTTGATCTTAGCCATAAGGCCAAGAAGCAATGAAACAATATGAATTTAAAACGAAGAACCACTTAAAACCATGAGGGCGGCTGAGCACTCACTGATGGATAAACCAACTGAGGACCTGGGTCTGAGGATGCTTCTGAAGGCGCTCATCCATCCCCCTCTATACCACATCTGCCCCCCTCAATAAGTTCTTGGACTGTTCTGTTTGTAAAGACAGAAATGTTTAAATATGCATCTTATTGTCTCTTTTTAAAAAATAGATCTTGAAAGAGATACTGTTCCTGCCTTTAATCACGGGAGCCCCAAGCAGTTTCCTGAGATTTGGGGGTTTGTAGTCCTTCCCAGGGGGAGGCCAGTGAGGCAGAGCCTGGCTGACAGTGTGGCCTCACGGGGATTAAGCAGGCTGAGCAGCCTGAGCTCCGTGGAATTCAGCTCTTCTCTATCTGTGGCCATCACCACAACAGTTTCATCATCCTTTTTTCTTGGCAGGTACATCTATCCTTTAGATTCCTCGACCTGGATTGAATATTGGCCTACAGATACAACGTGCCCATCATGCTCAGCATTCTTGGCAAATTTGAATGAGTTTGCTGATGACATCTTTTTAAATGGCTGTGAAAACCCCTGAAGTAGTTCAACTATGCACAGTTTTCACTGTGGACTCCTGTTGTTGAAGTGTCTTCCTTTTCTTTTTTTTTTTTTAAACATTCTCAGTTGGTCTTATTTGGAAAGCTCACTTTACTTAGAATTAGTGGCACTTGCTTTTATTAAAGAACAATTTTAAGAGCTGTAACTTTCTGAAATAACATGGCCTTGGGGGCATGGAGACAGATACTCATTCCAAGGTTATCGGACACCAGAAGCAATAAAAATTGGAACGTCTCCTAAAACCTGCCACTCAGGAATGTTTGCTGGGGACGAAAGAATAGCTCCATTGAAATGTAGTATCTTACAATAACATGGCCTTTGCTTGAAAGAAAATACCAAGGAACAGAATACTGATCATTAAAACCTGACTTTGCTTTCAAAATTTTCGAAAAAGCAAAAAAGCCTGTTATTTTATGCTAGGGCCTCTTCAACCACACAGACGGGCGAATTGAAAGGTGGACAGAGGCAGCAACAGAGACCTGACAAGGCCTAATGGCAGAGCCTTCTGCAAACTGAGGAGGTAGGAGCGTCTGCCCTGGCCCCTCCCCTCCCAGTGCCCTCTCCTCACCCTCGTGGGGATCCCACTCCTCCCTGCCCCTCCCTCGCCGCACCTAGTCATTTCCCCCAGGGACTTGCTCTTGCCAAGACTTTCTAGCCTGGGAAGGGAAGCCGCAGTGCAGCAACCTGGGGAAGAGAAACCGAGTGGGAATCAGGAGACCTTTGCTCTGGTCTCTGAGCCTGTTTGAACTTTAGAAGAGGATTTGTAATAGGACGTTCATTTTTAAGTGACATTTTGTAAGCACTTTAGATCTCATGAAAGAATTTTCACCTAGATTCCCATTTACTGTCTCAAGAACCTCACGAGGTGCAGGGATTTTTATTAACCCCACTTTATGGTTGAGGACATTGAAGCTCAGAAGAGTTAAGTCATTTTTCCAGCCTAGTAAAAGGCGGAGTTGGAGACCAAAGCCCACTTGCTCTCAGTCCACACATGTCCCTCTTCCACATCATTACACCATCACATTGCTTGTCAGGTTTAATTTTCTAAGACCAATGTAGGATGCGGCTGGAGTTTCTTAGGTAGAGTTTAACCAGCTCCACTGAAATCTCACAAGGAAACATAAAGATAAACTCTGGATATAATAGTGACAGTGACTGAAATGCATTCCCTTCTTGAAAAATCTGCATTTTACCACTTAGGTGAAACGACATAAGGTTTACAGTGTGCCTCGTAAGTAATACTAAGATTTTCCACTTCCAGAAGCTAAGAATTTATTTTTGTTAATGTCAAAGCTCACGTTGTAGGCACTCCCTTGGCAAAAACAACCCATGTGTCCAATATGCCCAAACTCTGCCAGCAAGGAGTGAGGCCCACCGCCCCCCGGCTCCCAGAGTAGACCTGAAGCATCTCCTGTCACCTTCTTGCTGAATGCAGTGCTCAGAGGCACCAGAGCCTCTGAGCTGCTGGGTGGCCCTCTCCGTGACCCCGTGGCAAGTAGATTGGGCCACAGTGGTCTAATTAACCCTGAAGCACTGCAGGTTTCAAACATCAAATCAAACCTTTCTGAGTTAGACTGGTACCATTTAGAAATCCACCAGCTCCTCTTCAGCTGACTCTTATGCATTTAAACATACTACTTTAGTGAGGCTTTCACAATCCTCCAAATAGGATGGGGTCCCTACTGAACCCTGCACTTCTCTTCCAAGGCACTTGCAACTATTTATCTAAGCACGTATAATCGTTTATTTAGTGTACAGCTTCCTAGCACCACTGGAAGCTCTGTGTGGTCCAGTCTGGATCTGTTCTGTTCCCACCACTATCTCCTGTGCTGGGCACAATGCTGAACACATTAAAGGGACTCATTGCTTGCGGATTCCCACTGAGGATGGGGCATCAGAAGGTCCAAGTTCTAGTCTTGACTTTGCCCCCACAGGGACTTGGGGCAAGCCTCTTCATCTCTTTGGTGGCCTGAAAAAAAAGGGAGTTGAATACTCAAATGCCTTTCTATAGCTCTAAGAAGATATTTTATAATCTTATGTTGTGAAACAAAACAGAACCACATGGTGTGTAAGCATGACATGTATTTTTTTTCTGTGAGTATGGGGGGAGCTCAGCGAAGTGAGTGAGTGCGAGAGCTGGGGGGGCTTCCTGAGGCCTGAAGAAGGGCACATAGGATTTGCGTAGGTAGAGGGCGGCAGAAGGATCTTTGCGGTTGAAGGGAAAAGCATAGGCAGGTTTCCACTGGGGTAATAAGATTTAAGTGCTACAAATGAACACTATTCATTTAATAGCCATATGTTTAATTTTTTTAAGTTCTTATTTTAATTCCAGTTAGTTAACATACAGTGTTATATTAGTTTCAGGTATGTGATATAGTGATTCAGCTATATGTTTATTTTAACATGTATTAGAAAAAATACAACTAGTACCTCAAAGCTGTGATATACAATTTTCTTTGAAAATAAATGTATTTGTCAAAAAGTAAGTCTATTTAAGGAAAAGTTTTAAGTAAACAAAAGCATAGGTTGTTCTTAGGACAAAAATCAGGAGGTTGGCATGTACAAGATTGACGTTTAGGAAACTCTGCCTTAAGAAAATACGTGAAATTGACAATGAGCCAAGCTTAAGGCAGGCAGCCTCACTCCATATTTCTCAGTGAGGGATGCTGAGCCAAAGTCATGTTCAGTCTTACTTTCCAGCCTCCGTGATGCTAGTTTATTCAGCAACATCCAACAAATATGTCTTGATTAGTAATTGTAGGCCAAGCCCAATTCTAGGCACTTGGTACCTAGATCCCCACCCTTGTGGGACTTAGATTCCAGCTGGGGAGACACAACATGAACAATAAAGACAGTAGTTAGGCGTCTGACCCTGACTGTTTGAAGGGGATAGAGCTATGGGGAAAAGAAGAGGAGAGCAGAGTAAGGGAGCTGGGGAGTGGTCGAGGATGTGGTTGCAGTTTTAAATAGAAGGATCTGGTCAGAGTAGGCTTCCAAGTGAGACCTGAGCAGAGACTTGGAGGTGGCGAAAGAGGGAGCCATGGTGACCACCTATGGGACGAGTGTTCCGGGCAGAGGGAGCTCCAAGTTCCTGCACCTGAAGCAGGAGCGTGCCCAGTGTCTTACAAGAAGAGGCAGGAGGCTGGTGTAACAGATGTAGAGTGAGCCACTTGGGAGGGTGGTGGAGAGGAGGCCAGCGAGGGCACAGGGACCAGATCACGCAGGTCATGGAAGGGCAGTAGCTGTACAGAGGGAAAGGGGAGCCATAGCAAGGTTTTGAGCAGAGGGGTGACAGTAGGAGGTTATTGCAGTATATCAGGCGAGAGATGGGGCAAGTGAACAAAGCAGAGCTTTTCGAAAAGCCTCTGCAGTGAAAGAGAATGCACACCATGGGAACCATGGAGCTTCTCAGAAAAGGATGTTAGGATTTCTTACAGGATTTGGGCTTGTGATGGATTGTTTATTTTAGGGAGGGTTTAAGGAAGCAGGGCTTTGCTCTGGATTGGACGCTGTCAGGAAGCAGAAGTAATCCTATGATTGAGTATCTGAATTCTTATCTAACTAGAAGGAAAAGAAGTAGCAGTCACTCACATTGGCCAGCAAAGGGGGGATGTTTGGTCATTTTTGTGGTTTGGATAATGTTCTTGTCTTATTTTCTACTCAAAGATGATTATGGAAAAGTCTCTTTTTTTCCCTCCTCATCTTGATCCATTTTGTCTGATGTGATGTCTTTGTGTTCTGTGATGTCAGCACAGCCTGACTCTGAATACCAACAAGGTCAACTCCTAGGGTCACCAAGCCCAGCTCCCAGTCTAGCACCCCCTGTCTTCTCTCTCACAGGCCCTTTTTTCCTAGAAAATGCACAAACACAAACGACGCACAGATTTGCATCCAATTTCAGAAGCCCCTGTGAAAGTCCAGCGCGTGGGCCTGAGGACCGCCTCAGGAGCTGGGACTCCAGCAGCCAGATCGGAGAGACTCCCACAGACACAAGGCAGCTCTGCATCATGTTTCCATAGGTCTCCCTACTCCTGAAAACAAACTGATTCTGCATACTCAGTGCGATGTGAGAAACGTGTCACCAGGGACATGACATGATCTTTCACTTTGATTGGGAGGTTGAAATATTCCTTTATGGTTCTGAATCAGAAAGGAATTGAGGAGGAAGAAAGGAATGGAGGAGAGAAAGTAGAGGAGAAGAGGAGAGGGAAGGGAAGGAGGGAGGGAGGGGTTTGTTTTAAGACAAGATGAGAACTCCATTTCTCAGAACCTTCTGGATTCTTCTCAGCTGGCAGGGTCCCCACCCTGACAGACATGTTGGCAGAGGCAGATCTGTTCCTTGGAACACAGGGTCTGCTCCTTCACTGTTTCCATCATTATAATCAGATATGTGTGCATTACACACACAGTCACGAATTATATGATCCTGAAATGTCCAAACCAAGAAGGACCTAGAGCTCCTCTCATCCAATTCCTTCATTTTCATCTGGGAAAACTGACCCAGAGGAGCAGCTAGCTGGTGGTCAGAACCCTGTTAAGTGGGAGGTTTGGGACACGAGCCTGAGGCATCTGACTCTTAGTCCGGCGTTCTTTCCACCGCGTAAATGAGAGGAGGTTACAAAGAAATCGTTTTTGGCTCCCTCCAAAGAAGCATTTTCTTACAGCCAGAGCTGTTCCAAGACAGAGGAGGCTCTCTGGGAGGGACCAAGTGCCCGATCACTAGCCCCTTCCAGGAGTGGTACGGGAGACATTCAGTGTGGGAGGTTTGCCCCGATAACGTCCAACGTGCCTTCAGCTCTGAGAGGTCATTAAGAGAAACAAAAACGTCCGCTTTACTTCCTAAAGCCTCCATTTTCACATTTGAAAAATGGGGAGTACTAATAATTCCCACTTTAGAGGATTTCTGTGAGACTTAAGTGAGATAATACAGACCATGCATATAAAGTGATGGGCACAGTGCCTGGCATGGCAAATGTAACTTGGGGTGGTTAATAATACAACCCTGGCACAAGATGGATGATGAATTTAACACATTTCTTGCCTGGCATCATGCAGATTGCATTACATGGAGCATCTATCGACATTTCACAACCCCGTGATGATTGTCATCATTCTTACTTTTAGGAAGAAAACAGCTGAGGATCTGGGAGGTTAACTTGCCCTAGGTCACACACCTTCATAAGTGGTAGGGCATCTTCTAGACCCAGGGGCCCAGGCTCCTAGCCTCTGAGCTGGATGGCCTTCTCACATACCGGAGGGGCAGTATTATCTCAGGGCACAGGTGGGGCAGAGTGTGGCCGACGAGAGCTCTGGGTACAGGGCACGGGGGCAGTGGGAACACAGGGTGTACAAAAATGAAGGGAGGCAGCCCCAGAGATCAACTCTGCAAAATGTTACCTGAGGTCATTTTCCACATGGATACAACACAGTTTGAAGAACTCTCAGTGGACAGGTCTCCCTACGTCCCCTCAAAGGACTTGAATTTGCCAATAGAGTTGATGTTTCCTCCCTTGTGAACCTCCTATGTAGAATCATAACATATGGAAGTTTAAAGGTCTCCTGGAGGGGCATCAAGGTGGCTCGGCTCAGTCTTGATCTGATTTCCTAGAGATCATCCAATCAACCTCTCCCCATTTCATTGATGAGGAAACAGGCCAGGAAGGAGCAGGGGCTCATCAGGTCTCCCACAGGGGAATCAGGGCCAGAACCTCATATTAGCACCTGGCGTCTCCTCCTACCAGTGAGACCTAACAGGCAAGCAGAGACCAGAGCCCCAGGTGGGGTCCAAGGCTAACATTTTCAACAGATGAGATAGAAGAAGTCAGAACTATCCTAGAAAGAGGGTTTTCTGTTTGGCTGAAGCTTGGGTGGTTGGGTGTGTGTGTGTGTGTTTTATGTGTTTTGTGTTGGTGTTTTGGAGGGTAGATGGAAAGGGGGTGGTGGCTGAAGCTGACTAAGGCAAGAGAAATCAGGACTGAGGAAAGAATTACTTAGCTTCATAAATTTTTTTCCAAACAGAGAATCTTTCAGAAATTAGAGCCAGGACTGAACTCAAATTCTCTGAGAACAGAGAAGGAGAAAGGAGATATGCCCAGAGTAGGAGGAGAAAGTAGAAAGGAGGGTTCCTGGGTCTGCCGGGGCCTTGGGGCAGGGTTAGTCAGCATCCAACCCTCCTCCTGCCATCTCCTTCACTGCTAAAGGCAAAAGGCCAGCGTGTGGCCTGCTCATTAATTAAATGCTGAGTGTGGAAATGAAAAATAACCCTTTGGTTTGGCTGCTGTGTGTGTGTGTGTGTGTGTGTGTGTGTGTGTGTGTGTGTAAGAGACAGAGACAGGACTTGTTACTACGGGGAAGTGATATGGTGAAGAAGTAAGAACTGCCATTGCTTGTGACCTTGGGAATGTTCTTGAACCTCAGCAAGTCTCTCAGTTTGCCCCTCTATGAAGACAGAGTAGCATTATCAGCCTTGGAGGGTGGCAAGGATTAGAAATAGTACCCAAGTGCCAGCCCAGGGGGCACAGTCTGTGGGGGCAACGGCAGCCAGCTGGCTGTGGGATTTCTTTCTTTTTTTTTTTTTAAAGATTTTATTTATTTATTTGACAGAGAGACAGCAAAAGAGGGAACCCAAGCAGGGGGAGTGGGAGAGGGAGAAGCAGGCTTCCCGCTGAGCAGGGAGCCCGATGTGGGGCTCGATCCCAGGACCCTGGGATCGTGACCTGAGCCGAAGGCAGACGCTTTAAAGACTGAGCCACCCAGGCGCCCCTGGCTGTGGGATTTCTACCTCTCGGAGCTCTCTGTGCCTCAGTTCTCTGTTTTGGAAATGAGGTGAGATTCTCCCAGCTCAATTTACAGGGTTGTTGCAGGATGAAATAAGATCAAACACGTGAAAGAACTTTTAAGCTGTAGAATTTTGGACAAATATGGAAAATAGCATTAATAACCGAAAGCATTTTTGTGCTAAGATACCACAGGCAGAGACTGCCCGATACGCTTTTAAAAGCCTGGCAAGGGGTCCACTATCTTAAAAAGTGATCTCCCCCAGTGCCTCAGATTTTCCCATCTTCCTATGAGGCTTCCTTCCTTTGATCCTGGAGGCTGTCAGTCTTAGGGCAATGCTTCACCAAGTGCCATCCCCTGACCAGCAGCATCCCCATCACCCGTTAGAAATGCAAATTCTCAGGCCTCACCTCGGACCTACTGAACAGAAACTCCGAGTGGAGCCTAGAAATCTACATTTTAAAAAGATCTCCAGGAAAAGCATAGGCACATCAAAGTTTAAGAAGTATCGTTTTGGAGCTTGTGGGAGGGCAGATTCTGATTCTTTAGGTCTGAAGTTGCCTGAGATTCCTCATCTCCCAGGTGATGCCTACGGTGCAGGTTCTCAGACATAACAAGGTTCGAGAGTGTCCTACAAAGTCAGGATTTTTGCATGAACGGAAGTAACGCCTTAATAACCAAGACTTCAGTTAAGAGCAGTTGTGCACAGGCCTTTCAGGAATGGGTAGCAGGAAAGCCTGAAGGATTCTGGGAGCAAGAGAAACACAGGGAAGCCATGAGAAAGAGGTCTTAAGAAAAAAAGAGAAGGTAGGAGATCACTGAAGGTAAAGTAGGCTGCCCTTGCAGAATATGCTCAGGGCAGATCCAGGCGTTTATTAAATCCATTCACCCACTAAGTGCTGTCTATATGTTAGGCACTGTTCTGTATTTTTTACACTCATCGACTCACTGAGTCCACTAACAACCCAGTGAGGCTGGTACTATTTCCATTTTACAGAGGAGTAAACTAAGGAAGAGAGAGGTTAAGTAATTTGCCCAAGATCATTCAGCTTGCTGGAGCCGGGGTTTAGAACTCAGGCAGCCTGACTTATTAGCAGTAGACTGTTCTGCCTCAGATATAGTTTCTGCCATCAGGAAGCTTACAGTCCCATGAGGAATGCAGGCTAGAACTAAGAATGGCCAACACTTGGATGATGCCTATCATGTGCCAGGCACTATTCTGAGCCCCTTACAACATATCTACTGTTTTAGCTCTTATAGCAATTCTAGGAGATGGGGCAGGGCACTGCTGAATGGGCCTGGCTGTGCGCAGAACTGCATAAAACAGGTCTCTCTGTTCCTGGTGGTTTATGCATAGAGGTCTCAAACACCTAAAGTCCCAGACTCCCTGTGCTAAGCAGAAAAGCTCCAATCCAGAAATAACCTGGTATTGGAGACCAGGGCCTCCAATACCTGGTCCAAGCCCCACTTTGTGTCCTTGGCCTCCACACCCTCTTTGCTTCCCAACCTGGCCTCCAGAATTAGGCCTCACTGTGCAGAAGAGCAGGTGTACTTGCCAGCCCTTCGGCTCACCCTGGCTCCCACAGCTACACCCAAGTTCATGCAGCAGATGATTCCCCCTGTGTGTGCTGCCCCAGGCAGGCCTGCGAGGCCAGGCTGTGGACCCTCCTGATAGGCACCAGAATGAGGGGCCTGCTGATGGCTGGTCCCTGCTGCTGCTGCCTCAGCCCACTGGGGGCAGCAGCTCTAACCCGCCCTCCCTCCCTCCCCCACACACCAGACATCACTACCTCGGCACTTGGGAGTCAAGAAGTTGCCCAACAAATGAAAACTGACCTCACGTCTTTGCAAACCACTTTGACAATACATTTCAAGAGCCAAAATATGTGTCTATCCCTTGATCCAGTAATCCTCCTCCTGTTGGATTATTTATAATAAATTTCCAAAAGTAGGGGGGAAGGTTCCTACACAAAGATCATCTGTGCAGGATTAATTATTCACTTAATAAATATTTATTGAGTTCCTCCTGTGTGCCAGACACAGTTTCAGATGGTGTAACCAAGATAAACAAGGTCCCCGCTCTCCTGGGAATTAGAGCTGTGGGAAAAGACAACAAATACCCACATAAATGAGGAAAAATAATCTATTTACAAAATTATCTGCAGAGAATTAAAATAAGGGTCTGTGGTGGAGAATAACTGGGTGGCTGCTCTTGATTACGGGGTCAGGGAAGATCTCTTAAATGTCGGTAAATAAGATGACCTCTAAAGCTGAGATTCTCGTGATGAGAAGGAGCAGCCGTATAAGGTTCCAGAACAGGAGGCTGGTGGTCCAGGGAGCTTCAAGAAGGCTGATCAAAGAAAGCAAGTGATCTGAAATGAATTCAGAGGTGGGGGAGGGGCCAGATCACTAGTATTTTGTAAGCACAGGTGAGATGTTTGAACTTAATTCAATAGCTAGTACTAAGCAAGGGCATGCGACCAGATTATAGATGAGAAAGGGGCAGGGAGACCAGTTAGAGCTATTGCAGCTATTTTGGTGAAAAGTGATAGTAGCTTGAACTAGAGTGGTAGAAATGGAGATGAAGAGAAATGCTAGATTCAGGATATTTTTAGAGGCATGGCTAAATGGGTTTGTTGAAGGAATTGGGATGGGGGTGATGAAGGCAGAGAAATCAAGGATTATTCACGGATTCTTGACTTGAGCTACTACAGGTGCCAATTATACAGTTAGGGAAGACCGGAGAAGATAAAAATTTAGGAAATGAGAAGGGAAGATGTTATGGGTTGAACTGTGTCCCCCTGAAAAAGAAGTTGAAATCCTAATCCCTGGCACTGCAGAATGTGACCTTTTTTGGAAATAGGGTCTAATCGATATAATCAGTCAAGGTAAGATGAGGTCATAGTGGAGTAGGGTAGGCCCTTACTCCCAACATGACTGGTGTCCTTATGAGAAGAGAGAAATTCGGACACAGAGACAGAGACCCACACACGCGGAGGAGAACAGCACGTGAAGACACGGACACTTGAGGAATGCCAGCCACATGAGGACGGGACAGAGATTGCAACTGCCAGCTCGTCATCAGAAGCTAGGGAGAGGCAGAGCAAAGGTTCTCCGGCAGAGCCCTCAGAAGGCACCAATCCTGCCGACACCTCGAGTTCAGACTTCTAATCTCCTGAACTGTCAGAGAATAAATTTTTGTTGTTTTAAGCCATCCAGTGTGTGATACTCTGTTCTGGCAGCCCTGGGAAGCCATCTAGAAGAGAATAGGAGAAGAGCTTGTTATGTTTCCATGAGAAGTCTTGTAGATACCCATGTAGAGCTATCAAGCAGCGATCGGATACATGAGTCTAAGCTTGTGGTAAATAAAGCAATGCACCATAAGCTAGTGACAATACATTAAGTACGACATACGAAGTGATGGCCTGAAGAGGTAGAAATGATTACACACATTCTATGAAATATTATGACGCCTCTGAAGGGAGTCATTATAAAGACTAGGTAGGAACCTGGAAAAATGCTTATGATAGTGTTACACACACAGGGCCCCGTGATTGCCATTCTGTAATGACTGTCTGTGGGTGAGAAGCAGGTGTCAAATCGTCTGATTCAGATCCCAGCTCCAACTCTTTGGAACGGCCTAGGATAAGTTGCATGTCACTGCATCTTGCAGGTTATGTTTGTTCAATATATTTACAGCTCCAGGGTAAGTGAACGCAAGGCTGAATTACAAAGTGCTGAGATGGCAGAGTAAAGAAGCAATCGGTGTGGAAGTAGAACTAAGCCAGGAAGTCTTCCTGGAAGAGCTGGCCTTTGCAAAATAAGTGCATGGCCCGGGGCAGAATGCCTACCATAGGCCAAGCATTGTGGCAGCATCAGGGGATAGACTCGGTAAAATCTCCAATAAGTCATTCTCTGCGAACACACTTGTGTGGAATACTTACCATACACTGAATGTCCTGATGGCTTATCCATGTCCCTTCATTCCTATGTGAGTGAGAACTTTGAGGACTGGGGCTGTGTCTTGTTCCTCTCCGTATCCTTAAGCACAAGACCTGGCACAGGGGAGATATAAATTAAGGTCTATTACATATAATAGAACATCAGAATCAGAATTTGATTTTCATACAGGAATGTGCAACAAAGGACCACTGATAACCGAGTCCGTTGACCTGTGGACATGAGGCTCCTTAAAATCCAGTCAAGGTAGGGATCTGAAGACTGAAGCACAGCTGAAATCTCAGTGCCTGTTAAGCAACTTTATCTAAGGTGAGCACAGGGACTTAATTGCTTTGGAAGATAGAAGCAAACACCGCCAATTAGAAAAATATAACCGAAGAAGCCAACCCATTTTATAATAGCAAAGAGGATCAATACATTGAGTAAATAAGACTCACAGTGTATAATCATAAATCAACTTAATTTCGTTTCCCAACCCCCCAACGGGGAGATGCCCTTTCTCTGCCCTTTAATGAGAACTCAAGCATCCTACAACTTTTCTTTTTTTTTTTTTTTAAGATTTTATTTATTTGTTTGACAGAGAGAGAGACAGAGAGGGAGCACAAGCAGGGGGAGTGGGAGAGGGAGAAGCAGGCTTCCCACTGAGCAGGGAGCCCGACACAGGGCTCAATGCAGGGCTCGATGCGGGGCACGATCCCAGGACCCTGGGATTATGACCTGAGCCAAAGGCAGACGCCTAATGACTGAGCCACCCAGGCGCCCCGCATCCTACAACTTTTCTGATCACTCTCAGGAAATAAAAAGTCCTGTGATCACTTCAGTCACCAAACAAACTCTATTCATAAATAACTCAGTCCCATACAAAAGCAAAATTCCAAATTTGATTTAAAATTCAATCTTTTCTTCCACCTGGGGCTCGCTGCAGGTGGGACCCCTACAGCTGGGGATAGGGGCATGGACAGCTGCTTCTTTATTTTCCCCAGACTTCTCTCCCCAGTTTGCTAAATGTGACTTCTGACTTCTCCAGGGCTATAGGGGTGGGGGTTTGGGGAGGTGAGGAGAGGCAGAAGAAAGGAGAGCAGGAGAGATCTTACCTGACCAATGCTATCATACGATGGCTTTAAATCTGACTCTTGTGTAGACACATCCACGGATTTTTCAGACACTCCTCCCATAAGCCCTGAGGACCTCCCCATTATGTGGGCATGGCACTGCCTTGTATCCCATTCTTCACTCCTTCTGCAGTCCTAAAAATCCAGCAATACCTTCAGCTAGCCTCCCCCCCCCACCCCGTTAGACACACCTGAGAGGCCTTCACATCAGTTCTTCTAGTGCATGGCTAACTTCTAGTCCATGGGAACAACATCCTTTGCACAAACCATCTTGAGGCATTCAGGCTGATCTGAGCAGTGCCACCTCTCCTTTGTCTTGTTTGCCCAAGATGGCACCCATCTCTCATCCTTTAGACTCTCTGGTGGCTGTCAGAAGCCAGGCCACCTATCTCCCCATCTCAAGGTGAGCACACATTAAGCTTTCTGAGTAGACTCCATGGAGCATCTCTCTCTCTCTCTCTCTCTCAGGGTAATTAACAATGTGATATTAGTTCCAAGTGTAAAGAGCTCCCCTTTCTTGACTCGTGAAAGGGAGACACGCATTTGCTCACTCCAACACAATCTTTGTTCAACTCTAATCTATTGGCAGCACCGAGGGCCTCAAGGTTCTTTCTATAGCACCATACGGCTAAGCAGTAATGAAGGGTACATGTGTGTGTCTATGTGTGTGTGTTTCTCAAGAGTTTCATTCTGTTAGGAGAACTAGAACATGTATCCATAAGGTTAGCACAAGGCAGCCGAGTTCCTGTCGGACACCATAGGGAAGGATCCACGGAGAAGGCAGCTCTGAGCTGGGTCCTAAAGAAAGACTAAGATATCCATAAGCTGAAATGAAAGAGAGAGGGAATTATATGACTAAATGTCCAGTGGTGGAATCAAGGACGTGTGTACAGACGCCACTAGGTAGTTTGTTTAAACAAGACAAGTGAAAGATTAAGCCAAGCCAGACCCAAAATGAACAAGATAAGGGGTTTGGATTTTTGCCTACAGGAAATGAGTTTTGAAGGTTTTGAACAGAGCAGCAAGATGGACGATGGGTTTAGAAGGGCAGTGACTAATTCTTGGTGAAATGTGCTCATTTCCTTGAGTCATTAACCCGGGTCCCATTAAGAAGAAAAACAAAACAAAAACCTTCCAGGACTTGCTTTCTTTTCCAGGAAAACCCTTGCCCTTTGGAACTTCTCATGAGTTCAGTTTATAAAGCCATCCAATCCTGTTTTTACTCTTAGTTAAGGGCACTTGGCACAGCTGCCAGTCCCAGCACCCTCCTTTCAGCCCTGAGGCCCTCAGCTTCAAGCTTGATGGGACTGCTCAACCCATCTCCCCATGGCCCCAAACTGCCCTCTTGAAGAGGCCAAGGAGAGAGGTGTCCCTTTCTGAGCAGGAGGGCCATGGAAACCTTGCCTCCCTGAGCCCGCCTACAAAGTCTTCACCCTGGGCCTTTTGAAGCCAAATGGGAAAAATCCAGGAGGCTGCAAAGCCAAGAAAACAGCAGGTTTGGATTCAAATCCCATCTTTCCCCTTACCCTTACCTGATCTTGAGACCTCCCTCAGCCTCTATGTGTTAATCTGTAAAATGGAAACAAAACCACTTACCTCGGTAACAATGGTGCTGTGAAGAGTAAGCAAGAGGGAATTTGTAAGCATAGCTAGCACATAGCAGATGCTCCAAGAATATTCCTCCATCTCCTTCCCCCCAACATCTCTGTGTCTTGGTTTCCTTGCCAATTAAATGTGATAGGGGTTCAAGGATAAAGTCGAATCTGATGAATTTCCCAAACCCCTGACACTTGCCCACACAGAGGCCAGTGAGAGCAGAGGGCCTTTCTCTGCCATGTCTGAGCTCTGGAAGCTATTTCTTCTTTTATTATTTTCAACAATTAAAAAAAAAAAAACTACAAAGTAGTTAGTAGTAGTATGCATTGGCACATACTTAGAATGAGCCTACCTTCCCCAACCTCTCCCCATTAGCACCGTCTGACTCAGTTTCCCCATCTGTAAAGTGATTGTACCTGAGGCAGGTCCCCTCTTTCGCTCTCTGCAACTGCCCACTAGGTTGGGAGGATGGAGCCCGGCAGAGGGCATGCTGAGTGTAACCTCTTGGCCAAGGCCCTGGCGAAAGGCACCCAGCCAAGGAAAATTCTAGTGGAAAAAAAACGAAGCAAGGATTCCAGGATTATGAGTCCCAGACTTTGAAAAACAAAACTGCTGAGTTGTCTCCTGAGTTAGGGAAAAAGAACACCACAGCCGCCTTGAGATTTCCAGGAAACAATTTGTGAAGGCTTTGGGCAAGGCTGGCAGGGGGACTCAGGGAGGCCCAGCTGGGTTGGATGCCCTGGGAGGTAGGGGATGGGGGTGGGTGGTGTTCCTGTGGGACTCTGAGTGTTCGGGTGCTCCCGGGCATGGTGGAGTTATGTGACTGTACGCGGGTTATATGTGCCTCTATGGGCACACTTGTTTGTTTGCCTGTGGGCAACCCCCCAAGTACTTATTGAGCACTTTCTATGTTCCACTGGGCACAGTGCTAGGGGGTGGGAATGCAACAACAAAGAAAACACAGTCCCTGAGCACAGGGAGCTGAGTTTAGCAAGGGGTGCGGATTAGCGGGCATTTCGGTTGGGAGTACAAACATCTGGGAGGCAGTTTGTATCACCGGCCGTTCAGAACACCGACCTTGCTGTCAGGCAGCCTGGGATGCAAGTCCAGCCACCCACGAGCTCCACGACTTTGGAGATCTCCGACTCTCAGTCTCCTCAGCTGGAAAGTGACCATATTAAAATGACATCCTGGAGATAGCATGCATATGTAAATGTTTGATGACCCGTCTCCGTCATGTGCTTGCAAGGTCTGCACCTGGATAAGCACATGCAATGTGCACAGTCTGGGTGAGCTGTGTGCGGGACGTTAGCGCATCTGCTTGGGTCATGCGTGTGGTGTGCCAGGCTCTAATCGGAGGTCACAAATAATGGCCCACAGACATAGTTTGTGGGGACACTCACCCAGTTTGGGTCTGGTTTCTGGCTCATGATGTATTCTAAAACTCAAGACATTCTACATCCAATCCCGATTTCGTTTCCCTTCAAACCCTGGACAATCTGGCCATCCTGCGAGCATTTGCATGTGTGTGCCTGCATGTCGTGGTCTCTGCTTCCCATAGATATGTCCTTCCCAGGAGCACTTTCCCTCCTGGCTGGTCTCCAGGTCTGTCCTTGGAGGGGCTCCAAGGTGGTTCAGGGGGGCTCTTGTGCAGACATGTTCTCTATGAAAGGAGAAGCAGGGCTGGGCAGAATCTGGTGCCGGGGCCCCCAACCTCCCTGGGCAGCTCCAGTTTTGGTCATCAGAGGGGCAGAGAGAACTGTGGACCCTACCCCAGGCTCCAGCCGTGCGGCTGGACACTGGTTACCAAAGATCGTAACCAAGGATGGCAGCTGGACAAAATGGCTTTTCTTATCTATTTGATTTTGCATTTCAAAAATGCCTCAATTATAGCTCCAAAATGATTAAGACAATGATCTTCTCAGAAGGTGTTGTGGAATGTATATACTATGGTTCTTTTTAAAATGAGCAAATAGGGGGCACCTGTCTAGCTTAGTCGGTAGAGCATGCAATCCTTGGTCTAGGGATTGTGAGTTCAATCCCCATGTTGTGGTGTGTAGAACCTACTTTAAAAAATAATGATAAAATAAAATGAGCAAATGGGGTCCTGGTATAAGCTAAAAATGTATTTGTTAAAATACATTTTGGGAACCTACATGTATGAAAGGTAAGAATGACATTTTCCTACTGTCCCTGGATCCTCTTAAGATGGCAAATCAGTCCCTCATAATAGATATTTACTAGGCCCCCATTGTGTATAGCATGTAGGCTGGGCAAAAGGGGGCTACACAGATGAATATGCCCTGCTCCCAGGCCTTCGGGAAATTCAGTCTTATGGAGAGACACCAAGGAGAAATGAATGCAGAAACAAGAAAAGACGGGTATTATTGAGACATCTTGGGACCAAAGAACACCAGAACATGGAGGAAGATCTGTGACTTACTGTGCAAGCTCGTCCCCCTCTCTGGACCCCATTTTCCCTTTTGTAAGATAAGAAGGTCAGAAGAGATGGGCAAATACCAACCCCACATTCACAGCCCTGCCCAGCCACCAGCTTCGGCATTTTTTTGAGGGAGTACAAGGTGTAGCCCCAGTTCTTCGCCTCTTACTCCCCACCCCACATTCTTGTTTCCAAGTCTTGGCTTGTGCTGGGAATTCATCTGGCTTGAGCTCTGAAAGAAATTCATCAGAGGAGGTTTTTCACATTGCTTTCTCTTAAAAAAAAAAAAAAAGTCTGGAGTCCAAAAAGACGAGGCTTCTGGTGGAATCTTCCAGCATCCATTATTGGGGTTCCTGGCCCAGGTGGGGAGAGCAGCACCCAGACAGGTGGGAGAGTTTACCCCTTCTCTAGCACCAGGGCTTGCTGTGAAGGATTCCTCTGAGGTAATTCTCCCACTTCGCAGATGGGAAAAATGAGACCCAAGGATAGGAGGGACTTTCCTCACAGTTCTGATTCCTTAGCAAAAACTCTCCCCACTATTTTTCTCTCTCAGGCCGAGTCCTCAGGACAGAGCGAGCTGAAGACCTCCAGGCCACATCCCTTCTCAGCCTGATGTTGACTGCTGTTGAGCTCAAACATTGAGTTATTCTTGCTCTGCACCGGCCAAAGGCCCGAGAAACCCAATCTCACACAAGTATGTGTAAAGGAAGAGCAGTAATTCTGTAGCCCAGAAAAAGGCCTTGGAGGCCTGGGGTATCCACCTTTAGGAGAATCTTTGTTGCCAGAGTCCACAAAAGAAGGAATTTAACACGGATAAAACCAATCTCTTAGAGCAGCGCACACAGGTGACCAGAGACAGCAAAGAGAAGGAGTAGGTTGACTAGTATTTATTCCAAAGATGTTTGCCTTGCTCGTTATTGGCATCTTGGGAGCTTGTCAAAGGGATCAAAGGGTCCATCAGCCAAGCTCTTTGCCTCAACCACATCACTATTCCCCTGAGTGTCATTGGCACTTTTATCATAAATTGAAATTCCCATCTCGGTTTCAAAGTGGCCAGTCCCACAAATAATTGGAAAAACCCTAGGGACACCTCTGATGCCTACAGTTCAAAGAACTTCAGAGGCACTCTGTTGCTCACCTTAAAATCTGGGAATCGGTTGAGAAAGTGAAAATCACACGACGTAGAAACTCCCTTCAACAAACAACCCCAGGTTTCTTTTAGGATTTTTGTTAAAATGCTATCTCTCTCTTCACAACACCCTAAAAACGGCCAAGTCAAAGATACTTAAATGTTTTTTGATGATGGTAAAATCATCATCAACGGTGTTCCACTTAACTAAATATGTTTATGGAGAGTGCCTTGCATGTTAGTCACCCACTGAACAAATGTTTATTGAATGCCTCCTCTGTGCTAAGCCAGGGGAAACAATAATGAAGAAACCAAATACAGCTCTACTTTAATGGATTTAATTCACTTAATGTCCTATATTCCTTATAATTCATATATTCTAGTGGAGCAGAAAGAAAAAAACTTTATAAACAGGCACATTTTGTAAATTGCCAGTCATTATAAGTGTATTAAGAACCAAGATGGAGATTAACAGAAGGAAACGTGGGACATTTTTAATCATCACACCAAGGCACAGGGGATATACTATAGGGCTATAGCTTTCACAAGATCATTTGGTGTATATCTTTATTTTGTTGTTGATATCACTTGTATGTAAGTTACCCTCGGGAAGTATTGAATTTGGATTGAGGAACCCAGTATAATTTGGTCTCCTACTCTCCTAGGTGACTAACCTGAAATCATCCATTTAATTAAATTTCTTGGCTCAGGAATTGGCAGTTATCAGAGGAGATTAAGATAATGCTAACAGGAAAGCTGGTCACTGTTTTTTTTTTAAAGATTTATTTATTTATTTGAGAGAGAGAGAAGGTGAGCAGGGGGAGTGGGAGAAGGAGAGCGAATCCTCAAGCAGACTCCCCGCTGAGCAGGGAGCCTGACATGGGGCTCAATCCCAGGACCCCAAGATCAAGACCTGGGCAGAAATCAAGAGTCGGATGGACAGAGCCACCCAGGCATCCCACTAACTGTTTTTACTAAACACAAGCTGTAACAGACAAAGCGTGTTGCTGGCAATAAGAAGAAAGCATAGAAGGGCAAAGTTGGGAGTACTCAGTGTTTAATAAGGAGAGGGAGTATAGCCCATTTTGGGCTCCACATTTTAAGGGTTGATGACAAATAGAGGCATGCCCAAATGGCTGTCAGTAGCTGACTGCATTCTCACAGCTAGCTCACGCACATCTAGGAGGTAGCCGTGGTGGGGCCAGGAGCCGCGCCTGCCTCACTCACAGCTACAGCGCAGGGCCTGGCTTATGGCCTAACACAGTGTGAGTGTTCAAGTGAAATCAATGAAAATATCTGCAGCAACTGTGACCCATCATCTATCCCTGCCCCCGCCGCCTCCCCCCAGGATAGACTCTCTGATTTCCTTCTCCTCTCCCAACCTGCCCTTAGGAAGACTCCTCCTGACCCCTAAATGGAGCCAATGACTAAGCTCCTCTCCTCTCACTAAAGAAGACCTCAATCTGTCTCTTGTTGAAGCAATGTCAAGAGTTAAGGGGCTGGAGAGGGGGCTGGCATACTGAACCGGAATGAAGAGTCAGGTAGCCCCACTTCACCTACCTGTACCCAAGGCCTGGAATTCGTAAACTGGAGGTGATGGTGTACAAAGGATCCGAGGGCATCTGTCCCACTCTTGTGATCATTTTTACCGTGGCCACAAACCCCAATCCTTCAGAGGCTTACTTAGGCTGCAGTCTGATCCTGCCTTCTTCCAGAAGGCCAATGACCCAGGCCAGGGTAATGTCTCCCTCCTCTAATGCCCTGGCTCACCAGCAGCCTGAACCACAGCACGTGCAAAGGCACAGTTGTCAGAGTGTAGGTTGAACGGGCTGGGATAGCAGAGGCGGGTCAGACCAGGAAAGGATCCCAGTTTCCACATTTGGGAACCTGAACACATCTCATTAGGTCCATGATTTTTAAACCATGTTCCTGGAGCCCAGAGGTCAGGATAGGGAGGACAGAAGCCCCGTGCACAGGCTCTGGGCCACCTGCTCTGCTTAAGAGAGCATCTCTGCCTCTAGCAGGTTTATATATTTGGGTTCCATGACAGAAAGCATTCAAAGACACAGTCCTAAGGCTAATACAAAGTTTGAAAAACCCAACACATTCTATGATCTTTAAGGTCATTTTCCTCTATCAAAAAAATCTATGAACTGTTATTTTTTGAACTATTATTTAAGCATTCGTTTAGTCATCTTCTGACTCCCCCTTCCCCCAAACAACTGGTTTAGAGGCAAGGAAAAAACAAACAGAACATAAGTCTGACTCCTAGTCCAGTGCTCATTCCGATACATCAATATATACTCCAATATCACTACAGATTTTCAGGTGGGGGCAGAGAGAGGGAAGGTACAGCTCCTTTTCCTCCCAGCACCAAATTGTCAGAGCTTTGTAGTTTTCGCCAGTTTTCTATTCTCTGTCTTAGAAGGGATTAAAGATCTCTGCTCTTGGAAATAGGGGAGGCCAGGAGGGGGAAGACACTTAGGGGCTTGTGACTTGTGCTCTACCAGCCCAACACAACTCACAAAACTGTAACTATCCAGAGTCCTCTGACCATTCAGTACACAGTATCTTTCAGGAGCCACAGGCCCACAAGGCTTCGAGGCCAGGCAGGCAGCTTCAACATCAAGAGCCCGATGGCTGAAGGATGGGGACAAAACCCCCATCCTTTTGGAGCCTTTTGGTGCCTCCTAGGACAAACACAGCAGAGAGGGATGTGAAAGGGGCTGCGGAGGCTCAGACATTCCCCACTTCCCCCATTTGCTTTCTTGTTCCTCAGTCAAGGCCTCGCTCTCAGACCACCAGATCTTAGTGCTTAGCCAGATGGACTACATTTCTTTTTAAACTTATTTTTAGAAAAAAATTTTTTTTCTCTACTGGGTAGAGATGAGTGGTCTCCAAAAGGTCTCATTTCCTTTCTGAGTCAGGTTCAGCCTCCTGGGGCTTGGCTTTCAATTTCTTCAGCTGTGCTGTTCCCTGAGCCCTCAGAGGTCCTCTGGTGATGCCCCCTCAATTTTAAGAGCCCCCCAAAATAAGCCAAATGACTACAGATAAGTTTTTGGTACTTTCCAAAATTAAACTATTTCCCTTGGTAAATTTCCACCAAATGAGCTCATTAATTTGAAAACAGGAAGTGACACATGAAGAGAGTGAGGTCAGGTTGCTTGTTCACTTACACTGCTTTATTTTGGGGACAGAGAGGACAGGATGGTTGGGACCGAGGTGGGGCCAGAGAATGGTTTTTACAGACCCCACATCCTTTGTGGATTGGACCCAGAATCAGTGGATTTTTAAACCAGAGACTCAAAACTCAATCCATTTCTCTTAGAATGCAAAGACCCTATAGAAACCACCACTGGTCAACTTCCCCCAGATGGCCTCTGTTGGAGGCCCCGGAGAGCCTCTGCTTGTTTGTAAGCAGATGTCTCCCCTCCAGGTTGGACCCGAAGCTCTTCTTTCACCAGCAGGATTCCCTGTCCTGCAGCATGAGCTGCTCCCTCAGAAGCCGGCAGAAGCTCTGCTCTGGATGGATCAGAGGCTTAAATACGTCTCACCTGAAAAAAACAAAACCAGGGGCGCCTGGGTGGCTCAGTTGGTTAAGTGTCGGACGAGGTCATGATCCCAGACCGATCCCAGGGGCCTGGCATCCAGTCTCGCATGGGGCTTGCTCATCAGGGAGTCTGCTTCTCCCTCTGCCTGGCGCTGTCCCTGCTTGTGGTCAGTCTGTCTGTCTCTCCGACAAATACATAAAATCTTAAAAAACAAAACTAAAAACAAACCAAGAAACAAAACCAAAGAAATAAAGCACAGTTCCCATATCCAGTTGGGTATCAACACACACACACACACACACACACACACACACACACAAATGAGACCCTGATACATAAAGAGAATTTAATGGATGCCTCTGAGTAACTAAAACAAAACAAAACCAACAAAGTGGGCAGCCTCACTCCTCCCTCAGCTACCAATCCTGCAGATATCAGAGGTCTGATGGAGGAGTCTTTGACAAACTCGTAAAAATAAAGGTTGTTTGTATCTTTTAAACAAAAATTCCATCCCAACACTAAGTTCCATAACTATTTTGACTGATATACACAAATTCATAAAGAATATGTGCTCCTGTGTGTGTGTTTAGATGAAATCAGAAACGGTTCCTTCAAACATCGGGTTTTGTAAAGGCAGAGCGCCGTTGGAACCGCTTTGTACCGTTTCTTTGCCGACCGCCCCAACCCAGTAAGCTTGCGCGAGCCGGGCACTGCGCTAGGCTCTTTGCAGGAATCCGAGAGAGCTAAGACTGCGGACCCCATCCCCACGCGGGATTTCAGGCAAGCGGGAGACCCGGGGGGATTCAAGTCCCAGGTCTGTTTTCGTTTACTCTGCGAAGGCTTTCCGAGTCTTCCCGAGTCCTGCCTTTGCGCCGGAGCCACGCGCGGGGCGAAGGGCAACGGCAGCGTGTCAGTCCCCACGCTGCACACGCTGCCCCGAGCCTCAGTTTCCCCACCTGCGGAGAGGCGCTCGCCCCGCCCCCGGGGCGGCCCCGGGAGCCGGCGGGGGCGGCGAGGACCCGCCCCCGCCCTTCCCAGCTTCCGCCTCCCGGGCCACGTCTCCGGCGCCCCACCGGAAGCTCCCGGCGGGCCGCGGGGAGGCTGTGGCGGCGGCGACGGCGCCGAGGTTGGTTGCACTGCATCCCGCCCCACCCCGCCCCGGGTCTGCTCGAGGCTCCGCGGCCCCCGCCCCCGCGCTCCCCGGCCCGGGACGCCCCAGCTCCCGCTCGCTCGGGCGGGGGTTCCCCCAGTGCAGGCCTCCCCGCGCGGCCCGTGACCTGGACTCCACCGCTGCAGAGCCCGCCCCCGGACTCCCTACCCCAGCGCTTCCTGCGGGCAGCCGGGGCAGCCCGGGGGCTCGCCCATCCTTGACTAGTCGCCCGCGCTGCACTGCTCTCGTCACGGGGCACGCACCTGGAGCAGTGGCGGTGGCGAGGGGACAGTCACCCGCCCCGGGGGGGAATGCACGAACGGGGCTGGGGGCGGGGCACAGACAGGCAACCCGGCATCGTCGAGCCGGGCGACAGCGGGGAGAGGGGGCTATGCTCGGGTTGGGGTCGCGTTGGGCGCCCAACCCCATTCTGGGGGCAGACCACCGAGACTCAAGGGGTCTAGTCCAAGTGCACCCCAAAGGTCAAGTGGATGGCTGGCGAGGCCCCGGGGGCGTACGCGGCGCAGAGAGACTCCAACCTTGTAGATCCCCCCCGGTGGAGTCACGGAGATGGGACCAGTGGAGGTTCAGAGTAGAAGAGAAAAGGGGTCAAGGAGAAGATAAAGAGCAGCCAGAGAAGTGGGGTGGATCCCCGCGGTGGAGTCACGGGACCAGTGGAGGTTCAGAGTAGAAGAGAAAAGGGGTCAAGGAGAAGATAGAGAGCAGCCAGAGAACTGGACGGAGTGGGTGCAGAAGCCAAGGGAAGGAAGGGAATTTGGAAGGAGGGCCAAGAATGGGGTCAGGTGCTGGCCAGAGGGCTGGTTAGATAGAAACTGGGACAAGCCCTGAGCACTGGTGACCCCAACATTGAGAACCCTGGGGAGATGGTTCTGGAGATTCGAGTGAGGAATTCTCTGCATAGACAGTCTTTTCTACAAGTTCTATTAAAGTGTGCAGAGAGTGTAGATGCGGGAGAGAACTTTGGGATATGGGTGGAATGTGTGGTTAGAGTACAGGCTCTGGGTTCAGGAGTCCCCACACACTATCTGTAAGACCTTGGGCAAGTCACTTAACCGGTTCGTGCCTCAGTCCCTGATCTGTAAAATGGGATGATGAAGACACTCCCTGCCTCAAAGGGGTCATGTGAAGATTAGATGGGTGTTTAAAAGTGCTTAACATGGCACTAAAATGCTGTAGCTATTATTTTTCACTTTTATTATTGAGCAGGGCATACCTTGATGCTGATAGGAAGATCTGGTAGAGAGGGAGGCATTGAAGACAGAGGGGAGAGGAAAGGGACCCAGAACTTGGATGGGGAGACAGGTGTCATTCTATGCCAAATGAAGGGAAGTTTGCAGGCTTGGGGTATGTGGTTAAGGGAGTGCCTTTCTGATAGGCCTTCTCCGAAGTAGGCCTCAAGGTCATTTGCTGAGAGGGCCAGGCCACAGCTGACCCAGGTGAGGGTGGAGGTCCGGATTTACACCTGCAGCGGTAGGGGGCCATGTCCTCTTTGCCAGCAGCCCCAATATTGCTCCAGGGAAGGGGGACGGTTGAATTTTTCTAGGGTCAGAGGACATCAGACCTGCCTTGCCCACTTACAAGGCTCAAGTAAAGCTGATGGATGCGGAAACACTGTAGAAGCATAATTTACCATCTTAATTCTTTCCCTTGATCTTGAGGAGCCGGAAGGGCTGTGGCCGTCACTGGGATACAATGTCAGAGCCTTCCAAGCACTTCGCTTGGGCCGTGTACCATGCGAGGCTTCCGCCCACCCCCTCACTTGGTCACCACAACAGTCAGGTAAAGTAGACTTTATTATTCTCCCCCAATTGACAGATGCCAAGACTGAGGTTCGGAGAAGTTAAAGACCATGTCCCAGGACCCACAGCTAGTACATGGAAGACCTGGGATCCCAGCTCAGATCTGTCAGACCTCAAGGCCCGGGATTTGAAACCACTGTGAAAGTTTGCAAAATCCAGCAGGATGGGAAGAGGTAGAGGGATCATCTGCATTTGGTAGATGAGAAAACAGGCTGGATGCTCTGACCTCCAGCCCCAGCTCTGTAAGCACCACCAGGTCGCCTTGCTTTCATCTCTCTTCTAAGGGTAGGAAGCACAGAGGTTGGAGTTCCTCAGACCTGGTACTAATGCTACTCCCCCACCTGGGGCTTCTGACTTCGGACCAGGCACTTCCTTTCTCTGTGCCTATGTGTTAAATTCCTGCTGTCAAATCCCCAGCAGGTCGCTTGGACCAGCTCCCTGTGACCTAGTATTTATTTAGAGCTTTGTTCTCAGGGCCGGGGAAGTTGTGGCGCCTGACCCAAGTGTGTGGCCACCTGTGACTTCCTGAGTGGGGAGGTGGGGGGAGGGCCCTGAGCAGTTCATGGTCCCGAGGCCTTGCTTCAAAGGAGGGGGGAGGGCCCGGTGTTGTCACCATGACTGATGAGGAACGCCACAGGCAAGGTTCGGACATCAGAAGCCTCCCGGCTGCCTCGGGTTGCCTTGGCCATTGGGGTCCCAGCATCTTAGAGCCCAGAGGGGCCTTGGAGATAGCCTGTTACAAGTCCTTTTTTTTTTTTTTTGTAACAGATGGGGTTATCCAGACC
Organism: Phoca vitulina; assembly: GCF_004348235.1. Taxonomy (NCBI): domain Eukaryota; kingdom Metazoa; phylum Chordata; class Mammalia; order Carnivora; family Phocidae; genus Phoca; species Phoca vitulina. The sequence goes on along the minus strand of NW_022589724.1, from coordinate 20,109,760 downwards.
CACTGTGAGGAAGTGACTTTTACCTGGGGGAGACTCTGGCCAGGGTAGAGCTAAAGCTCCTGGAACTTGCATTTTTGGACAGAACCCTGGGGATTTCCACCAGGGCAGCGAGCACCCTCACCGAGAATTCTGGGCTCCCTCGAGGTCCCGGGGAACACAGCAGCCCTCAGCTGTGACTCTCTGCCAATGTCCCCAGGGAGGAGGAGGAGGAAGCCAGCAGCCGCCCAAGGTGCTCAGACAGGGAAACTCTGATTGCAGTTCCTGAAAATCTGGGGCCCAGTTCTTTTTTCTCTCTGACTTGTTTTCTTTTTCTCTCTCACTTTAAAGAATGACTGGACACTCCTAAAGCGTTCTGTCACCATCCAGGGGATTTTTTGCACCACGAAGGGTAATTCCTGCCCCATCCCTGCTGTGACTCAGCTGTGACGTTGAACCACACAAGCCGACGAAAAGATAAAGTCGTCAGACTCCTGCTCACCAGACAGAACTCACCTCTTCTCTCAGCACAGATTCCACAGGGCTGGTCTCCTCCCCACAGTTGCTTAGACCGGGAGCCCCTGGCCAACCTGGGACCCCAGGATGGCATCTGGCCCAGCCAGCAGCCCCCACCCGGCCCCTGATGAGAACGAGTTTCCCTTTGGGTGCCCCCCCACCGTCTGCCAGGACCCAACAGAGCCCAGGGCCCTCTGCTGTGCGGCCTGTCTCTCTGAGACCGTGAGGTGAGGGGTCGGAGGAGCAGGGGGTGGGGGGGGGGGGAAGGTGTCAGGGAGGGGCCCCTGACGGGAGGCAGGGGTGAGAGGAGCTGGCGGCTTTAGGCAGGTGACTTCACCCCCCGGGGCCTGTTTCCACGCCCTTCCCTTGTCGTCCCTGGCACGGGCCCTTCTAGGGATGGAGGGAGAAGTAACCACGGGAAGATGTTAGCTCCCACAGCAGAGGCCAGCCAGGGTGGAGGGAGGGAGAGCCTCTGCACCCAGCGGCGCCAGTTACTGACTGTGTGGCCTGGTGCAGAGTGCCCAGCATCCTGAAGCCTCAGCTTCTTTGTCTGTGAGATGCCTCCACAGCTCTTTTCTACCTCCTGGGGTTGGGACAAGGCCCAACCAACAGTATGCGGAAAAGTTCTTATAAGAATGAGTATAAACTCCCTTGGTAAATGACAAACTGCTATAAAATCCATCTCCTTCCACAATACCACCCTTCACCTTGTACTGTTGGCTGGCAACCCTTTTAAAGGGGACACACGGATATCTATATTTATATATGTCTATATTTATATATTTCTATAGAATATATTAAATTGTATATGTCTCTATATAAATACCTATTTATATAGAATACACATTTTACATATATATAGAATTATATACATCACACGTATTGTGTAGAATATGTAAAAATATGTGTATATTTATATTTATAATATAACTCAGGTGTGACATTAATATGATCATCAGCATCCCCATCTTAAGCAACTATTATGCGCCTACTATAGGCTAAGCACTCTTTCCTTGGATCCTCAGAGGAGCCTGGAAAGGTGGATACTGTTATTAGCCTATTGTATAGATGGGGACAATGAGGCCTAATGGAGAGATTAGGTCAGCTTGCCCCAGGTCAGATTCCTGGCAGATGCGCTTCCATTTTCTGCCATGCGCCTCCGTGTGACCTTTGTTTGGGGCTTTACAGCGTCAGAAGGTGAGAAGACTGAATCAGGCAAGCTTGCGAAACTCAAAGGCTCAGACAGGGGCAGCCGGTAGGAGGGGAGAGGATGTGGCTGTGGAAAAGCCAGGTGGGGAGTGGGGGGGGCGGGGAGCAAAGCTTGACTGCTTGTACCATCGAGCTGGTGTTTCTGGGTTCATCTCAGGCTTTTGCCATGGGTCTCTTGGCTTCCCTCCCCATTCCTCCAAAACGTGGCAGAGCAGGGGACGGAGCTGACAGAGTGTCGGAGGGACCCGGGCCTGAAGAGCTATGCCCGGCTCCTGACTCAGTCTCCTCTTGGCTAACACATGCATCCTCAGGGCCTTGTTTTCCTGCCGTGTCAGATGGGCCTGACCAGTGGCTGTCGCTGTGGGTCAGCATCACGTGGGAGCTTTCTGAAAGCACGTAGGTGCTTTTCGCTCTGCTCAGAGTCTGACACCCACTCCTGGTTAAGAAACTCGGGTTCTCTGAGGCCCCTTCTCGTTCTAATTGACTGTGGTCATCTGTCATTCCCGAAAGTCAGAGACCCAAAGCCAAACAGAGGGAGCCAAGGAGCCCGTATATAGCCACATATCCGCAATCCCTTACCTGAGCCCCTGGGGTCAGATGTATTTTGGAATTCAGACTCTTTCAGGTTTTAGAAAAGCGAGGCAGTGCATTACTATGTCATTCTTCCAGCGGGGATTGGGGCAGTCCCTTATAATCCAGCATATCAGTGTTTCTGCGCTGAAACAGAAATAGTCACACTCAGTGGGGTAAGTAAGGGTGATGGTAGCCTCCGGTCACCCCAGGTCAGGTTTGGCTGCCAACTAAGCTCACGGCAAACTACCGGAAGACATCAGGGGTGCCCAGTACTTTTGAGGTTCGGGAATGGTGGGTCTGGGATGGTGGAGAGCCGGCTTATTGACATCAGCCACCACACCGGGCAAGGCCTAGGCCTTTGGAGCTATCAGGATGGAGGTTGGTGCCAGGAAGTCATGAATGCTTCACTCAGCAGGATTGTTCATGTATCCCCAGGACCAGCGAGGACCGGCTCTGTCCAAAATGCAGAGGGGACGACCCCCAGTCTGTAAGCCCGGGAAGCCTCCTGTCTCAGGAGAAGGTACGTGGCACCGCCAGGAAAGGGTATTTGACCACTTTTTTTCTCCTCCGGTCGAGGTTGAAGCCATTAGGCAGCTGGCCACAAAGTCCCAGGCAGGAACCTGCCCCTTGTCTAGAGTCTAGACTGAATTCAGTTTGTAAGCAGTGAGGAGCCTGACATTCACCGTGGCCAAGTGACTTGCCCAAAGACACCTCGCTGTTGTGCGACAGATTCAGGGTGAGAACACCAGTCTAGACCGGGGGTCTGCAAGCTATGGCCTGCAGGCCCAAACCAGCTTGCCACCTGGTTTTGTCTGGCCCACAAGCTAAGAATGGTTTTGATATTTTAAATGGTTTGAAAAAGTCAAAAGAATGGCATTTTGTGACACATGAAAATTGTTATGAAATTCAAAGTTCTGTGTCCGTAAATGAAGTTTTATTGGTACACAGCCGCAACCCACTCGTTTTTGCATGGTGTGTAACTACTTTTGCCCTACAACGGGGGAGGTGAGTAGTTGCAATAGAGGATTCAAAGTGCAAAATATTTGCTATCTGGCCCTTTATGGAGAAGTCTGTCACCTCTTGATCTAGACAGTTCTTTCTGCCCCGGTGTGCCCTCAGACAGGGAGAAGTCCTTCTCAGCTTACCTCTCAAGCTCTGCCGTGCTGTGCTTCTAGGAATAAGAAACAGCTTTGGAAGTGTGAGGGGCCAAAGAGACATTTTCAGACACCACAGTTTAGAACTCTAGCCCTTCCAAGTTGGAAGAACCCTCACAGGTCCATCTGTCCAGGGAAGAGGCTCCCACAAGCCAACCAGACCTGGTCCATTCCCGCCAGCACATGACAAAGTGATAAAAGTAAGGAAATCGTAGTGAGTTTTTTATAAAACTAAAACCTTTCCATTCATAGAATCAACCTTTGCTCTGGGGTTATATCCTCCCCATACATGTCTTTGTACAAATGAAATGATGGTGATAGTCAATGATAGGATTTTTGATAACGTCTTTACTTGGCAAAATAAAAAAAATGGCAATCTTCATGTTCATCTTCCAATTAAAAAAACAAACAAACTTGTATTGGCCCAAATCTATAAGAACCACTGCTCCAAATCTAGTCCCCGGTCTTACATGTTGGGCCCCAACATCCACTGGGGAGTCTCAGCACAAAACTCCGTAGCACCTGGGGTCTCGCCATTTGGCCACCCTTCCTCTCCGTGAGGTTCCTGGCTGCTTTCAGCCAGAGCTCCCTCCTTGCCCTGAAACCACGGCCCAGCGCTCGGGAGCCTGGTGTCCAGGGATGGTATTGTAGATTCTGTGCGTGGCCGAGGTCACGTTCATGCCTGTTTCTCCATGAAGAAGCCAGATTGGCTCTGCAAGGCCAGCTCAGGGCCTGTGATGTCCAGCTTACCTGTCCGTGGCTGGCTGTAAGGAAGCCAGAGACAGACAAGTCTTCACACCTACTTCTCCCTTCTCTTCTTCTGGCCTCTCAGCTTCAGAGAGCTGGAGGAATTTCCTGCCCCCACCAGAGCTGGCCTTGAGGGCTCTCCCATCCTCTTCTCAGCAGCCCCTCCCCTGCAGGCCCTCAAGGGACTCATAGTAAGGACCCCATGCATTTTCCCAGAACGTTCCACTCTGCAACGTGGTAAGAGCCAGTTGGATAAACTGACCCCGTGGAATGGCTTCCCAAGCCTCCCTGTGTGGACGTCTTAGTGCGCTAACCATGAGATGCGAGCAGACACGGACGTAGCTCTCTGTATGGGCGGCCAGGCCCCACCTGCAGAGGAGAGGCTGTGCTCCCCGCCTTCAAAGGCTCCTGCCCGCTCGAGTGCTCCAAGGAAGTTGTTTCTAATTTGTCTGGTTTTTTTCCTCTTCACAATATTAATGCACATTCATTGTACAAATCTCAGATAATAGAGGTAGGAGATATTTTCAATCTCATAATCCAGTGGTGTTTTTTCATCTTTGTGAACGTGAAATCCAGTGAGAGTATAAGCGCTCCGATTAAGGGGGAGCCTGGCACCCCATCCTTTTAGTTATCCCATCTCTTTCTCCTGTCCCAGCCCCTGAGGGACTCTGGGGGCTCCCGGAGTCCTGCAGAGCACAGTGGGAAGCTTGCTGCCCTAAATCAAATGAAGTGATCTGATGGTAGAATTACAGGTACTCTGATTGCCCTCGGGGTAGGAGTGGGTGCTGTCTCCAGGGGGGCCAGGGCAGCAGCAGGCCTCTTGCCCCAGCTTCCCCGCCCGATGGGGAAAAGCTGGGGTGGGGGAGGGTATCGCGTGAGCCCGTGGTCCCAGACCCGCACAAAGCCACAGACCGGAAAGACTAGAGAGGCTCCTCTGGCTCCTGACCCCAGTGGGAACTTTGGGGGACTTTTGACCAAAGGAAAGCAGCTGATTAGAAGTCAATACTTTGCATATGTGGTCACTCTGAAGTTTGTGCATGCAGGAAAACCTGGGGACTGGGGGTGTGGGGTGGCCAGAGCCCGGCTGGGTCAACCCCAGAGGCGCCCATGCCATCTGCTGATCAGCGAGTCCTCATCCTCTGACTTCCTTAGATTAGTGTCTCAGAAGCGCTCACAGCTGTAGACGCAGGAGCTAGTCCCAGATATTAAGGACCCAGATATTAAAGGATCACTGTTGACCTAGTTAGAGGCCGGGTTCTTGCCTGGAATGACCTTCTTCTAGAAGTGACAGTGAAATAAGGAACAGCCCGGTGTCTGGAAAATAACGTTCAGTTCTGTCTGCCGTGACCCTGTGGGGAGGATTGTTCCTTTCACTCTCCTGCCTCGGAGACCACCCGCGGAGGCCAAGAGCAAGCTGGCCTCGGACGCCAGTGGCTTACGACAGGCTGCGGGCTTGTGACCCCATGAGACAACCTCTTCGACCCAGGGGGACCCTGATGCTTGCGCCGTGTTCCCCTTTGTACTGAGCCGGACTCTGTTTCCCTGGGGGCCACAAGAGGCAAGTGAGTCAGCCTTCGCCCCCCGAAGCGGGCCCGCATCCGTGGGAAGACACTGACCATGTCCCTCTTGAGTCTGTCCCCAGTCTGTGCACTTGGGGTAACTTTCTCCCCTTTATCGGTGTCCCTTGAAGTGTGTTGGCCCTGTGACATCCTGTGTATATTACCTGGCGGTAATATCCCCGTTTTACCGAGATTTTAGGTAAGAGACTGAGGCTCAGTGAGAAGGTGCGCCTGGAAGGTGCGAGTCCTGTCGCAAGGGGGAGGCGAGCCCAGGTTCTAAGCCCTGCCCTCCTCGGCTGGTGGCCCCTTCTCCCGGTGGATCACCCCGAGTGTTTTATGCAGGTTTAAATACCACCGTCAGCCCTGAGTGCTGGGGTCCACCGGGTGCTACCGGGAAACAGGAATGGGCAAGAATGCTTTCAACTAGACACTCAGGCAGGCTTCCTGGAGGAGGTGGCCGTTGAGCTGAGCAGAAGTTGCCAAAGAGGAAACTGCCCGCTCGAGTATCTGGTAGAGAGGAGGGCAGGAACTGGCAGGCAGACACAGGCTGACCAGGTCCCCCCGTCCCAGTGAAGGACCCCTCCCTCAGCACCAGCTGACCCCCGAGCAGGACCCGAGCCAGCCTCTGTGCCCGGTGCGGCAGTGGGGGCCATGCCTGGCACCCTCTTCATGCTCACATTCTCAGAAACCCACAGGTCCCCTAGTTGGGGGGGCCTGGATGGGACCCCCTGCTGACCCCATCACAAAGGGCCTGGGTGAGCACGGTGGCCCGGAATAGCACACACCCCCAGACTTCTCGGACACAGACAGAAGGACAAGTGTTCCCTTGGGGCTGGGATTTTGTTTTCTGTTTCTGTTTCCTCCTTGGAGAAAATTCCATGGTGGATTTTATTTTTAGCCATTTGCAAGCATTGGGGCCACTCACAGGGGCCGCTTGTGGCTCCAGGCATACCAGGCTGGGCCCAGGACAGATGCCCTATTCTTCCTCTGCAGCCCTGGCCTGATTCCCTCTCCCGGCCCCTCTGGCCCCATCCTTTAGGGCAGGCCACCCTCTGGGTAAGGCGAGGACTCCCCGGTTGGGAGGAAGGACCCTGGTCGTGGACTCTAGGTCCCTGGCCTCTACTTCGCCTTTGCCCTGAACTGGAAACCACTGGCCGTCCCTGAGCTTCGGATTCCCTACTTACATGAGAAGCAGAGCCTCAGCGCTCCAACCTCCTCCTTGAGATCCGTCGGGGCTGTGCTCGCTCAGCTGCCGAGAAAGCCGCAAACCCTTGCAAGGTCTTGTAACTGTGGGCCAGAAGACCCAGGTCCAGGCGGCTCCTCAGTGTTCAAGCTTGCTGTGACCTCAGGCCAGCCCTTAACTCAGTTTTCCATCTGTATTGAGAGGAAGCTAATCCCACCCTACCTGCTCCCGCCCTGTCACTGCAGGGATCCTATGAAAAAACACGTAAGAATGCTTTAGTTCAGTATAAATACAAACATGTTTAGGTTGTCCTCATCTCCCCAAGGAAATCCAATGGCAAAATAGCGTTTTATAGGATTAGTTATTAAGAGTTGAAGATGTGAGAGGGGCGCCTGGATGGCTCAGTTGGTTAAGCGTCCAACTCTTAATTTTGGCTTGGGTCATGATCTTGGGGTCCTGGGATCAAGCCCTGCATCGGGCTCTACGCTCAGCGGGGAGTCTGCTTGAAGATTCTCTCCCTTTCCCTCTCCTTCTGCCCCTCCCCCTGCTCATGCTTTCTCCCCCCCCCCCCTGAAATAGATAAATAAGTCTTTTAAAAAAAAAAAAAGTTTAAGATGGGAGAATTAAATGAGAAGCATATATATGACAGCCATGGAAGAAAGAAAAAAAAAGATATCCCAAGGGCAGTGCTTGATCCATGGAATAAAAATACAAATGTACTACTTATAGCTACTACTTATGGCTAGCATTTATTGAGTGCTATGGTAAGCAGAATGGTGTTCCCCAAAGAGGTGCACATCCTAACCCCCAGAACCTGTGAGTATGTCACCTTACATGGCTGGATTCACCTGCTCCAGCCACCATCACATAGACTGGGTGGCGTGAACAACACAGATGTCTTTTCTCACAATTCTGGAGGCAAGAAGCCGAAGGCAGGGTGGGTTTCGTCTGAGGCCTCTCTCCCAGCTTGTAGACGCTGCCTTCTTCCAGTATCATCGTATCCTCCTCCCGTGGTGTCCAAATGTTCTTGTCATAAAGACACCAGTCATATTGGAGGAGGGCCGTCCTGCTGCCCTCATTTTAACTTCATTACCTTTATAAAGACCCTGTCCCCAAATGCAGTCATGTTCTGGGGGGATGGGATTCCCAACAGATGAGTTGAGGGACACAACTCTGCCCATAATGGCCACAATGGCCAAAGGGACTTTGCAGATGTGATTAAATCAAGGATTAAATTGAGATGGAGAGCTGACCGTGGATTATCATAAGAGGGAGACGAGAGTCAGGGCTGGAGAGACTGGAAGGTGCTGTGGTGCAGGGTTTGCGGATGGAGGGAGGGGCCATGCGCCAAGGGATGCAGGGGGCCTCTAGCTGGAAAAAGCAAGGAAACGGAGTCTCCCCGAGAGCCTCCAGAAGGAACACAACCCTGTTGACACCTGATGTGAAGGCTTCTGCCCTCCAGAACTGTGAGATAATAAAAATTGGTGGTGTTTGAAGCCATGAAGTCTGTGGTATTTTGTTACAGCCGCCGTAAGTAACTAATGCTAGCACTTACCAATATTGTCGCCTGTGATCCCCCCAACTCCATGGGGGGGGTCCTATTTTTTTTTAAAGATTTTATTTATTTATTTGACAGAGACACAGCAAGAGAGGGAGCACAAGCAGGGGGAGTGGGAGAGGGAGAAGCAGGCTCCCCGCGGAGCAGGGAGCCCGACGCAGGGCTGGATCCCAGGACCCTGCGATCATGACCTGAGCCGAAGGCAGGCGCTTAACGACTGAGCCACCCAGGCGCCCCCGGGGGGTCCTATTATTATCCTCATTTTGCAGATAAGGAAACTGAGGCAGGGAGAGGTTAGTAAGTCTCCTAGGACCAAACAGCTAGCATGTGAAGAGACTGAAATGGGCTTTGCACCCCGGCAGGCTGACTCCAGAGCCCACCCCCTTAGTCCCTGTGGCACTCCAAGGAGCCAGTGACTGGACTGGTGGTGGGACTGGGGGCCGCCTGGCTGGCCACCTAGGTGTCTGAAGTCCTCCCGAGTCACCCTGCCCATCCTCTGTCAGCCACCGGAGGCCAGCCATGGCCCACACCCATCCACGCATCATAATGCATCCAGACCACGCTTTCCAGGCTGCAGTGGGCTTTCCAGACACCAGCCCCTCCACCTGCGGGTGATCTCTCCAGTTCCATCCTTAGTTTTCTCCCTCCTATGACTCACTTCAAGCTTAGGGCCCAGGAACTTACCCCCGGTCCGCTCACCCAGGAACCAGGTCCACAGCCAAGCCTCAGGCCCTCTGTTGGTGCCGCCGGCCCCCGCCCCGTGCTCCCACCTGCTGGAAGAGGCTGCGTCACTGCCCGCTCCCTGAAGCCAGCGCAGTGTGCCCCCGCCCCAGTGAAACATCTGTGTCCTATTCCTTGTTGGGAACAAGTTGTGCTCGAAGGCCCAGGGCGGGGGCTGAAGTGAAGGCTGGCCGTTTGCTGAGCTGTGCTGTGTGCCCCAAACCAACGGTATTCATTAAACCCACAGCTCTTGCTTATTTTACTTTTAAAGAATAATAACTAGGGTGGCTTTGTATTTGCTCAGCCCAAAAGACCTCTCCTCCCACCCCTTGCATCCAAATCTGCCCTCGTTTTGCCCCATGAGAGCATTCTTTTTAAAAAACAACAACAACGCCCTTGGAGAATCAAGATATTATTGCTATGCAATAAAATCCACTCCTCTTAAGTGTACCATCTGATGAATGCCAGGAAATGTATACAGTCGTGCGACCACTACAGCAGAGGGGATGAATGTTTCTACACTGGAAAAAGCTTCCTTGGGCCCCTGGCTAGGCCGTCTCCCGAGCTGCAGCTCCAGGCAGCCACTGATCTACTTTCTGTCACTCGAGTTTGTTTTCTAGAATCTCTAAGAATGGAGTCCTAGCATGCAGTCTTTGACTTCTTGTAGTGTTTGACTTCTTTCATTTAGCATAGTGCTTTTGAGGTTCCTCCATGTTATTGCATTTATTCGTATTTTATTTTTTTAAAGATTTTACTTATTTATTTAACAGAGAGAGACACAGCGAGAGAGGAAACACAAGCAGGGCAAGTGGGAGAGGGAGAAGCAGGCTTCCCACTGAGCAAGGAGCCTGACGTGGGGCTCGATCCCAGGACCCTGGGACCATGACCTGAGCTGAATGCAGACGCTTAACAACTGAGCCACCCAGGCGCCCCTATTCATATTTTAGTCCATCTGATTGCCAGGGAACTTTGCAGAGCATGGATAGAGCACACTGCATACCCATTCACCATTTGGTGGATATTTGGATTGCTTCCAGTTTGGGGCTATTATGAGTAAAGCTACCCTGAACATCACATACACACAGAAATGTGTGTTTCAGGTTCTCTTGGTAAATTCCTAGGGATAGAATGTGTGGGTTGTACGCTTACTGTATAGGCATGGTTTGTAAGAAAGTTGCTTTTTAAGTATGATTTAACTTTACAATACACTTGCATAAATTTTTCCAAAGTGGCTGTACCGTTTGTGTTCTCAAGTTCCTCCACACCTCACCAAAACTTGATATTATCATTCTTTTTTTTTGCATTTTTGCCCATCTCATGAGTCGATAGTATATTTCACTGTGGTGGTTTGTTACAATTTGCATTTCTGGGATGACTGGTGATGTTGAGCATCTTTTCGTAGGCTTACTTGTCATTTATATAGCTCCTTTTGTGAAGTATCTGTTCATTATTTTACCCATTTTATTAGGTGGCTTGTCTTATTTATTGAATTGTAACAGTCTTTGTATATTCCGTATACAAGCCCTTTCTAAATAATGCGTTTTGGAAAAAATTTCCTGCCAATTTCCCATGGGCTTATTCTTGGTAAGAGTTGGTGATCTGGTGTGTGAAGAGCCCTGTGGCCATGCTTCTCCCTCACCATTCCTTCTTGGGCAGATTCCTTCCCCTCTGTGAGCCTCATTTCTTCATCAGTGAAATGGAACAAAAAACCTCTTCTGCCTTCCTTGTAGCGTCGTTAGGGGCCTGGGAAGAACTGTGATCATGAAAGCATTTTGTAAACCCCTCAGACCTATAAGCAGGTTAACGGAATTGTCCAGTTGCTGTTGAATACTCAGTTCTGTTGGTGTTGCTGCCCTCGGGCTGTCCATTATCTGGAAGGGACAGCAGGTGCAGGGCAGCCGAGCCTCAGTCAGTCACGGGTGGATGGCTGAGGAGGGAGGCAGATGGGAATTGTGAGGAGAGGCCCCCCTGGGCTTCAGGAGGAAGAAGGTGCCGAGTCCTGCCACCAGCATGTCCCGAGTGTCTCCTCTGTAATAGACACTGCCCCACACTGGGAACACAACTGGGACCCTCAGAGACCCCCCAGCCCAGTGGGGGCAACCAAAGAGTGAATGATGGTTGAAAAGCCGGGTGAGACATAGCCTGACAGAAGAGAGAGCAGCGCTGCCCAGATCTCAGCAGAGGTCTTGATCCTGTTTTGAAGGAGGGTCCCGGAAGGGCTGATGCTCGAAAGGTGGAAAGGAGTCAGTCAGGCAGAAGGAACAGCGTGTGCCAAGTCATGTGGGCCAGCCCAGCTTCTGCCCTGGTGGATCCTCGTGCTTTGCAGAGCCCCAGTGGTGGCCACTGGGACCCCCATAACGTCTGGTGACATGGTTATTGTTTCCAGGATCACCCTGAGGAGGCTGAGGCTGAAGTTGGGTGCCCCTTTGCTGGTGTTGGCTGCTCCTACAAGGTAAGCGTCTGCGTGTGAGAAAGGAGAAGGGTCCACTACAGTCCCAGAGCTCCCAGATTTTCCCACAACACCAAGCTACTCCTCCTGGTGCCCCTTACATTAATGGCTCTTCAGAGCAACAAATCCCACTAGTAAATCATCTCCATACCGGGGGGAAGATCTTCTGAATGTCTCACCTAGGCACTGTAGCATCCCTAAAATAGGCCCCCCCCCCCCGCCTCCCCTGCCCCTCTCCGTGGTCCTGAATTAGCACTGCTCTCACGGGCAGGGCAGAATTGTTGCTCCAGAGACTGGGACGCCCACGGCTCACCCTGGGCATGTCTGATGCCCGGGTCCTCATCCAGATCCCTCTTGCAACACACAAAGCATCTTCCCTTTTGCTGGGTAAATGGACCTGACTTCCCTTGGCAGCCTTTGGGTAGCCGGACTCTCCCCCACTCCCTGGTTCTCCTCAACCTCCTCTGTTTTCACTGACCAGCTCCGCTCTCTTGGCAGGGGAGTTCAAAGCTCCTGCAGGAGCATGAGGTCACCTCCCAGACCACCCACCTAAACCTGCTTTTGGGGTTCCTGAATCAGCGGAAGGCCCAGCAGGGCGCGGGCCTGGGCTCTAGGCCCATGGCGCTGGAGCAGAATCTGTCAGACCTGCAGCTGCAGGCAGCCGTGGAGGTGGCGGGGGACCTGGAAGTGGACTGCTACCGGGCGCCCCGCTCCGAGAGCCAGGATGAGCTGGCCCTGCAGCACTTCATGAAGGAGAAGCTCCTGGCTGAGCTGGAGGGGAAGCTGCGCGTGTTTGAGAACATCGTCGCTGTCCTCAACAAGGAGGTGGAAGCCTCCCACCTGGCTTTAGCAGCCTCCATCCACCAGAGCCAGCTTGACCGCGAGCATATCTTGAGCTTGGAACAGCGGGTGAGCGTGGGAGGCAAGCTCCCCTTCAAGGTGGGCTCCGGGGGGGGGGGGGGGGGGGGCCTTGGCCCTGTCTTATCTCCAGAGCAGTGGACCGGCAGCCTTCATTCTGAGCATTCTCCCTGCTCCCTCACCCCCCTCCCCTGTCGCCATCAAAAAGTATCTGTCCTGTGTTCCAGGACCCTCTAGGAAAAGCACTGAATCCCAGTTATAGTCAAGGTCAAACTCCCCCAACCAGTGTGCTTCATTTCCTTTGCTTGAAGTTCTCCTGTGATAGGATACTCCCTTCCCAAGCATTTCATTCCACTGGGGGACATTTTTCACAATGAGAAAGTGCTTCCTTATACGAAACTAAAATCAGCCTCTCTGTGTCTTCCCGGCATTGTCCCTGGCCCTGCGTTTCCGGGCCCCCTGAACAAATCTACCTTCCAGGCCCTGTGGCAGCCCTTCCAGCAGAAGCAGTCACTGAGTACTTCCTTCTGGAAGCTCGCACTTGCAGTGCCTTCACCCCTTCCTCAGAGCACCTGGCTTCACGCTGCCCTCGTAGGCTCTGGCTCAGTCTCTGAAGGATTCTGCACACTCGGAGGCGGGGTCCCGGACCAACTCCAGATAATCCGGCTGTCTGACAGTTCCTAGTTGAGCAGGACCATGCCCTCCCTTGTTCCAGAGTTTATACTTCTTTTCCTAATATAACCAGTCACCATGCTAATATTGCTTTTTTTTTTTTTTTCTGTCCAGCAACATTCTATCACTGCCTCGTGTTGTGTTGGGCCTGGATTTTAGGTCCAGCTCCACTGTTAACTTGCTATGTGGGTCTGGGCAAGTCACTTCCCCTCTCAGAACTTCAGCTTTCCCATCAGGAATATTAGGGATTCAATTTCCTCGAAGGACACCCACTTCCATGCCTGCCTTCCCGACCTGAGCATGCCCAAGAATAAGTCTGTTTTTTCAGATATCAATGGGGGGAGCGTACCAGAAGAGCAAGGCAGTGGGTTTGAGTGACCGAGTAAAGCCTTTATTCATGTAACTCTTGCCTCAGTGAGAAGGTGGGCCCCTAAGGCCAGCAGCCGTGTCTCTAGTGCATCAAGAACCTTCCTGGCTCTAGTCACCCACGCGTCGTGCGAGGCCTGGAGGCAGAGAAAATGAGCATGGGCCCAGCCTTCATTAGGGGAAACCGTCTCCCTGGTAGGAAGGGCAGAAAGATGTATCTTAAGAAACTGCTGGAAGTGCCCTGCAGAACAGCACTAAGAGGGACCAGCGGGGCTGGGGCAGTAGTGGGAGGCTTCCCGGAAGAGGGCTGTGTGAGCCAGGCTCCTGATGGATAAGGAGGAGTCGGCCAGGGGAGAAGAAAGGCCACGGAGGTCCAGGCAGGAGGGACAGCAGGGACAGAGGCAGATACGCGTGCCCGAGGGAGGCATGGTCAGGAAGGCATATTGGGGGCAGTTCTATTTCCGTATCCTACCGTCCCCACCCTGTCCCCAAGCTGTGCTCTGGGGTCCCTGGCTGAATGGGCTTTCCCGCAGGTGGTGGAGCTGCAGCAGACCCTGGCTCAGAAAGACCAGGCCCTGGGCAAGCTGGAGCAGAGCCTCCGCCTCATGGAGGAGGCCTCCTTCGATGGCACCTTTCTCTGGAAGATCACCAACGTCACCAGGCGCTGCCACGAGTCAGCCTGTGGCAGGACCCTCAGCCTCTTCTCCCCAGGTACCAGCTCCCCAGGGGCGTAGGCCAGCAGGGGGCGGCAGGCTTCCCTGGGCCCGGGAAACCAGCAGGGACAGCGGCCACGCTGGGGTCGTGGAGGTGGCAGGCTCCCCGCTCAGCCACACGGAGCATGGGCTGTTTGAACCGGGCGCGCCTTCTGCCTCCCTGACGTCAGTCGTATTCTGCAAATAGGAGTAAGATTGTTGTCTGCTTCATGTGGGTCTCGGATGTGACAGAGAGAGTGCTCTGAGCCAGAGCTTGTGGAAATGAGAGGCGTGCCGAGGATGCTCCCCACAGGTGCTTACCATAAGACCCCTGCCCTCAGAGCGCCAGTGGTCCGAAATAAGGCCAGTGGAGAGTGAAGTGAAATGTGCGGTTGTAGATCGTGAGTGGCATGTGAGTGAGTGCTGTGCAAATCCGCGAAGTTCTCATTCATTTCTGGGGCCCCCGGGCCTGGCGCAGTGTCATGCAAGGCATAGTTACTCAGGAGATGTTTCTCTTGTTTTTTGGTTCTTTAAAAGATTTTATTTATTTGAGAGAGGGAGTGAGCGAAAAGCGAGAGCACACGATCAGAGGCAGAGGGAGAAGGAGAAGCAGGCTCCCCGCTGAGCAGGAAGCCCGACGCAGGGCTGGATCCCAGGACCCCGGGATCATGACCTGAGCCCAAAGGACTGAGCCACCAGGCACCCCAGTAGATGTTTCTCTTAATTAATTGGTCTCCATTGATGTAACGACGTGTATATTTGTGCCTAAAATTCTCAGACCTGCGTGCTTGTCCTCTCCTCTCACACATGCGCATCTAAGTAAGCGGGTGGACTGTTAGGAGGATCTGCTGATGACGATTTGAATAGCCTCGCACATTTGCCTGGGCTTCAGACCCTTCTGTCCATCAGCTCCTCTGACCCACCCCCCACCAGCGGGGCTGGGACCCACACAGGCACGGGCGTTTGCCGCACGCCGCAGAGCAGGGCTGGCTCCCGCAGCCAGGCCCCAGTCCTTGGGAGCAGCCCCCTTCCTGGGGTGGCCTCACCTCCTCCACAGAGCTCCCCCCACCCCGCCCTTCTTTCCAAAGAGGAAAAAAAGAAGCAGCGTCTCTGACTTCCTGTTCTACCAAGATGTAAGGGGACAGATGAGTCAGACTGTCAGCCCGTCCTTCCTCCACCTCTTCCTGCCTGCTTCCCCAGCCTGTCCGCTCCCTCAGCCCCTCCCAGAGGGGCCCTCACACTGACAGCCACTGGCCCCCACACTTGGATGGCCCTTTCAGCTGCCTACGTGCGTAATCAGCGGGGATGATTCATCCCCCGGGGGCCTTCGCCAGGGTGGCTCCCCCAGCTTCCAGTGCTTGGGGCCGCTTGGCCTAGGGCCGCAGAAAGAGGTCAGTGTTGTGAGGCAGGAGACTGGGCCCAGCCACTTCCCCTCGCTGGGCTTGGTTTCCCCACTGCAAAGTGCAGGTTGGTTAAATCAAAAGTGGGGTGCCAGGGCCAGCAGCATCACTGTCCCCTGTTAGAGATGCACGTCCTCAGGCCTCGCCTGGCACTTGGGAGTCAAACTCCGGTCCCAGCAATCTGTGATGCGGACGGCTGCTTGACAGCCACCGGGCCAGATGATCTCCAAGAGCCCGGTTGGTCCTCCTTGACGCTCTAGAATTGAGACGAGCGCTGCGCTCCAGCCCCAGATTGCTTAGTTTTGAGCTGCTGACCTTGGGCATGCTGGTTACCCGGTCAGCGCGGGCGACACGGTCCAGCTCCCCCGGTGCTGACTCCGCCTTCCACACTTCAGCTTTCTACACTGCCAAGTACGGCTACAAGCTCTGCCTGCGTCTCTACCTGAACGGGGACGGGACGGGGAAGAGGACCCACCTGTCGCTCTTCATCGTGATCATGAGAGGGGAGTATGATGCTCTGCTGCCCTGGCCTTTTCGGAACAAGGTACGGGCCGGGCGGGGGAGGGGGCGAGCCCGGGGCCTGGTCCTGTCTGCATTTTCAGTTTCACCTTTTATAAAACAAGAGCCTGAGTCCACATCTAGTACCCATGGGCATCATGAGTCCAGGGGCTAAAATGCCTCGAGCAGCACCTCAGGAAGGCACGTAGCAATGAAATTCACATGGTGAGGTAAATAAGGAGAACTGCCTGGAGGAGGTGCTGTGGGGCCAGTGTGAATTGGAGAAAGGGAAGGAGGCAGCTACCACAACACCCCTCTGAGAATGGCCAAAACACCGACAACGCCAAATGTTGGAGAGGGTGCGGAACAGTCAGAACTCTCGTTCACGGCTGGCTGGAATGCAAGACAGAAGAGAGTTTGGCAGTTTCTGACAAAACGAAACATACTCTCGCCCTGTGACCCAGAAGCCACCCTCCTTGGTATTTACCCAGAGGAGCTGAAAACTTTGGTTCTCAAGAACCTGCACACAGATGTTTATAGTAGCTGCGTTGAGAATTGCCAAAGTTTGGAAGGAGCCAGGGTGCCCTTCCCTGGGTGAGTGGATGCATGAACTGCAGGGCGTTGAGACAGCGGGATATTGTCAGTGCTAGAATGACACAAGCCAGCAGGCCGTGGAAAGACCTAGAGGACCCGTAGAGGCCTATCCCTGAGTGAAAGAAACCGGTGTGAAAGGGCATGCACAGCACCATCCCAGCTCTGGGACGTCCTGGGAACGGCACTGTGGAGACCGGGAGAGATCGGTCGTTGCCAGGGGTCGAGGGGAGGCAGAGCACAGCGTATTTTTAGGGCAGTGAAACTCTTCTGGGTGCTCTAATTCTGGATACGTGTCATCACACATTTGTCCAAACCCAGAGGATGAGCGCACAGCACCGAGGGTGAACCCAGAGGTAAACCGTGGACTGCGCTTGTAGCAAATGCACCACCGTGGTGCGGGATGCCGGCTGGGGGAGGGGAGGCTGCGTGGGAAATCTCTACAGTTCCCATTTGCTTGTGCTGCGCACCAAAAACTGCTCAAAAAAACACAATCTGTTAAAAATATTTAGAAGGACGACAGGAGCGGAGAGGCGAGGCCTTCCCTGCAGGTGAACCGGCAAGGGGGGAGGGGAAGGAAGGGGTGGAGGGAGAAAAGAGCAAACAGGTGGGGCAGGGTGGGGATGCCACAGTGGTCTGGGTATGAGTCACTAGGTCAGTGGTTCCCAGGCCTGCCAGGGAGGGTTTTAAAATACCCAACAGCTAGGTCTCACTCCAGTACATGGTGAGGCCTGAGCGTCAGGGTTTTTAAAACCTCCCCAGGGCCTTCTAAAGTGCAGCCCAATCTGAAAACCACTGTGGTCGGCTGTGAGTGTCTCAGGGACATGTGCCAGAGAAGGGGGTCTGTGTCGCTTTGAAATCCTTGGCGTCTTGGGGGTACGCATTTGTGTTTCGGGACACGGATTGACAGCCCCTCCGGAGAAGGCCTGTCTGTTCTTGTCCCTCTGCCTTGCCCCAGGAGATCCCAGCTGTAGTTGATGGATGAAATGTTCCGGAGCAGGAAGGGGCATCGTAGGTCATGGAGTCTGGCCTCCTTGTCAGTGCCCGGTCCCACCTTTAGCCCCCACCATCCAACCAGAGTTGACCGTGGCTCTGAATTCCCCCCTTCCTGGTGGAAAGAACATCTGATCCCTACTGGCAGGGCAACCCTTAAGACTTCCATCTCAGGGGGCCTTGCCACACGCCAAACGCGGTCCTTACGTTGTTTCTTTGACTCTTAATCAGCCTGAGCTGGGGTCAGAGGGGCTGTATGGGGGTCCCTCGGTGCTGCCGCCCAGGGCCTGACCCCCCTACCTGCCCCCTGCCACACAGGTCACCTTCATGCTGCTCGACCAGAACAACCGAGAGCACGCCATCGATGCCTTCCGGCCCGACCTGAGCTCAGCGTCCTTCCAGCGGCCCCAGGGTGAGACCAACGTGGCCAGCGGCTGCCCGCTCTTCTTCCCCCTCAACAGGCTGCAGTCGCCCAAGCATGCCTACGTGAAGGATGACACCATGTTCCTCAAGTGCATCGTGGAGACAAGTGCTTAGGGCGGGGAGGGCCGCGCCGGCTGCACCTGACTCCCGAGGGAGCACCAGAGTACACTGGGGGGGGTTAGTACGATGACTGAGGTCTTGTCCATGGCGCCCAGGATCCCGGGGCACCGTGATGGGCCGGGCCGGCATGATCTGAGCGGGACTGACCGACCGTGGCTGGCCGTCAGCTGCGGCGGCGGCGGGGCCCCGGGCTGGGCCCACAAAGGTCCAGAAGGAGGCGGTAGCAGGATTGTTGTCTTCTACGCTGACCACAGGACATTGGAGTCACTCCAGCCCTGCATGTTGAGGCAGCCTGTGACCAAGATGGGGAGGGAAGAGGGACCGAGCCTGGGGCATGGAGGGTGAGCATGGGGAGGAGGAAAGAAGCTCTCTGAGCAGGGCAGCTCTCTGGACAGGAAGGTCTCTGTACTGGGGTGGGGAGGGTGGGGTGGCATCAAGTTGGGACTTGGGTTTGAAGACCTTGAGGTTCCTTCCAGCCCAGAAAGCCTCCAGGTCTGGGCCTCCTGGTGCAGGAGAGTCCTAGGGCTGCAGGGGTGCTAGAAACATTCAGGAGCCTCATGGCCTCCAGGTTCCTCCGTCACCTTCAGGGCCACCCCGTGGCCGAGCTGGCCTGCGCAGCACCTGCCACCCCGGGTCTGGCAGCCCCGTTCCCCAGCATGTGGGGGCCGTGCGGGCCCATGCTTCTGCTGGGAGGACTCCCCTGCACCTCCTCCAGGTGGAACCAGGTCCCTCAGCTCCCAGGAGCAGCGAGAAGAAAGGTGGAGGAGGGGGCCCTAAACCCTCCGCTCGCCCTCCCTCAGAGGCCCTACCTTCGGCGCTTTCCAGAATCTCATGTCACCTAATTAACCGAGGTATTTCCTTCTTTCAGTTGACTGATCAGGGCCTCTGAGCCACTGAGCAAAGGTTGTCCTTTTAAATATGTATAAAACCAAAGAAAGAGATTGTTTAAATTTCTGTTGCGGTTTTCATGCGCTGCCTGATGGTGGGAGTTGGTTTGAACTGCGCCAAATTTGAAAAGCCCATTGCCAAGTCCTGGGTGGTGCTGTGAGTCTCGCAGAGGACGCCCCCCGGCCCGCAGGAGCACCCCCCCACGCGCCGGGCTCCTCCTGTCTGTGCTGGGGAGAGCCTCCCCAGCCTGCCTCCTGTGCTGGGTCCTGAGAACCGCAAAGGGGATGCCACGCCTAAGAGGCTGCTTAGAGCCCCAACATTGCTACCCGCCTGGCCTGGCCTGGCCGTGGCCCACACCTGTTTTCCCGCCTTGCAGGCCTCACACCACCAGTTCCTGCAGGGACCTTCCCCCGGTTTCCCAGAGACTGAGGCTTCGTGTGGCCGCCCGGGGCTCCAGCTCGGGACCTCACTCCTCTGCCCACCAGCCTTCCTACAGCTTACTCGCCCTCTGCTTGCAAGGCTGCAGCAGATTTCACTTCTCACACCTTCAGGGTTCTCATCTGTAAAATGGGTCAGCAGCCCTGCCCGTTCTCCCTAGCGCAGCACCTGTCACGTACCAGAAAACCCAGATCCAACCTGGGCCCAAACGTGGGATCCTGTTGTGCCTGAGCCTCTTTATTTGAACACGGGGGGCAGCCCCCTCCCCGGCCCTGCCCAGCTCACGGGGTTTTCATGAGGCCCAAATACAACAAGGGAACACACTAGTGCTTTGCACCGAGGCACCTTGCCAGGCGTGACAGGCTGCAGACGTGTCAGGGCTTTTCCTCGCCCCTGGTGCCGACAGGCAGCCGGCAATGGAGACAGACCTGCTTCCCCTCGACGAGTGGGAATAACAAGCAAAGGTCTGGCCCAGCAAGTTCTGGGAGCTTCTGCCTCCGCACCGTGTCCTGGCAAATCCATCTTCATCCCTGCTCGCTGAGTGCTGAGCTAATGGGATTGAGGACAAGCTGCTACTAAAGACAATCGTTACTCTCGCCTCTGCTCGCTGGTTTCCGATGGGAAGAGACACATACTTGCTTCTAACTGGGAGTCACAGCCACTGTTCCAACAAAGCCTTACTGAGACGCACCTGTCACCCACTGGCTAGACACTAGGGAGGAAAGGTAAGACGTGCACCCCACCCGCAATAACTCTTAGTTCAGTGCAGGAAGCAGGTCCATAAGTAGATGGTTGAGACTGATAGGGAAGAGTAGCTCGGAGAGAGCACCGGATCCCAGATCCACTGGGTGAAGCAGGGAGGGAGGGCTTCCCGGAAGAGGTGACATTTAAACTCAGCCTTAAAATATTTTGAGATGCAGAGGATCGGGGTGTGGGGGAGAGGAAAGACCCCAAGGTAGGGAGCAGTCTCGGCTTCGGGTGGGGTGTGTGAGGCAGAAGCATGGAGGGGGAGGGGAAAGCATATCGAAGGCATCAGGAGGGGTCCAAGCTGCCTGAAAACGGGACATGGGGGGCTGGGGGGGCTCAGATCACCTGCAGGTGGTCCTTTGGGCTGTTTGCAGCAGGATGAGACAATGAGTTCAAACATTTACCGATGCATCTTCCAGCAAAGCCCACAGCGTTCCGGTGATTCCAGGGGAGGGAAGGCAAGACGGAGGCCAAGCCACCGTTTCATCGGATCCTCACTACTTCCCTGTGAGGCGGGCGGCACGGAACCCTGTCGTAAGGACCGGGAAGCTAAGGCCAAAGAAGCCAGGTGCCTCGCCCACGGTGAGGTGGGAGCAGGGCAGACAGCTGGAGTTAGAAGTTTGTTATTTTCCTTCCCCTTCAAGCTTCCTTTTGGCTGCAGTCTGTGTCTGCTGGTGCATTGAGGTCACGTCCTCATGGAGGCCTCGGGAGGCAGCGGGTCCCTCTGCCGCCCACAGAGGGCCAGCCCTACAGCCACCACCGCCCCCCGCAGGCCAACCCCGTCCGCCCCTGGGAGGAGAGGGTGAGCGTGGTCAGCACCCAGCACGTCTGCCCACAGGCGCCTCGTTGTGATTCTCTGACAGCCCTGAACGGTACCCACAGCCGCTTTTTATGCCTCTCGTTGCTGGTTGCTTACTGTGAGAGACACATTGTAGAAAAATCAGGGGGAAGAAAAGTACAATATAGGAAGAAATAAGCCACCCATGAGCCCAGTGTCCAGAGGGACTAGGGACATCTTAGTAAATTTTCTTTGTCTTTTTGAACCAGTGGATACAAACATACACATAGACTTTCTTTGTTTGTTTTGAGAGAGAGCACATGAGTGGGGAGGTGCAGAGCGAGAGGGAGAGAGGGAACCGTAAGGGTCCACGCCCAGCGCAGAGCCCAACTGGGGGCTCCATCCCACAGCCCTGAGATCACGGCCTGAGCCGAAATCAAGAGTTGGCTGCTTAACCGACTGAGCCACCGAGGCGCCCCCACACGCATAGACTTTTTAAAATGCGATGAAAATCATACCAATTACAGCTTTACGCTCTCCTGTTTTCATGGACATCCCATCATAACATTTTGCCTCTTTTTGTAGGCAAAGGCACAGAAACTAAGGGAAGGCAAGTAGCTCACTCAAGGCCACTCCAGATAAGTGGTGGGATAGGGACTCACTCTTCTGATGTGATTCGCACTCAGATGGAGAAACTGAGCCACAGACAAGGGAAGTGACCCACATGAGGTTGCATTCCTCCTGAGGGGTGAGCCCCCACCAAAGGTCTAGACTCTTCTCTCTCCTGCATCCGGTGCCCGGCAGGGTTCAGGGAGATCCCAGGAGAGGATTTTCTTTGTGGGTCTGGAAGAGACAACAGGTCCCAAAGCTGGTGGACAGGACACCATGCCCACAGCCTGGGCCGGGGGAGAGTGAACCATCCTCTGCCTTCAACAGCTGAACCCCAGCAGGGCAAACAGGGCATGCTCTCCCCTACTTCCCCCTGCTTCCCTGCTGACCTCAAGAGCAGAGACTGGCTAAGCCTTGGTTTCCATTTCTGCCCCGTGGGTTCTAACAACCCCAGTGTTGTGGCAAGGGTGTCAGGGTCGCAGAAACCACTGGCCTTGGGCACTGTGGGGTCCCCGGTCAAATAATAATAGAAACAAGGATCCCCAACAGCCATGAAATGCCTGGCTGCATGTAGCCCTTCAGGACCTCGCGGAAACCCCACGAGGAAGCATGGTGATGATCTTCCCCGGGGGTGATAGACAAGGAAACCCAAGCTCTGAGGAGTAAAAACCACACCCCCAAGGTCACACAAGGGCCAGGAGCCAGAACTTGAACCCAGATCAGTCTATTCGAGCTCCAAACCCTTCAGTCCAGTGACTTGATCTGCATAATGTTGTGGAAATGGCACCGCAAGGTGAGATCCAGTTTTAGTTCTGCACAGACTGCAAACTGATTTTTTAAACAGCCCTGACAAAATGATGAGAGCTGTCACTTATTGAGCACCTGCTTGCTTTACTTGCAAGCACCACGCTTAATACTCATAACTGGCCTGGGAGGAAGTATCCTTTTCTTCACTTTACAGATGGAGATACAAGTTCAGAGGGGCCAGGCAACTTCCTCAAGGTCACACAGCTAATAGGCAGATCTCTGCCCCCACAACCAGAGGCTTTGCCCATTGTCACGTCCTCTCCAGTGCTTTGGGGAAGTGGGAGAGGGTCAGACAAATGAGAAGTGATGGGTCTTCTGGACCAGCTGCCAGCCCTTCTTCTCCAGGGGCAACCCCCCCCACCCCCGCCCCGCGGCACCACAAGGGTGGAATTGTCAGACCACGGGAAGGAGAAGGATGAAGTCGGGCCAGGGGGGCCGCTGGTGTGCCAGTGACCCTTTGCCAGGAGCTGGACCTCACTTGCCACCTCCGCATCGGGGACATGTGTGTGTTAAGCAACACAAATTCATGTGGTCCAGAGTTTGGGGGGCCATTCCAGAGGGGGCTGGGCTATTACACTCATCTGGGCCAGGACTTTCTTCCTTCTCGGGTCCTTTCCTCAATCCCCACCCATCTCATGGCATCCTCCTCCTCAGAAAACCTGCGGTGTGTGGTGCTGATGTCGTAGCTGTTCGGGCTGACTGCCGTGCAAGCAGGAGGTCAAGGTCCCTCAGCAGGTTGGTGGCTCGGGGTGGCGGCCGGTGGTTCCTCTCTTGTGGAGGAGGTCAGCTCGGCCCTCGGCCCTCCCCGCCTGCCCTGCGGACCCTGTCACCTCGCCCTGGGGCAGTGGACTCCCTTCTAGCTGCGAAGTCTCCGTTCTCTTTGTACAAGTGAAAAGGAGCTCAGAGGAGAAAAGTGACTCACTCGGGGGCACCCAGCTGCCAAGAGGCAGAGCCTTCCTGGGACCTGGGTCTTCTGCCACAACGCCCAGCCCTTCCTCCTGCACCCAGTAACTTGTTGGTATCGATACTGAAGATTCTCTTTATGGAAACAACTGATGTCTATCCCCACTCCCACTCCCAAGCACAGCTCCATCTGTCAAGAAATCCCAGGGCCAGCAGTGGGGTGGAATCCGCCTGGGACTTAAGCATCTGGGACAGCGGTTGAGAAAGCTCTTTTCCGCTGCTACTGTCCTCCCACGGATGTCTGGTGGGGGCCAGGTGAGTGTAATGAGGTCTCTTGGAACCCCCAGGACCAGCGGAATGTCCAGTGTCCAGCCTCCCCAGGACTCCACACTCTTGCTGCGGGATCTTGGGCCAGGCACCTGCCATCTCTGAGCCCATTTTCCCATCTGCACGGTGGACAGGTAGGTGGTGATGGATGCAGGCCTCCAGCTCTGATCAGGTTGGATTCTGGGCACAGAGTCTGACTGAGAGAGGTCCCCTTCCCATGGGAATCTTCGGTGATATCTTTTCGAGGCCCTGGCCCCTGCTTCTTGAGGACCTAAGGATCTGGCCCTGTCTGCCCTCACAGGGCCATGGTCAGGGCATCCCCACAGCACATGAGCTGGATTCCCTCAGTGATGGGTCAAGGAGTGCAGACCACTTAAGACTCACACCCCAAGCCTCACACTTGCATTTGGTCAGGAGTACATGTGTTGGAGTCCAGCAGTCCTGTTGAAGTCCTGGCTCTGTCATCTCGTAGCTGGGTATCCTTGGGCAAGTTATTTAACAGCTCCGTGCCTCAGTTTCCCTACGTGTGAAATGGTGATAATAAATCCCTACCTCGTGGGGGTGTTGTGGGATGAAGCAAGCCCTCCCCCCAGCATGGAAGCTGCCGAGCTAGCAGGTTAGGTTAACACCCAGAGCATGCCTGTTTTCAGAGTCTTACCACCGATGCCGGCTGCCACTCCTTCCGGCCCAGGGGTCTCCCTACAGCTCCGAAGGACAGCCCTGCCCGGCCCAGGGTTCAAGATGGAGCCAGAACGCTGGGAGGGAGGGGAGAAGCTGACACAGACCGCAGCCACCCTGGGGTTCCTCTTCCACCCCTGCCTCTCACGCTGGCTCACACCAGCTGGCTGGCCCTGCCTCCTGGTGCAGGGGAGAGTTTGGCTCAGGAACAGGCTATCTCTTGGCCCCTGTAAAGACAGGGAAGGGTGCCCCAGAAGGCGAGCACCTCTGGTCTAAGCCCCAGCCAGCAGCAGGAGGGGTCAGAACAGGAGCCCCAGGCTCAGTCTCCTCCACCCCCTCGGCCTCAAAGAGCACTTGACTGGTCCTCTCCCCCCAACCAAAACACAGCCCCCACAGGAGGGGCTGAGCTAGGTGAGGGCCAAGCCTTGGGGAGGTCACATTCCGGGAAAGGGCTGCAGGCCCCTTGTCAACAAGGAGAAAGCCAGCTTCCTGCTGCTCCTGAGACTTGGTTCTAGAAGGGGGGAGAAGGGATAGACAGGAAGACAGGAAGAGCTTGTGAGGACGCTCAGCAGGCCCCCTGAGGTCCTCTGAGGTATCTTTCCAGTGCACTGCAAGCTAGGGAGACAGGGGGTTCAGCTGCCTTTGCCCTGGATAAATACTTAATGCCTGCACCCAGGTGTCATCGAGACTTTCCTTCACACAACCCTCTGTTCCCAAGCATGTTCAAACCTGAGACATCCTTTGATCTTCACAACGGCCCTGAAAATATGCCATTACTGTTTGCATTTTATTTATTTTTATTTTTTTAAGTAGGCGCACACCCAGCATGGAGCCTAACTCGGGACTTGAACTCACGACCCTGAGATCAAGACCAAAGCTGAGATCAAGAGTCAGATTCTTAACCAACTGAGCCACCCAGGTGCCCCACTGTTTGCATGTTATAGGCGAGGAGACTGGGCTCATAGGGGATGGGCAGTGTGACATGGATGGGAAGTTCCCACTGGATCCCCTCCCTGGCTCAGCTACCACCTCACTGGGAACTTTTAGCAAGCCTCTTCCAGGTCTGGGCCTCAGTTTACCCATGTGTAAAATGAGGCTGCTGAACCAATGGCCTCTGAGGACCCTCCCAGCAGTGAGGTCTCCCACCACGGGGCAGCAACAACCTCCAGTCTGCCCCTCTTACATTTAAATAAGCACTTACATGCCCGCTAGCTCGTTGCATTTTGTCAAGCATGGATCATTATCAACCCCATTTCATGCACAAGGAAAGTACAGTCAAGCAGGGATGTGAAACGACTTGCCCAAGTTCCCACCACGTGTTGGGGGCAGGGCTGCCCTGTGAAGCTAGGAGATCTCACCAGACTTTTCACCTTGATTCCCTGGAGCTGCGCTGTCCGGTCCATTAGTCACCGCGTCCACATCCTGATCCCCAAACCTCTGCAGATGCCACCTTCGACGGCAGAGGGACTTCGCAGATGTGGTGAAGGATCTTGGGACAGGGAGGTTCTCCTGGATCGTCTGGCTGGGCTGAGTATCATCGCAAGGGTCCTCATAAGTGGGGAGTCAAGAGGGTCCGAGTCGGGGAAGGCAAAGTGACAGCCAAAGCAGGGGGAGAGATGTACCCATGGGAGCAGGGGTTGGAATGATGCACTTTGAAGATGGGGGATGGATGGAATGCAGGTGGAAAAGCAGGCCCCCTGCAGCTGGAAAATCCAAGGAGGGAATTCTCCCCTGGAGTCTCCAGGACGAGCACAGCCCTGCCGACGCCTTGATTTTAGCCCCGTAAGCCTCATTTCAAGACTTCAAGCGTCCAGAATGGTAAGATGGTAAATGTGTGCTATTCTGAGCCACTGATACTGTGAAAATGTGTTACACCTGCAGTCAGAGCTAATACAGGGCTTGAAATGTGGCCACTCCAAATTGAGATGAGCCTCAAGTCTAAAACACACACACTTCCCAGACTTAGTACAAAAAGGAGAATTTAATTTATTTCATTACTCTTCTTTATATTGAGAACATGTTGAAATGATCAACATTTCATCCTATTAGATTAAATCTATTATTACAATTCATTTTTCCTGTTGTTTTTTTTTTAATGTCAGTATTAGAAACTTTGGGATTACATATGTAGCTCACATTGCATCACTGTGGGTCAGCACTAGAGGACTTTGCTCATTGCCTTGGCTGGAAGCAGCAGCCCCCCCCCCTTGGTGGGGATGGGGGCCTTGCGCTGGGTAAAAGGATCAGCCTCCCCCACACACACTGCGGGCGACGGTGCTGGTGGTGGGTGGGTGTCCCGGCGCCCTCCTCCCCCACTCCCATCTGCCTGGGGTGAGCCCTGCTTCTGGGCCAGCCCACGGCCCTGCTAGACGTGACTTTTATTTTTAGCAGCTGTACTTGCTGCCTCAGCACAGAAAGCTCTCAAGCTCGCTGGGTGTGGGCCAGCCCCACGACTGCCATCTCCCTGCCAACGGGGGTCCTGGGACAACACGACTCCATGGTTTGGGGCCTTTCAGGGCTTGTAAGCAAACCTCTCAACATCCCGTGGCAAGTAAGTATTATCATCATCTGCACGTTTTCTATGGTGAGGCCGAGGCCAAGAGGTCTCTACAAGCGAGGAGGGGGCTGAGCAGACGCTGAGCCTTCCTCCCCAAGGCCTGACCCTGTCCACCGAGTGTGGGGCGCTTGCCAGGTCTCAGGCAGTCTTTCTCCGGGGGCATCTTATACCTTGGAAAGTATTCTAAGCAAGAGAAAAGGACAAGCAATTTGGAAGGAGGCGGTAGTTGGATGAAGTTTAGCCTCAGGCCGTGCAGGCAAAGCAGGTCAGAGTAATCAAAAAAATCCATACAGACGTGAAGGCAAAACAACACAGAAGCCAGAATTGCCCTATAGTTCGGAACCCGAACTCCGGCCTCAGGACTACCTGGCTTCCAGGCCCTGCCCATCCCTTAGCGGGCTCTGGCTTGGCCTTCGCTGTGCCCCATCTCCTCCACTCCACGGCATGCTGGTGCTTGGAGGACCACCGACGTCATGGAGGAGCACGCTAGTCCGCCAACCTCGGCGAATGTTCCATGTTGCTACTATTCACCAAGGGCTCCATGTGTATTAAGCACTGTGCTAACCGGTTACATAATTCCCCTCATTGATACACAACAAGCTCATGAGATCCCCGCTATCACAATCATCAAACTTAAGGAAACTGAGGCAGAGGCAGGGGGGGTCCCTCTTCCAGGTCACACACCTTGTGAGGGGCAGAGTCAAGAAATTTTTGGTATTACAATACAATTCAGGGGCACCTGGGTGGCTCAGTCGGTTAAGCGTCTGACTCTTGATCTCAGTTCGGGTCTTGATCTCAGGGTCATGAGTTCAAGCTCTGCATTGGGCTCCATGCTAGGCGTGGAGGCTACTTAAAAATTTTTTTTTTAATTTAAAAAAAGATACAATTAAGATGTAATTTACATACCATACAGTTCACCCATGTAAAGTGTAAAATTCAAAGGTGTTGATACATACACATAAAATATATATATATACACATACATACTGGTGTATTTTTTTCTGTTTCTTTGGTAGAATCCTAACTGATACAGTCCAGACTTGTTTTTTGTTTTAAATAATGTTCAGTTTTCTAAGTATACATTTGTTTTAAGTGGACAAATATATAATCATGTAAAATAATATAAAGGTAGGGTGTATTTTGTGGTTAAGTAAATTATACTTCAATAAAGCCATTGAAAAATAATAATATAAAAGTGATAGGTGCTCATTATTTTTAAAAAGGGATCGGGGAAATAGAGAAAAGCATCCCACTGCTCAGAGATCACTGTTATTAACATGGTGGTATATTTCCTTCCAGAGATATGGGTATCGGTACAGAAATTACACACACACACACACACACACTTTAATATTGGGATATGTGTACATCATTCATTATCTTGTATCTCCGGTTTCCCATTAACAGTTTTCTGTACCATTAAAAAAAATCTATGAGAAATGTTTATTTGTGGCAATGTTGTATTCCATTATATGGAGGGGACAGAAGTCATTTTACCATCCTCTTACTGCTGGCTAGTTCAGCTTCACCCCACTTTGATGAACTGTCTTCATCAAAGTCTTCAGTGATGCCTCTGATCACTGCCTGGGGAGAGATGCTCGGAAGAGCTACAAAGTATCAACAGATGTAAACACTATTAGGGCTCTTGATACACATTGAAATTTGTTTTCCAGAAATTACATACACAATTCACACTTCGCAAGCAGTGTGTCAGAGTATATATCTTACCTAAGTGTGATTATATTTTTAAAATATGTGCTAATTTGCTACATGAGAAATGGCATTTTAAGATGTTAACACAGGTTCCTTTGGTATCTGGGGAAGATAAACCTGTTTCATGTGGTTATTAAGCATCTACATTTTGTTTTACGTGAATTGTCTACACATTCCCTTTGTCCAAGTTTCTAGGTAAAGGTTAGTATTTTTCTTATTAATTTGGAAGCAATCATCACAACATATGATAATTAACTATCCATCCGCCCTACTTGTTGTGAGACTTTTCTCACTTTGTTATTTGCCTTTCTATTTTTTATGACTTTTTAATGTACAAAAGATTTTCATTCTTTTTACGTAAGCTCTGTGTCCAACATGGGGCTTGAACTCATGACCCCAAGATCAAGAGTTTGCATGTGCCACCAACTGAGCCAGGCAGATGCCCCAAAATAGCTTAATTTTTTAAATGGAGCTGTATTTCTTATTGTTTAATATGTCCTCATCCAAGTAAGTTGTGTAGTTGGTTAATAGTATTGTACCAATTTCAATTTCCTGGTTTTGAAAATGCACTATGTTACATAAGAGGCTGTCATCAGGGAGAGCTAGGTGATGGGGGACACAAGGATTCTGGACTCTTTTTGCGACTTCACTTGAGTCCTAAATTACTTCAAAATCAAGGGGTAAAATGTAAAAACAAAAGAAAAGAGAGTCATCATTTAGATTTTCTCTTAATTTTTATGGACTCTTTCCTCCATCAGAAATTTATTTTATGTATAGTGAGAGGCAAAGGCTCTGACTTAATTTTTCTCCAGATGGCTGGCCCATTGTCTTCGCCTTCCCCTTGAACCATCCTTTCTTTATCTGGTAATCTGGGATGCCATCTTTATTATCATACACTGATGCCTACAGATGATAAGGACTGTTTCTGGTCTTGTGTTTTTCTGATCCTTTTGCCATTTCTTACATCCTGAAGCCTATAGATGATAAGGACTGTTTCTGGTCTTGTGTTTTTCTGATCCTTTTGCCATTTCTTATATCCTGAAGCCTATAGATGATAAGGACTGTTTCTGGTCTTGTGTTTTTCTGATCCTTTTGCCATTTCTTACAACCTTACTGCTCTATTTTGATTTCTATAGCTTTATAGTATGTTCTAAAATGTGCCATAACAGCTGGTATTTCCCATCGCCCATCAAATTATTCTTTTTTTAAAATTATTCTTATGTTTCAACATATTTTGATTTTTTATTCTTCCAGATACAATAAACGTGATTAAATATTTCCAAGATTTCTTGTGGGAATCTCATTAAACTTGCAACATCACTTGAGAAAAGCTGACGTCTGTACAATATCAGTTTTCCCACCCAAGACCATCATATGAAGGGACCTCCATTTATTTATCTTTGTGTTTCTCAATAAGGATTTGTAGTTTTCTTCTTATAGGTTTTTTAGATTTCTTGTTAAGTTCCGTCATAGGTATTTCATAACAGATCTTTTAAAATTATATCTTCTAGTTGGTTTTGTGGGTATGTAGCTGGTACAGATACACAGGACTGTGACTACCTTCCACATCCAGTTACTTAACTGAATCTCTTCTTAATTCAAGTAGCTTTTCAGTGAATTCTCTTGGATTTCAAGAGGGACAAACAGATCCTCCTGAACCCAGCATAATTTTGTCTCCTTTCCAACAGCAATAATACTCTGGAGCCAAGAGGACCATTTGGTGGATAAACATAAACAAGTGACTTATGATCTGTGAATTTTAATTCCTTTGTAAGTAAAAAACGAAAATAATACTAATACATAAAATAATTACCTAGCTTGTTGAGGTGCTACGAGAATCAGATAAAATATTTGATATAAACTCCAATTTCAGAGTCCTTAAGAAATGGTGGTGTCTCTCTCTCACCATCTTCTTGCTCCACATCTTACTGTGGTGGCTTACATTTGCAGAACAAGGTTGAATAATAGTAGTAACGGACGTCCCTTTTGGATTCCTAATTTTCACTGGAAGACTTCTACCCGAAAAGCCTGTTAATCAAGCCATCATGCTCTTACAGCCGTAACATAAACACAACACGAAAATCACAGGCTCCTCTTTAAGCCAATCACGCTCCCTTAAATTTGAAAGCTCAAAATCCTCCGATAATTTCATGTGTCAACTGTACATCAGTGAAGCTGGGGGGGCAGGGGGGGAAAGATGTTTTTGAAAAGCTTGCTGGAAGTTTCTATGCTTTGTTTTCTTAAGGAGTCCAGTTCCTTTATGAGTTTCAGTAACTCTGGAATCCAAGTGAGAAAAGACCCAGGAGGTCAGGGTAAAGCTTCGGCAGGGCCTGTCTCCCCGGGGGGCTCAGACAGAAAGAGCACTGGACCTGGAGTCCTCTGACCTGGCTTCAGGCCCTGCGGGGTCCTTGTCCAAAGTTGCATTACCAGCTCTGAGCCCCGCTGCCATCAAGGGTGGAGCCGAATCACCAAGTCCCTGACTGGTGGGGGTATGAGGGGCGGCTGGGATCACTCATATAGGGTCCTGACACAGGGTATGTTGGATGGGAGGGAAATGAGCTCTCTGCTTATTTAAGGGCGGGGGGGGGGGGGAATTCCTAAAGCCTTCTCCCAATACATTGTTTATTAAGTGTTCGCTCATCAAATCCTCCTGACAGCTACTATGTTCCTGGCACTGTGCTAGTCTCAGTAATCAGTGGTCAACGTCCGGGCACACGGGGCAGTTAGGGAGACAGACAGCAAATGAGCACAAGTAAATGTGCCTGCCTGCAGGGAGGGCCTGGCATGGGCCGAACCGGGAAGCGCGGGGCTGCCGGCCAGTCGGCCCCTCCTCCGGTCCCTTCGGGTTGCCCGGCACCGCCCAGCACCCGTGGCCATAAGGAATGCACTGAGCGGCGCCTGAATTCCAAGCACGCGGTTCTGCTCCCCCCGAGCCTGTTCCAGGACTGCGCCGGGCCCTCCCCAGGCAGCCAGAGCCCCTCCCGGCAGCCTGGCCTCAAGGTCTGATAAGGGCCTCCCCCCTGCCCCGCTGGGCTGACCCCGGAGCCCCACCCCGGGGGAGGGAGCGTGGTGGCAGACCTGGGCTGCCCAAGCGTGGGGCGGGGGATGCTGGGCCTGGGCAGGCCCGCGGCCTATAGGGAAGGCGCCAAGTGGCCCCAGGGCTTCTGTAATCACAAGGATCCTGTTGCACTGTAGTAGAAAAGTAACAGAAACATTTCAAATAAAAAATCCTAAGGTTGGCATTTAGGGCCCAACCAACCTTTCTAATCCAGTGTCCGGGAACTTCCCTGATGGAGCCCTTGTCTCAGGGTCTGTGGCTGATTCCCAGCCCATCACGGAACAGCAGCAGGGGGTAGGCAACCCCCCACATTGAGGGGGTTGCTCAGCACCAACCCTGTGCCAGGCACAGTTCCCACATTCATCTCGCTTCCCTGCAGAGCCCGCTGTGGAAGTATCGGTCCTCTTTACAGGGGAGGTGACAAGCTCAGAGCGAGAACCCAGGCTTTGCCCTCCCCTCTACTCCGCTGGTCTACAAGCTGGCTGAGCATCCAAGGCACCCTGAGGGCTATTTAGAACACAGAGTGCTGGGCCCACCCCCAGATTTATGACTCAGTAGTGCCGGGGTGGGGCTGAATAATTTGCATTTATCACACATTCCTAGCTGATGCTGATGCTTTCCATCATTCTGATCTGGGGACCACACTCCGGGAACCTCTGGATCAATATTCAGCATTTAGGCCGACCTTACATTCCCCATAGACCCCTTCCCATGGCCAGGATCTATAAGGAATTGCCTTACTTGTAACGATATTACAGGGTTACACTCCTGACTGTCCACCTGATGTCCCATCCTCAGAGGGATGCCCCCCAGGAGCTACCTTCAGTCCTCCGTAAGTGCTCCCCCTGAACACCCCAGGACACAAAATTCCTACAGTGGGGGTGTAGCCATCAAGCGATGAGAGCAAATCGTTCATGACTGTTCATGATGAGTTTGCTCCTACGTGATCACCAGGAGAGAGGCCGGTCAGTCAGGGCCAGGAAAAGAGCTAGAAAGCTTGGGGGAAACTGTGAGAAGCTTCCAGAAAGGGGGTGTTCAGGACTAGGGCTGCCGAGCTGAGTGATGGAAGGGGCAGGACAGAGTCTTCTGCACCAGAGCATGCTGGAAAGAGAGTATTGGGGCAGCGGTAGACTCTAGACTCAGACAGGAAGCCACCTGCCATCAGCGCTATAACCAGGGGGTCCCTGGGCGTGGTAAGCAGAGACCTGGGACACAGAGCTGAGGAAATGGAGGGCTTCCCAGAACTCATTTCCATTTTATTCCTCAGCGGGTACATGTGGCTTCTTCGTCAGACTCTAGCTGGCTTGAGGAGAGCGAGAGTATTCTCACTCATGCTGTGCCTTATTAATTAGGCTCTTAAATACTGACCTCACAGACGAGGGCACTCTTTTTTTTTTTTAAGATTTTATTTATTTGACAGAGAGAGAAGGAACACAAGCAGGGGGAGTGGGAGAGGGAGAAGCAGGCTTCCCACTGAGCAGGGAGCCCGATGTGGGACTCGATCCCAGGACCCCAGGATCATGACCTGAGCCGAAGGCAGACACTTAACGACTGAGCCACCCAGGCACCCCAGACGAGGGCACTCTTAGTATTAATAGTCACAGCAGCCGTTTATTAAGCACCTGTTGTGTACCAGGCACTTTACATGCATGAGCTCGTTCAGTCCTCCAACAACGCTGATGAGGTGAGTGCTGAGATTGTCCCCATTGTACAGGTGGGGAAATGGAGGCTAAGAGAGGTTAAATACTTTGGCAGAGGTCCCAGTGGCTAGGAAATGACAGGCCTACTGTCCCCCCTCTCTCTAAACTGTTGCTTTCCACCCCATCCTCCTGCCCTCATTTCCTGAACACCTGCTCTGGGCAGGGCTCTGGGTGCGACTGCAAGATGAATCATTCAAGTAGTCACCTATTCAACAAACCTTTTTTTTTTTTTTGAACACTTACTACTTCGTATGGGCTTATGTATTTATAACATGCCTTATGCCAGAAAACAGAAACTAAACGGTACCGGTGTGGTCATGTGACGAGTGACAACTAGAAAACCGAAGCTGAGAACGTCAGAGGAACCCGGGAATGAAGCAGGCACACAAAGTGCAGGCTTTGAGGTCCTGCATGTTATGGAGACAAGTCCCAGATTGTCCCCTGAGCTTTCTTAGCCACCAAACCCTGATCCCACGCAGTTCAGGGTTCATGAACCAGTTGCAGAGGAGAAACATGACTCTCCTAGGCCCCAAGGCCAGAGAGGCCTTCTCCTGCTGAGCTGGGGAGAAGAGAGGGAACGCAGCAGAATGTAAGGAGCACTGTCCCCAACCGTGCACTTTGGGGCAGGTCTCAGGGGCTCTTTCCTGGATGCCCCTCCATGCTGGCCGAAGTCCCACAGCTTCCGTTCAGAGGGGAGAGGGTGACAACACAGGGCAAGCATGCCTCCCCCAGTTTAATCTGTACACAGCGTTTACAGGAAACATTTGCGACAAACTGGGAGTCTACTAGCTAAATGCAGGCCTCAGGGGAGCTCTGTTTGGCCGGAGAGGTGTATTTAAATTGACTGAATTACAAAGGGATACATGCACCCTGATGTTTATAGCAGGATTATCAACAAGAACCAAATTATGGAAACAGCCCAGGTGTCCACCAACTGATGAATGGATAAAGACGCAGTGGTATGTATGTACACACACACACACACACACACACACACACACACACACACACACACTGGAATATTACTCAGTCGTCAAAAGAAATGAAATCCTGCCATTTGCAATGACATGGATGGAGCTAGAGAGTATTATGCTAAGCAAAAATAAATCAGCCAGAGAAAGACAAATGCCGTATCATTTCACTCCTATGTGGAATTTAAGAAACAAAATAAATAAACAAAGGGAGAAAAAAAGAGAGAGAGACAAACCAAGAAACAGACTCTTAGCTATAGATGATACTGAGCGTTCCCAGAGGGGAGGCAGCTGGGGGGGAGGGGGAAACAGGTGATGCGGATGAAGGAGTGCACGAGTTGTGACGAGCACCGGCCGATGGATGGAAGTGTGGCCTCACCGTAGTGTATGCCTGAAACTAGTGTCCAGTTAGCTAACTGGAATTTAAATAAAAACTTTAAAAAGTTGTATTGAATTAGTTGTCAAGTTTAAATAGTTAGATTTCACAGAAAAATCCAGATTTGATATTTAAGAAAGGAGGGGGGATTTGACAACATGACGCCCACATTTCCAAAGGACAAGGATTGGCTAGTTTTCCAATCCCCGAACCGCCCCCCCCACCCATGGTTCCCTCAAGGCCCTTTCTGTTTTTAACTTCCATGCCTGGCTCTGCAAGCCCTGGGGAGCTTACAGCCCTGAGTCGTGGCCCACAGGTGTGCCTCAGAATCACTGGTAACTTCTTTCCACGGCGGGTCCCAGATGGGCTCCTTGGATTCGGGGTGCGGCTCAGACCGGAATCCTTCTCACAGGTGTTGTGACACAGGGGCTCCCTCCTCATTGGCCTGGAGGGCTGGGGGGCCGCGGGGCGGGGGTATATAGCTGCTCAGCACCGCTGATCCAGGTAAGAGGACGAATGGTGCTTCTTTGAATACAACTTGCAGCAAGGACAGTGGGGCTGGGAGTTCAAGGTTATGCCTGCGAGAGGCGCCCTGAGTGCAACTCCTCTGAGTTGCTGGGGAAGTCCTGAGTCAAGTGCTATAAATCACAGAGCTGTTCAACCTTGGCTGCACATTAGAACCACTTGGGGAAATTTTCAACCCGTGCACCCCAATCCCATGCCCCACTGCCGGACCAATTAGAACCGGTGAGGATGAGAACACAGGTGTCTGCATTTTAAAGCTCCCCAGGGGATCCCAGTGGGCTCCGAGGTGTGAGGAGCAGGACGCAAAACCCAGCACCTTCTCTGAGCCAGATCTGGTATGGAGTGTAGAGACACAGAGGTGAGCGAGCAAAGCTCCCAGATGGGGAGCAGACTTTACAGTAAG
Organism: Phoca vitulina; assembly: GCF_004348235.1. Lineage (NCBI taxonomy): Eukaryota > Metazoa > Chordata > Mammalia > Carnivora > Phocidae > Phoca > Phoca vitulina. Next base: position 20,074,025 of record NW_022589724.1, on the reverse strand, counting down.
TGTGGTGAGTACTCTGGGGGAAGCCACGCGGGGGCACCTCACCCAGCCTGGGAGACTCAAACCATCTCCCCCCATGCTCTGGAGGCGAGGCCTGGGCTAAGTCTGGGGAGTAAATACCATCCAGCCACATAAAGAAGGGGAAGGAAAATCCCAGCCAAAGCAAGGGTACAGTCCAAGACTCTGAGGCCCGAGTGGAGGGGGAGGAGGTAGAGCTGAAGGTTGTCTGGCACAGCTGGATCAAGGCTGGGGGTGGGGAGCATAAGAGGCCACAGACGCATGAAAGGGCCAAATCGCAAGGCGACTGAACTTGACCCTGAACCTAACAGGCACCTCTGGAGGGTTTAAAGGCAAGGAGTCATACGGCTAAAAAAAACTCAAAAACCCCATGATGAGTTCATGATGAGCTGGAGTTACCAAGGAGGGCTTCCTGGAGGAGGTCAGACTTGAGTTGTGGGGGGCGGGGGGAGGCGTAGAATTTGGAAAGCTGGCAGGGAGGGAGAGATGGGGGCATTTTGATTACAGTTAAAGCTCTTGAAAACCCTTCCCTCCCCCACAGCCTTGGAAACCCTTTGAGTCACACAGCCTGCCTGTGTTAAAGATGTGTTTGTCTGTTATTTGAAAGCTGTGGTTTCTCTTTAAGAGATTCTGGGCCCCATCCTTTGACTGGGAACCAGGAAGGAATGAAGAATGCATCCTCTTGCCCAGAGAGCTAATTATTGAAATGCTGTGGGCCTCACTAGGGCTTATGGCGTCACTGATCTCTATCCCCCCAATAGCCCCTCATTTCTAACTGGTCCGTTTTCAGTACGTTTTTATGGGCTGCCCCACAGCTAGCTGGAAGCTTTCTTCCCATAAACTCTCCTTGAGACAAGTAGCCAGGTCTCATATTAAAATGAAAATGTCAAAGGGGTTGTTTAAAAAATATAAATATATATTTATACACATAAATACATATATATAACCTCATTTGTGAAGCCTCAGCTCATAAAACCCGTGTCAGAGTTCAATAACATCTGCCCTTTTTTTCTGCAAAGCTGAGGATCAAGTTAGGATGTGGATAAAAATCACCTGATGGCTTGTTTATCCATTCACTCAACAACACTTACTGGGCATTTACTAGGTGCCAGGCTGTGAACTGGGCACCAAGATGAAAAGATGCCTCAGGTATGATTGCTCCATCCCCACAGCCCTCTAGGGCTCAAAATATTTTACAGAATGTTTACACATGCAAGTTCGTGAGCTGTTAGTGCTGTTATTCTCCCCATTTTTCAGAGGTGGAAATCGAGCCTCTTGAAGGTTAGATAACTTGCCCAGCATCATGATGCTAGTCAGTGGTAGAACTTACTCTTAGGTCATCCAAGTTCACATCTAAGTTCTGTCTACTCTACCTTGCTGATTTTTAAGCAACACCATCTAACTTACTGGCTTACGTAAGACGATAGCTCCAAGTTTAGCTGTTACTTGGAATCTGCCCAGTATCTATCCCCACCTAGAAGCCTGGTTCCCTTTTGGGGGGGAATTCCCCATTGTAAGGAAGGAAAAAAACTAGCCTTCATTTCCCATGGCCACCGTTACTATGAAAGCATCATCTCCTGCCTGGATAGAGAATGGGCATGTGTGAAATACAGCCTCAGCCAATCAGGGACTTTTCCTTAAGCTGACTCTTGGGTGAGGGGACCGTCGCAGCTAAAATCCACTCTCAGTAGAGGCCCCTGGATCAGACTGTGTCTGCAGCGTTCCATTGGCTGGTGTTTCCCTGACTCCCTTGGCTCTGCCCTTTGTTCAAGCCTGTTCCCCAGCCTCTCGTTGGTTCTGTGAGCCCTCACTGTCTTCCCACAAGTCCCTCCTTGCTGAAGATGGCCAGAGACGGTCCTGGTGACTTGTAACCAAGAATCCCGACTGATACAAGGCCATAGGTCCTCATCCTGTTTGCCGAGCTAGCAGGAAATAGCCACCTTTCATGCTGTGGGCACTGACCCAGGAGATTCTTACCAGGAAAACCATTTTTGAAATGAAAATGTTGACACAGCCTCTGTTGCCAATGCCATAGAAATATCCCAGCAGACAGACCCCCTGCGGCATCCTGAACAGCCACGCATAAGGTCCTGTTCTGTCTCACCACACGGTTCCAGGCCTTCCAGTGGCCACCAGGTTTGATCTTCTACAACCCCATTCCTGTCTGGGTCCTTCTGGCCCCTTCCCCATCCTGAGTGTGGAGAAGCAGGCTGAAGAAAACCCCAAGGGTATGGTCTGCGGAAGGAGGGATGGGCTGGGGGATACAGACAGAGTGCGGGAGGGTAAGGAATGGGGGAGAGAGACCTGCCTATGTATCATCAGGTGCTCAGGAGATGAGCCCGTCAGGGCCTGATCAGTAATCTGTAATCATATATATATATATATATCACACAAAATATATATATATATCATACTATATATATCACACACTATATATATATATATCATTCATTCATTCACTCATTCATTTAGAGATAGCTTTATTTTAAGAAATTGGCTCTCAGGGTTGTGGGACTGCCACGCCTAAAGTCCACGGGCCAGGCTGACGACAGTCAGGAGTCACTGCCACAGTCCTGAGAAAGCGTTTCTTCCTCCCCGGGAAACCCCAGGGTTTGCTCTTAAGGCCTCTAACTGATCAGATAAGGCCCAGCCACGCTACCAGGGGTAATCTTCACTTAGATCAACTCACTGCAGATGGTAACCACATCTACCGCACACCTTCACAGCCACACCTAAATCAGTGTTGGATCAAGTACCTGCACGCTACGGCCCAGCCAAATGGATGCATAAAATTAACCATTGCAGAAGGGCCATCCCAGAGGGCTGCCTCCTGGTGAGCCCCATAAGCTCCTCCTTCCCGGGTGCCCACTGCTCTGGACCCCCCTCAGTCTCTCTTCTAACCAACGCCCCTCCCCCCCATGCCCTGGGCCTGTCCAAGCCTCCCAGGTGAGATCCAGACACTAACGATCTGAGCCACATCTGGAATGAAGAGCTCTTGAGCTCCCAGCCTCCTACCCAGGGCGTCTCCCACACAAGCCAGGCGGCCTCCACGCAGTTCTGGCTCAGATGTTTCCTCACCTCCGTGGCGGGAGGCCTATGGGATTTTGAGTTATAATCTTAGAAAAAGCTGCTATAAGACGCAGAGCTGAGTGGTCCTAGCTAAACTTCTTGGAACTACTGTCCCACTTTAGGTCCAAAGATCGGGGAGCAGGACAGACCAAAGACAGAGACCAGACTTGAGAGTTTTCTTCTGAGGGCAGCAAAAGACTGAGGATTATCTTGAAATAGCTGTAGAATTCTGGTGGCCGGATCCAGGCTCTCCAAGCTGAATGGTCACATAGGTGTTCCCCCCATCCAGGCAGAGACTCCCTCTGAAATTCATGAGAATGTCACGTATCACAGAGCACTCCACCAGAAGGGTTTTTAAACAAGTTCTGGCAATAGAGAAACCTGAGAGGACTGCTGGAGATCCAACAAAAGCAACGTGACGTAAATCTCTGGGCAAGGAGAAAGAAGCTTCCATCACAGGATGGCTCATCTGCTGATTTACCACTTGACCTTGAACAAATCTTTCCTGGATGACCTTGAGCAAGCCTTACCTGCTCTTCAGACACCAGCTACAAATGAGGAGTGGGTGACCTGACTTGGAAGGTCTTCTCCAGTTGTTCTGGCTTCCTGCTCCCTGAGGCTGGTATCTAACATGTTCTAGCTACGTGGCCTTGGGCACATCACTTAACCTCAACCTCAGATTCATCACCTGCAAAACGGGGGACTCATAATCCCTGCCTTGTTCATCTTGTATAGTGACTTTGGAGATGGAGTGAGAGACGTGAGGGTCCCCTGGGTAAACTACAAAGCACTATTCATATATAAACTATTATCGTAAGATGAAATATTGTGCAATGTATCTAGGGTGTCTTAAACTGCACAAGCCCCTACGAGAGACCCAATAGCAATGTTCATAGGGGACAAAGGGCATGGGGGTTAAAGGCTCTGGAGTCAGACTACCTGGGTTCATGGCTCACCTCTGCCAAGTTTACTGTTTCTTCATGAGTGAAATGGAGTAATAATAGCTCGTGTGAAACCCAGGGCATGCCTGGCATGTGGCATATGTTCCATCCACCTTGGTGATCATCATGAATATCCTACCATAAAGCAAAGGAGGCAGAGTGGCTTGAAAGATGTCTGTAACCCTCTCTGGAAGCATCTACCATAGAATGGCATAGATGGACTAAATACCCAGTGCCCTTGCTTTGGGCATGAATCCTGTGTGTCTGTTGTCTGTCTAGCTATCTATCAATTCTATATTTTATAATCACGCTATCTGTATCATATCAATCAAAGTTCTGATTGCATGTAATATGTGAACCTAATTCATACGAGAGAGAAGACAAAATAACTATCCTATAATAAAAGCGGTGTTTGGTAGTCAAATCTTGGTACAAGAGCCTTTGTGGAGAAAGACTAGGAACTACTCGTTCTAAATTATGCTTTGACCAGTGAGTAAGTCCGAAGCCCAAATTCGGAAGTGACTTACTTGAGGCCACCCGGAGAGGGAGAAACCAAGCTTACATTCAGTTCACAGAATGACATAATGTTGTCAGAGGGGCCTTAGAGAACCCCGGTATTTGCTCAAGGCCACCACTCCTTGTCTTGACCCCTCTCTTAATGCACGATCACAATAACCTGTTGATGGGTCCGTGCCTCCAGGCCCACCCACCAGCTCGGTCCTGTCCGGGCATTTCTTGAGGCCAGAGGCTGTGTCTTTCTCTCTATGACATATCTCCCTCTGCCATCACCCCCTCTTCCTCACATAGCACCCACCCGCAGCACGTTTCCCTAAAAGGCTCCTGAATGTGGAAATGTGAGTAAAGCGCCACTTTAACAGATGGGGAGACTACATTTCAGAGGCGGGAAGGGACCCACCTAGGGTCCCACAGGAAGGCTCGGGGGGAGGGCCTGTCGTAAGATCTCCTGTGTCTCAGTGAAGTCTTCTTTCCTCCCCTCCTGGGCTGGAAGAGGGGGCAGACATTTGCCTTCTCTCATTTCCCCCAAAAGCCACAGGTTAAAGTGTTTATGGCTTGGCAGCTAACCAAGACCACAAGTACTTCAATAGGTCAGAGTCTGACCTTGTCAGATGTCGTGGTCGTTGTTTTTCATGTTTAAATGGTGTTAACAATCCTGCTTTCTACTATAATTTGAAAACTCTCGGCACCTCCATGCCAGGGACATTATAAATTGACCCCCAAATTCAGGCAATGAAACACAGACCCACCTAGCTGGCCACCTGGCTTCAAGGGTAAAAGTAACTTTACCATAGCTATTTCCCAAAATTATATTATAACAATAATTATTTGTATCTGTGAAAAGCATTTCTTCTTTGTAGAGCACTCGGAAAATATTTCCGAAACAAAATTATGCTCTCTCAAAATAAGTTAGTGCTGTACTTTGAAAGCAGGTGGATTTATGGTGTAAGAAATACCTATACCTCAATAAAGCTTAAAAGACCGTGAAAATCACAAGTGACTTTTATCTTCTTCCTGTGCTTTTCCCTATTTTCCAAGTTGTCCTTCATCGGAAGAAAAAACTAGAACAGTGCAGTGCACGGAGAAGGATGAATTACCGCAAGGAGGGTGACCTCCCCTGGAGGTTCTGTGGCCTTTCATAGTCTCCTGTGACGGGCAGGTGCTGAGACACAGCTGAGGGGAAGGGGACCGCTCCTCCCTCCCTATCGTGCGTGACCCTGGATAAATCACGTCACCCGGCCTCTATTCTCTCCCCTGCAACCGGATCTGGAGGCTGCCTTGCCCAGCTCCCCAAGCTCTGGCAGGCCTCCGCGACAGATGTGTTAGGATGCCGTAACCGTGATGGCCCCACATACGTGACAGGTCGTGTTATTACCAACCTCCTCTGCTGCACTCTCGTCAAGGTCTCTACCAAATATTTCAGGGGTGCCTGGCTGGCTAGTCGGAAGAGTCTGCGGTGATCTCAGGGTCCTCAGTTTGAGCCCCATGTTGGGTGTAGACTACTAAAAACAAATAGATGAAATTTCCAAATTTTTTAAACATACAGAAAATAGAGAAAAAGTTTCAGGCTTGAGAAGGAGAAGGATTGCAGAGAACAGCTATGGACTGGCCACTCAGCTCTGTCAAATCTTGACCCTCTGCCATCTTTGCTTCAGATATTTTTAATTTCCTAAGAAATAAATCACCACAGATAGAATTAAATCCCCTGTGTGTCTCTTTCTGATCTCATTCCCAACTCTCCCAGAGGTAACTGCTAGTGTAAATTCAGTGACTTTGATTTCCTGCACACATTTTAGCACTCTCTGTACCTGTGTCCATATATATATAGTCCATATATATATGTATATATATATATTTCACAGTTTTGAGTGTTTTTAAAAACCTTTTTATATCACACTGTACCTATTCCACAACTTGATGCTGGTTTTTTTTTTTTCTTCTAGAAAATATCTGTGTTGAAGCTTATAGCCTTGGTTTATTTTTACACCCCGTATATCATTTCATTGTATGAACAGATCATGATTTATCTATCTGGACGGCTGTGGATGGACAATTAATTAAGGGCTAAGTTTTCAGCATTATAGGCAGAGTGAGTGGAGTAGGGTCACTGCATGGCAGATATGGGCATCTTGGACTTTATTAGAGGTTGTCAACACTTGTCCAATGTAGCTGGAGCCACTTACAGCCCCATCAGTGGTGTATGAGGGTTCCACCCGTGCCACGTGCTTAACACCCCACCACTCGCCCCACGACAACAGACTTCTCACTCTGCCTGTCTGATGGATATGAAATGGTGTAGCCTGGCTCTTTTCGTTTGCATGTCTCACATGACCAGTGAGGCTGAACTTCTTTTCATATTTTTGACAATTTAGATTTCCTCTTTTGTGAATTGCCCATTGATATCCTTAACCATTTGTTTTTATTTTTTTAGCAACTGGATTGTCTTTGTCTTGTTTGTCCCCACTTTCAAGCCACTCCTGCCAGATCCCAAAGCAAATTCAGATCATGGCACTTCCCACAGCTCTCTCTAGAAGATGCACGGCTTAGCTTGTCACCTTGCTCAGTGGCCCTGGTTTGCCTGTGGGCTGCAAATCGAGCTCAGCCCCAAAGTCAGCTCACCTTCTCTTCCAACCTCACCTTCCATTGCTTCCCTCCACACTCCTAATTCCAGCCCCATAAACACAGCCTGCTCTGTCCCAGGCTTCCTGCACATACCATTCCCTCCACCTGGAAAGCTCACCTCCCTATTTCCAGATTCTACCTACGTGCCACCTTTCCCATGATATTTATACTCTGTTCTCAATTCAAAGTTAGAGCCGCCTGTAAACAATCACTGGTGACGCTCTCTACCTTTCTGGTGGCATTTCTTACTTCCTAGTGTGTAGGGCTTTAACAACTCACTTTGCATACCTTTTTTTCCTTTACAAAAGTATCTGCTCCTTCATTATGCTATTTTAATCTTCATTCATAATCTGATTTTAACCTCATCTATGCAACTGCCTGTGAAATGGGGTAGTGTTCATAAGTCCTTTGAACAGATGAGGAAACGGGGCCTAAAGGGGGACCAGCTCACCCAAGATCCCATAGGGACCCCAAGGCAGAGCTGGACTCGAAGCCAGGACGCTCCCAGTCCCACGGTCTAGATCACTGCACCATGCCCCCCGTATGTGTGTGTGTTGTCGCTGCTTGTGCCCACACCTGATTCCCCCTTGAGACGGCGGGCCTCCTGGCTCCCACTCTAGTCCCCACCCCCCAACGGTGCCCTCAATGAGTATGTAATTGCTTCAAACTACAACAATCACAACACACCCACTGGGTGTCAGGGGCTGTGCAAATATTAACTCTAATCTTCACAGCAACTCTATTCAGATAAGGAAACTCAGGGTCCCACAGCCAGTAATCCGTGGAGCTGGCCTTTCAGAGGTAAGCCCTTCCTCCCATCGGCTCCGCCCCTCGCATCCTAAAGGCAGAACCAGCCAGCTGGGAGACCATACCCCCCCCCGGCTGGGAGGCAAAGGGCCAAGAGTGGGCAACTTGACAGTGAGCAAGGAAGGCTGGGATGGGGATGTCCACTGACCACACCCATGATGCACACACTGTCCAGCCTCGCGGGGGTGTCTGCAGAATGGGATGGTAGCAGGTCAGGCGAGGGCTGAGGGATGGGGTGGGCGGTTGTTTGCAAGTGTTCTCCACCCCACCCCCACAGAGAGTGAGTCTGGATAGGGACAAGTCTGCCCTTTCTCCCCTCGGAAAGGACGCCATCTGACTGGGGCCATGTCCGTTGCCTCCCTCTGCTATTCCTAGGACCCTGCATGTTGTCTTTCACCGTGTGCCGATTATTTATACGTTGTGTTTGTGTATGTGGCATGTATTTGCGATTGTATCTTTGTGTTGTGTTTGTGTGCGATATGTCGTTGGTGTACTTTCCCTCCTGTGTCTGTTGTTACTGAGTTGTGGGTCTATGCCTGTTGCTCGTCTACCTTTCGCGTATGTTCTGTTGTGTGTCTATGCTGTGCAAACTGTGTCTCCGCTTGTGTGTATCTATGCCTATACTCTGTAAATGTCTCTGTTGTGTGTCGTGGGTTGGGACCTTGGGTCCGTGCTGGGTGCGCTGTGTACGTTTCCACCTTCGGCTGGCGCCGTGTCGCTGTGCCGCCGTGCAGGCGGCGAGCGCGGGCGGCCGTGTGTGTACGCGTGTGAGTCCCGTCCGCCGCCCCGGCTCGGCGGCTCGGCGGCTCGGCGGCTCGGCGGCTCGGCGGCTCGGCGGGCAGTCAGTGCGCGGCCGCAGCTCCCCGCCGCGCGTCTGGGCCAGCGGGAGGTCTGCGCCCCAGCCTACTGTGTTTCCTCCGGCGGCGCGGGGCGGTGCTTCCGCGTGTGCCCGCGGCGTGGCCGGGTCGCGGCGGGCTCCGCGTCCCCGTGCTGTCGCGCCGCGTGCCTGCGCCCGGCGCGCGGGGCGGCGGGGATGCGCGCGCGCGGGGGG